>NC_135621.1:64627702-64974785 GCF_053574225.1 Canis aureus | reverse complement strand
AATGGTCTAGAGAAAGCAGTAATTACCAGTCTAACACATATATTTGGGAAACTGGCAGAAGATGATGTAACCCATGTTCTACCTCAGTGAAAGTCAGTAATAGTAATAAATCACCTGGTTTTCCATTTTATTTGGGAAAGGCTATCAAGGACTTTGATCACAGAGATAGGAATTCCTGAGCAGAGTTTATTAATAAAAGCTGGGATCTTTTCTGACTAGGGGGCCATTACTTTGTTACAGATTTTAGTATTCAAATTATCTTTGCTTGGGATCCCTGGGTGGCTCAGCGGTTTAGCGCTTACCTTTGGCCCAGGGCATGATCCTGGAGTCCTGGGATCAAGTCCCACATCGGGCTCCTGGCATGGAGCCTGCTTCTGTCTCTGCCTCTCTCTCTCTCTCTCTCTCTCTCTCTGTGTGTGTGTCTATCATGAATAAATAAATCTTTTAAAAAATTATCTTTGCTCAGACCTCTAAGTATCAGTGAAGCTGTTTATTTACTTATTTTTAAATATTTATTTATTTGAGACAGAGAGAAAGAGAGTGCAGGGGAGGAGGGGCGGAGGGAGAGAGTCTTAAGCAGACTCTGTGTGGGGAGTGTGGGGCTGGACGTGGGGCTCAATCTCGACCCTGAGTTCATGACCTGAGCTGAAAACTAAGAGTTGAATGCTTATTAACCAACTGCGCCACTCAGGTTACCCCTGAAGCTATTTATTTTTAAGGGAAATCAACTACTAGAGAGACTAGCAGGCTAGAAAAACAAGAGTCCAAAGATAAATTTTTTTAAAAGATTTTATTTATTTATTCGTGAGACACAGGCAGAGGGAGAAGCAGGCTCCATGCAGGGAGCCCAACTTGGGACTCAATCCTAGGACTCCAGGATCATGCCCTGGGTCAAAGGCAGACACTTAACCGCTGAGCCACCCAGGCAGGCGTCCCCAAAGTTAAATTTTCTATCTATTCCCAACCTTTACCCCTCCCCCCTGGAAACAATGCATATTAACATGGTTCGAAAGACAGAGGCATGTGGGTGGCTCAGTTGGTTAAGCATCTGCCTTTCAGCTCAAGTCATGATCCCAGGACCTTTAAGTAGGCTCCACACTCAATGTGGGGCTCCAACTCACAACCTGGAGATTAAGAGTCACATGCTCTACTGACTGTGCCTGGCTATTTTATGTTGAATTTATTCTAAAAGGTTCCACTTAAGTATTTAATAAGTCATCAAGCCCCACATCAGTCTCCCTCCTCAGCAGGGAGTCTGCTTTTCTCTCTCCTTCCTTCCCCCTCCTCCTGCTGTCTCTCTCACTCACTCTCTCAAATAAAATCTCTCAAAAAAAAAAATCAATAAAATATTGGGGAAAAAAAAGTGTTAGAAAGACACATGTAACCATTTATGACCCTTGAAGAAACAGTTTATTTGAAACTATTTTATTTGAAACTATCTAGGTGAAGCTAGGTTTAGCTTTACCTAGATATGCTATCAAAATATTTTTATCAGGTATTCAAGAGTCTTTAAACTGGGGCTTTACACATGAGGCTTTGTTCAAATTTGGCTGGGGTACACTACAGAAAATACATCTAATACACTTGATGCTTATCAAGCCAGAAGCAAAGTATAAGAACAATTTGAAACATCTGATTTTTTAAAAGGTTTTATTTATTTAATTTTTAAAATATTTTATGTATTTATGAGAGAGAGAGAGAGAGAAAGAGGCAGAGAGAGAGAGGCAGAGACACGGGCAGAGGCAGAAGCAGGCTCCATGCAGGGAGCCCAATGTGGGACTCTATCCCAGGTCTCTGGGAACACACCCTGAGCCACCCAGGCGCCCAAAGGTTTTATTTTTAAGTAATTTATACATCCCACAGGGGGCTTGAACTCATGACCCCCAGATCCAGAGTCTCAAGCTCTTCCAACTGAGCCAGCCAGGCACATTTGATTTTTTTTTTTTCCCCAAAGTCATCCACTCGGGTCTGGGCCTAACTGGTCATAGTAACAAGAAATAGTAAGATTAAATTCCTGGATTTAAGTATCTGAGACAAGAGTTAGAACTTGCTGCTTTTTAGTAGAGTGTAGATAAAGCATGTGGTAGAATCAGACATTGGCTAGCAGATGAATAAGCAAGCACATCATTATTAAGAATATGTAGTCTGTGATCACTTGGGAGTATAGCAGTGTATTAAACTCAGGGTTTATTTATTTATTATTTATTTATTTATTTATCTTTTTAAAAAAGATGTTATTCATTTAGTCATGAGTGACACAGAGAGAGAGGCAGAGACACAGGCAGGGGGAGAAGGAGGCCCCATGCAGGGAGCCCAACATGGGACTTGATCCTGGGACCCCAGGATCACTCCCTGAGCTAAAGGCAGATGCTCAACCGCTGAGCCACCCAGGCATCCCTAAACTCAGGATTTAAAAAACTATCCCAAATAACAGAACAAAGCAAAGGCAAAATACTCCAATACTCTCTCCAACTGCAAAAGCTAATCCTAAGAGGTCTAAGAGGCCTCCAACTCCAAACCAACAGAAAAACCCAAGCTACCTGTAATGACTTCAGAGAAAGATATCTCACAGGTTCCTAAGAAACTCTTTTCCTAGGTAACCACTCTAATATTGTTCAGGAAACTCTTACTTGCCAACCTAGAACTTTAGTGCTTTAGCTTAAACTCATTTCCTTGCAAGGTCAGAGAACATAACTAATTATTAGTTTATATAGTAATTGAAGGCTGCCTTTAAGCAAGTGTTTGGTTTTCTCTATCCATATACTAAAACTTCTTTGTTTATAATGTCTATTTAGATGATTTTGCTATCTAGGCCCATAAGCATACCAAGAATTCTTTGGCAAAACAACACCACACTCACAAAATGCTAAAATAAAAAATAAAAAGAGCAATGACTTATTAAGTACTTACGTGGAACCATTTAGAATAAATTCAGCATAAAACAAAATAGCAGGGTGCCTGGTTGGAACAGTCAGTAGACCATGTGACTCTTAATCTCGGGGTTGTGAGTTTTAAGCTCCACATGGACTGTGGAGCCCACTTAAAATAAATAAATATTAAGAAAAAAACTTTAAAAATAATAAAAATAAAAAAAGAAGTCTATAATCTATTTTTTTAATAATCTATTTTCTATTTTACTATTATTTCCCATGCAAAACTGTCACAAAGCTTTATTCCCCAAAGAACTGGTCGTATTTAGCATTATAACATGACTTTCACAAGTTCTACATGTTGCAGTTTCTTTAAAAAAGTGCTAAAGTTAGGGGATAGAGGGTGAGAGTGGGAAAAGGTGACTGAGGATCTGCTAACCAAACTGATTCAGGAAACCATATACAGCTGGCCAGATATTATATGGCTTACTCCCTCAATTTTTCTTTTGGTTACATTTCTTAACACAAGGGGAATCTTGGCTAAGCATAAACTTCAGCCACGAAGACTATCCATTTAGGCTGTCCTTTCATAAACTGAAATTAACTTGATCTGCAGCTCTGTCACTCCGTGTCTTCCATGCTTAACAACATGCAGCAAGGTCAAAACTGGTAATGGCTTCTTGAAGAGCAATTATATAATAAGATACCCATACTTTGAGTGTTTTTTTCAGAATTATATTGATACTTCTTCCAATTCTTTTAGGACACCTTGACAGATCTTTTTTGTAGCAAAGGGTCTTCCATATTCCTTCTTAAAGAACCATTTGTCCAAAATTAAAATTTTATAGTTCCCTGAAAACTATGACTATTCTCCACTTGTCCTTTCTTATTCATTTGCCACCCTTCTCTGCTTTGTTTCATGTCCTATGGTGCTGTTCTCTAAGACTGTGTCACTCCTTTATTCTTATGGAATAAGAATATGCTGGGTTCTAGCAAGAGGAAAAAGGTCAGGTATTTACTCTCCAAACCCCAATTCCCTCTCCTCTGGTATTTCCAATATTTTCTATGTGTGGGTATTGTTTCTTCATTTCTACTTTACATTCTGGCTTCAATCACTGTTTTCAGTATAAATATAAAGATGAGTCTCTACAGACTGCCAAAGTATGTATCATCAAACACAATCTCCAAAGATTAGCAGAGTAAGGATTTTCATCATGCCTAAACTGACAGGAAGACTGCCCTCCAAGTGGTTATTATCTAAAACCAATATCTAATTTTTTTCTATCGTTGTACTGAATCTTGTAGAGCAGCACTTTGATATTAAAGAACAACAACAGCAACAAGAGCCAGCAACAACAATCACGGAAGCTCAGATTCCACTAAGAATTTGCATCAAGGATCTGGATTTCAGAAATGTGGGCTCACCTCTACAATCTGCTCTTATACCCTATATCTGAAATAATAGCTTATGTTGCAGTTTAAAACAATACTTCAGAAAAGAAAACTTGTGATTTATAATCTCTTTTAAAAACTTAACAATCTTTTATTTAAAAAAAATTTTTATTGTTTATCTTAGCAATAGAGACGGGGGAGGGAGGGCACAAATGTGGTGGGAGGAGCAGAGGGAGAGGGCCAAAGCGGACACTGTGCTGAGCACAGAGGCCAACACAAGGCTTGATCCCAGGACCCTGAGATCACGGCCTGAGGTGAAATCAGGAGTCAAACATTAACTGAGCCACTCAGGTGCCCCTATGATCTTTTTTTTTAAAAACAAAAACTGTTAGGAATACATATTACAAACAATGGTCCTACTTAGGCCATTTTTATCCTGAGGAAATCCTCATTTCAAACACAATAGCTGACAGTTCTACAGCTACTGTGTAAAGGGTGTGCTAATGCAATTTTCAAAAAGGAAAAAAAAAATCATAAAGCGAATCATCCTACTGAGGAAGAAAAAAGATGAAAATTAGACTCTCTGGGAGGCTAAGACTGCAATTTAATAACAGAGTAACTAAATTAAATGATTGATCCCAAAACTCAATAGGTGTTCGTAATATGCTAAGAGCTATGTGGAACTAAGACAGGGTCTTCAAGAACTAAAAGAATTCACTTTAATAAATGAAGTACAGCAGTGCCTCAGCACATCCCAGGTGCTTTCAGAGCCAGAGCAGCTTCTAGAGGAAGTGCTTCTCCATATTCCCACAATCTCCTAGAAGAAGACAGAGTATTACCAGAGTATTATAAAAGCTTAACTGGGCAGACCGGGTGGCTCAGCAGTTAAGCGCCGCCTTCGGCCCAGGGTGTGATCCCGGAGACCTGGGATCAAGTCCCATGTTGGGCTCCCTGCATGGAGCCTGCTTCTCCCTCTGCCTGTGTCTCTGTCTCTCTCTCTCTCATTCTCTCTGTGTCTCTCATGAATAAATAAATAAAATCTTAAAAAAAAAAAAAAAAGCATTAACCACCACTGGACAAGAATTACTGAGTTTTCTGGAATTGCCATTCAGGCATTTCAAAGGACTTTTGTGAGGACAACCTGACAATTCTCACTGACTCTTATATTAAGAAAACATGAACTTTTCATTAGCTAACTAGCAACTCAAGGGAGAAAAGAGACATTGAGTATATATGAAGTTGCAGATTTACCACAGACTGAAGTTACTAGTAAACAAATCTAGGGCACCTAACTTCAACTTTCTATATACAGGCTTTATGTAGAGTGACAATATTTAAAAATATAATAATTTCAGGGGGGCCTGCGTGGCACAGTTGGCTATGTGTCTGACTCCACAGAGAGTCTGCTTCAGACTCTCTCTCTTTGCCCCACTCTGCTGTGCTCCTTCTCTCTAAAATAAATAAATAAATCTTTAAAAATATATATAATAATTTCAGATCTTAATCATTCAGAGACCTATTATCTGGGTCTCTGCTGTTTCACTTCTTCCTCCTTGTTTTGGTCCATCTTTTAACAATTTCCACAAAATGGAAAAATGAAGTGAAATTTAAACTGGTTAATAAGCTGTCTAAAACATAGCAGCTCCATAAAAACTTTTATAGACAAGGAGATTAGAGCTATTGGGAGGAACTTTAATTGTACCTTCATATGACAACTTTTGAATATCATAGCCATATGGTACAATTTAAGCCAGAAAGATGTTTTATCCCAATTTATGTATTTATTTTTAAGTTGACATATGGTTGACATACAGTATATAAATTTCAGATGTGTAACATTGTAATTCGACATTTATATACATTATGAAATGCTCACCATCAAACACCATACAATGTTATTATAACATTATTGACTATATTCCCTATACTGTACTTTACATCCCATGACTTATAGTTAGAAGTCTGTATTTCTTAATCCCTCTCACTTATTTTGTTTAACCCCACCAAACCCCAGCAAACATCAATTTGTTCTCTATATTTATGAGTTTATTTTTGCTTTGTTTTTTCAGATTCTACATATAATTGAAATCATACAGTATTTGTCTTTCTCTGACTTAATTCACTTAGCATAATACTCTCTAGGTTGATCAACGTTATCACAAATGGCAAGATTTCACTCTTTTTTATGGCTGAGTAATACTCCACTGTGTATATATCAGGTGTGTGTGTGTGTGTGTTTACCTGATGTATACACATCTTTATCCATTCATCTAGGTTGCTTTCAAATCTTGGCTCATTGCAAATAATGCTGCAATGAATGTAGGAGTGCAAAGATCTTTTTGAATTAGTGTTTTTGTTTTCTTTGGGTAAATACCCAGAAGTGGAATTACTGGGTCATATGGTATTTCTATTTTTAATTTTTTTCAGGAGGCTCCATACTGTTTTCCATTGTGGTTGTACCAATTTGCATTTCCACCAATAGCATACATGGTTCTTTTTGCTCCATATTCTTGCCAACACTTGTTGTTTCTTGTCTTTTAAATTTATTTATTTATCTACTTATCTATTTATTTAATTTTAAAGTAGGTTCCATGCCCAATGTAGGCCTAAACTCATGACTCTGAGATTAAGAGTCCTAAACTCTACTGACTGAGCCCGCTGGGTGCTCCCCACCCCTTGTCTTTTTTATTTTAGTCATTCTGAAAGGTGTGAAGTGGTAGCTCATTGTGGTTTTGATTTGCATTTTCCTGATGATTAGTTATGTTGAGTATCTTTTCATATGTCTATTGGCCAACTGTATGTCTTCTTTGAAAAAATGTCTGTGTCTGAAAAATCTTATTTTCTTTTTTTTTTTAATTTTTATTTATTTATGATAGTCACATAGAGAGAGAGAGAGAGAGGCAGAGACACAGGCAGAGGGAGAAGCAGGCTCCATGCACCGGGAGCCCGATGTGGGATTCAATCCCGGGTCTCCAGGATCGCGCCCTGGGCCAAAGGCAGGCGCTAAACCGCTGTGCCACCCAGGGATCCCCTGAAAAATCTTATTTTCAAATATTTCCCTTCCTTTAGTAATGAGGACTACTGTTCTCAGCTTAGATAATGTCTAATTTATTTTTAAGATTTTATTTATCTATTTGAGAGAGAGAGAAAGAGCACACAAGCAGGGAGAGTGAAGGCAGAGGGAGAGATAGAAGCAGCCTCCCTGCTGAGCAAGGAGCCTGATGTCAGGCTGGATCTCAGGTTGCTAGGTACCAGAAAAACCTATGGAATTTTATAAAGCGGGCATTAGTACGATAATCTTCAATGAACCAAAGGTTGAATTAGCCACACACAGAAATAAATAAAATATATATATATATAACCTTCTACTGTTGAGCTTTCATTTTTCTGCAGGCTCAGGGCCTGTGAACCAACAGGCAACAAGATTCCATTCAAAGTTATTTGAATTTCTAAAAAGACAGAAACAGGAACAGGACCTTGTCAGGAACAGGACCTTGCAATTGTTTTGGTTTACGATTTCCTAGCTGGAAAAAAATCTAGAGCCATGATTTAGAAGAAAACTAGACATGCGTGTCCTGCCAATATGTGGTCAAAAGGAACGTGTATTTTGGCCCAGGCAACTCTGACTTGTTTCTGAAAGGGAGAAAATAGTCTGACCTTGCAAGAATGAGTGGTTCTTTCGTTGGCTGAATTATGCACTGCTAAACCAGGACTATCACTATTCTTTTTCCTCCAGAGATTTCAAAGCAGCCTGACATATTCTGCTCCCCATTACAGGTCAGTAGAAATAATGAAAGGCAGAAATACCATCGATCTCCATTTTACCACTAAAAAAAACAAGAAACCTGGAGGCTAGCCCCAGTTATGTGAAGGCGAATTCCCAGCTCTGATTAAATCCACTGCTCTCTAATACCCACATCTGACTCTGAATTCAGACACTTTCAAGCCAGAATACTGTACATTTAGCAGAGTAGAATGGAAACTAATTCGAGATATCTAGAGATTCTGTACTGATTTATATAAGAACCAGGACTGACAAAGACTATTTTAAAAACACACAATGAAAGAAAATAAAACGAAGCTGAGTTATATAAACACTAAAAGCTCAATATAATGAGATCATGGGCTTATTTCTAAAACATACTGTGCTCCAGTTCATGTTATAACATTTTTATTTTTGGCAGGATTTAATGTTAGCTGTTAAGATTTTCTGTATTTTGAAAAACATTGGGTGAAAAAATACTTGGGTAAAAAACTATTTTTAGGTGCTCTGGTTTGATTTGCAAGAAATCATACTGGGTTTTGGCTAAGTAGAACTAGTTCCCAGGTGACAAGGACAAAGAACCAGAGGAACAACTGCTAAACAACTGAAAATGCAAATCATACTGAAGGAGGAAGAAATCTCACTTAAATCTTAAGAGAAAACAAATTGATAAAACTCTTTAACACATGAGAAAGAAAGCATTGCTAATATTAGTTTGAAGTTCAAACTGCCCCCCCTTCATCATTCCTGATGAGACACATTCCAGAGCAAACTCATCTGCAAACAACTTTGGCAAATAAACTAAAATATATTTACGTGAAAGGAATAGAGCAGATTAAAAGCAAAACAAAACAAAACTCAACCAGAGTTGCTGGTTTAGGTAATACCATTAGGCAGGCAGAAACTAAGGGGCTCTTGATAATCTACAGATTAAGATGGGGGAAACCTCTTCATACATCCATTAAAAAGACCAGAGTACAGCAATGAATGACAAACTCCTTGGCAGGAGAAGACAGAAGTGAAACTAATCAAACCCATTCTAGGACTGCAGATTTTCTCTAACTAGAGGGATCATCAACTTGCTCTGGCAACAGCACCATCTATCTATCTATCATCTATCTATCTATCTATCTATCTATCTATCTATCTATCTATCTATGCCCCAGCTGTCTCAATGTGGTTTCTTTTAAGTCACTCATGATAGCACAATTAAGCAGAAATAGGCATAGTTAAAAAAATAAGCACTTCCCTTTGCCCTTCTCTTAAGAAAGCAAAGAAAGCTATATAAAGAAAGCAAAGGATGAAATGACTAAGGATAGGAGGCCTTTCAAATTCAGAAAATGCTGATTTGGGGGAAAAGGGTTTGGATAATTTTTTTTTTTTTTTTTTTGGTCAAGGTTATGGTGCGGGGGCGGGGGGGGGGGGAGATGAATTTTTTGGGTTTCCAACAAACTCCAAATACAGTTATAATTCTAAGACATTGGGGGTTGAGACTTTAATATGAATTGGCAGGGGACACGATTCAGTCCATAATAATCACCAAAACTTGGAGGGTCCTGTGTTTATCAAGTGTTCTGTGTTTGTGGTTGACAATAATGATGATGATCTCACACATAATTCTAGGCTTGTTGTTCTTATTGTACAGAAAAGAATTTCTAATAGTCCAGAAACACACACGTATATACACATGCACGCACGCACACACACACACTAACTGCTGATTATTCAGGTCTGCCAGCCTAGTTTGGCAGAAGCCTCATCTGGCCTCATCCTCACTGAACTCAGTTTTGAAATGTCATTTAATCTATGGGGGCTGCCAGGATAAAAGCTGCCAGGAAAGGGATTGGAAAATGGTACAAAAGAAATCTTTGCTGATCCTCATTCCCAGATCTTATGAATTACTTTGCCTGCTGTGCTGTGTCTCAAGGTTCAGGCCTGAAGATTGACTCAAAATCTGGCACACCACTTGGTGAGAGAATATGGGGAAGAGAGGGGAAGAAATGATTTGCAGTCACTGCAGGAAGTTAATCACTAGCCTTTTTAGCTCAAATAAGTTACTGCAAACTTCTGAAGTGGCAGGAAGAGAGGAGATTGCATCTTTATTACCTGGGGTTGGATTCTGACATCACTTAGGTTGCTGGGACCTTTGTTCATATACAACAATCATCCCTCACATTAACACAGTGCTTTACAGTTTCGAAAGCCCTTTTGCATGAATGACCTCATCTGATCCTTAGAACAGCCCTATTAACTAGGAAGAAACCAAGCCAGAGTTAAAGGTACTTTGAAAAAAAAAAAAAATAATAAAGGTACTTTGAAGAGCTATGGAAGTGACATACAGATCTTATCCATCGGATCCAGATCTTTTCAGCTATAACCAGCAAGAAGACTTCATTAGATAATGCAATGAATTTTATGGGCTTTGATATACTTCTGGTCCAGTTTGTGGAGAAAAAGAAAGGCCTCATTTTCTTAAAATTGCCCAGAGTTCTAGAAACTAGAGATTAGAGTTCAGTCCTTTGCAAAAGACAGAAGGTCGTCAGGTCCTAACTGGCAAACAGTT
The DNA here is from genome assembly GCF_053574225.1 of Canis aureus. NCBI lineage: Eukaryota > Metazoa > Chordata > Mammalia > Carnivora > Canidae > Canis > Canis aureus. The sequence goes on along the minus strand of NC_135621.1, from coordinate 64,964,197 downwards.
TCTTACTTGGTCACCATTCATTCAGTAGACTCTGAAAGCAGTAGAGAAAATAGAAAACTTTGAGGAGATTGAGAGGATCACCTCTGGACTCTTAGGAAATAAGAAATACTTAAAAAGTGAAATGCCACAATTAGAAAGAAATTAGCCTGGTAGACAGGAGTAGGAGAAATTGCAAGAAAAGTACAAGTTTGAAAACATTAGCAGGGCAGCCCCGGTGGCGCAGCCTGCAGCCCAGGGTGTGATCCTGGAGACCCTGGATGGAGTCCCACATCAGGCTCTCTGCATGGTGTCTGCTTTTCCCTCTGCCTGTGTCTCTGCCTCTCTCTCTCTCTCTCTCTCTGTGTGTGTGTGTGTGTGTGTGTCTCTCTATGAATTAAAAAAAAAAAAAACTAAAAAAAAAAAAAAAAGAAAGAAAGAAAACATTAGCCAATTCAGGGGGATACAGAAGGAACACTAATGATAGTAATATTAATAGCAATAACTATCAATGGCTAACATTTATTGAACACATACAAAATGACACATATTACATGCTAAGTGCTTTTCATGCCTTATTTCATGCTGGTGAGGATAATTTTATACCATTTTACAGATGAGAAAAGCAAGGAAAGAAAAGCAACTTGTTTATTAAGGCCACACAAGCAGTAAGTGGCAGAGCCAGTTTTAAACCCAGATTTGCCTGGCTTCAGAGTCTGAGCACTTAACATTTTGCAATCCTGACTCACATTCATATATAAGATAATCACCATCATTAATAGTCACTAAGTACCCTCATGTGAAAGTTATTCTACGATTCAGTTAACTTTAACAAAGACTCAAAGGAAACCTGAGTGTTAAAAGTATGATAATCCAAAGTCAATCTAAAGTGGCCTGTAAAACATCTGGATAGACAATGAGTACATCCTAGCTGCCATGGAAGACTTCTAGCATTTTTTTAAAAGATTTTATTTATTTATTCATGAGAGACACACATACACAGAAAGGCAGAGACACAGGCAGAGGGAGAAGCAGGCTCCATGCAGGGAGCCCGACGTGGGACTCGATCCTGGGTCTCCAGGATTACATCCTGGGCTGAAGGCGGCACTAAACCACTGAGCCACCCAGACTGCCCAACTTCTAGCATTTTTTAAGTGTAATGGGATGGCACTGTTGTTAAATTAATATGTGCAGGAAATTCGAGCAGAGAATCATTTTTAAAAAAGTTTTTAAAGAGACTAAGTTCTTATACTGAGGCAAGATGGCTTTTTATTCCCTCTCTCTTTCAGTGAGGAGAAGGCAGCTGGTCGGGGAGGGGGGGGGGTTAGCACCAAAGGGTGTTGAGTTTTATATATAGCTACTTGCCTCCATCACCAGGAAAGGTAGATGCAATGTTTACCTTAGTCAATTGACTAACATGTGGAACCTTTTTTATTTTTAAAGATTTTATTTATTTATTCATGAGAGACACACACACACAGAGGCAGAGACACAGGCAGAAAGAGAAGCAGGCTCCATGCAGGGAGCCCGACATGGGATTTGATCCCGGTATCCAGGATCAGGCCCTGACTGAAGGTGGCGCTAAACCGCTGAGCCACCTGGGCTGCCCCCCCCCACCCCTTTTTTTAAGTAGGCTCCATGTCCAGCATTGAGCCCATTCTGGGGCTTGAACTCATGACCTTGAGATCAAAACTGAGCTGGGATCAAGAGTCTGTTGCTTAACCAACCGAGCCACCCAGATGCCCCTGTGTGGAACACTTCTTAAGACTTCTCCCAAATCACAGTTAGTGGAACCAAAATACCTGCTTAAACCTACGGTTCTTTCCATCTATAATCAGAAGGAATTCTCAGTTCTGCCTTGCTAACCCAAGAACACCACATTATTCATCTTGAAAAAAATCACATCACCATATATAAGTACTTACGGAATGCAAAAAGATAAATATGATCATTTTATGTTGTACACCTGAAATATAATGTTATGTCAATTTTATCTCATATTTTAAAAAAGAAAAAGAGTGAAAAAGTATTGAAAAAAGATAAATATATTAAATTATGAATTCAAACTTTTAACATCCTTCGTATTTCACTTACAGCTATTCTCTGGCCAAGCCAAGAATATACAAGACTGGGTGGAGTGAAGGGAAAGAAGATGCCCAAAATAGCATAGTTCATTCATACATAACCAAGGCTTCATGATAATCACCTAAAACAGAAAGATGGTGTAGACAGCATATATGCTATTATAAATAAACATAAACAAACATAGGGACACCTGGGTAGCCCAGTGGTTGAAGGTCTGCCTTTGGCTCAGGTCGTGATCCCAGGGTCCTGGGATCAAGCCCTCTCTCTGCCTAATATCTCTGCCTCTCTTGAAAAAAAAAAAAAAAAAAAAAAGTCTTAAAAAAAAACACACCCATAAATGACTATTAAAAGTAAATAAAACTTACTCTAATAAAACTTTGCAGTTTATCCTTTCATTAAAAAGAATACATTTGCCACTCAATCCAAGATTATGTCTAGGCAAACCAGAAATATGAATGATCAAAAAGGGGTCAAAAGAAATGGGACAAAAATACTAGTTAAAAGCATGTAACTATTCTGAAGAAAAGTGAGGTATGTCCCCAGTGGAAGTATAAGAAAAATATTTGACAGTATGACATATATTTCCTCTGTGAAATAACAGTCCGTGTTTATTTCCTCATCTAGATTTGGTAAGTTCTTTGCCAACAGAGGAAGCATGAACAGAAGAATATGGTACCTAATTGCTGGCTGTGATGCCTTCATTGGGATTCCAGGTTTCTAAAGCTGTTTAGCCACATTTGTAAAATGTAAGATGATGTAGAAATGTGGTTCAGAGCAAAGAATTCTTGAGACATCTTCAGGACAAAAAAGCACAGGGACAGGACCTATGGGCAGAAAGAGCTGCACTGGGGTTGTGATGGGTGACTGATTATATACTTTCAAGTTGGGAGGGGGTTAGAGATAGCATAAGTCCTTAGGGAATTTTGGAGGCAAGGTTTCCAGGACCTTGAGGGGGCTAGCTATTGTTAGGAAAAAGGTCATTTATTACTGTCTGGAAACCCTCAATCACGAGACCCCTCAAAAGTATATCAGTGGGCCATATGCTTGGAGGATGATTGCTAACATGTATCTTGGGAGGTAGAGATAAAGCAAGTTTCCTAAGGAATTTTCATATGTTAAAGAAGACTTATAGGATCCTGAAGGTTGGGATAATGTTAAGATTGCCTTTTGCCCTTAGCAAGCAAAGTGTCAACAACAAGGCAGCTGAGCTCCCAGAGGAAGGTCCTCTACCTGGTTCAAGGACTTGTCAATGGGCTATCGGCAGTAAGGAAATTTAATTTTTTTCTTTTGCCTTTGTTTCCTGTATTATAAGGCATTTCAAGTACACAAAAAGTTTGACAGAAATATGACTTTCTTATACCAGATTCACCATTTGTTCAACTGCTTACATTTTGCCACATTCACTTTATCATTCTCTTTGTCTCTCTCACAACTACTTGAGAGTAAGTAGGAGATGTCATGTCCTTTTATTCCTAAAACTTTAGTGCATATTTCCTAAAGACAAGGACATTTTGGGGGCACCTGGGCAGCTCAGTCAGTTGAGCGTCTCACTGGTTCCGGCTCAGGGTCATGAGATCAAGCCCCGCATGGGACTCCACACTGAGTGTGGAGTCAGCTTGATATTCTCTCTCCCTCCCTCCCTGTCTGCCCCTCCCCCAGCTCATGCTGGCTTTCTCTCTAAAATAAATAAAATAAATCTAAAAGAAAAAAAAAGAGACAAGGGCATTTTCTTACATAACCATGGTAAATGCTACTATCCCAGTCTATATTCAAGTTTTAGCACATACCCCAATAGTGTCCTTTATAAAGTTCTTTTTCTGCTCCCAAATCAAATTCACAATCACACATTGCATTTAGAGGTCACGTATCTTTAGTCTCCTTTAATCTGGAATAGTTTTTCATGTTTCTTGATCATGACATTTTTGAAGAGTTAAAAGCTAGTTATTTTATAGAATGTCAGTCTGGGTTTGTCTGATGTTTCCTCATGATGAGATTCTATGGGTGAGGAAATGCTACCTATTTACTAAGTATCTACCTCCAATATTAGTGGATATGGGCTTTGAAATCATACAAACTTAAATTCAAATGTAAATCAAAATACCACTTTCTAGCTGTGTGGCTGGCTAGGTTTAAGCTTTCTACTGTGTAAAATAGTGATTTTAACAGATTTAACTGGTAAGACTGTTGAGAAGATTTAACGAGATAATGCATCTAAAGCAATTAAACAGTTTTGGGGTGGGTGTAAAACTATCTTACTCCACTCCTGATTTTACCACATTATCTTATACCCAGCAACTTGAAACAAAGTTGGTTGATTAAGCAGCATCTCTATCTACTTTCCCAAAGAGAAAAAGTACTTTACTCTGACGTACATGCTGCCTTTAGCAATCTAGTCTGGCCAAGCTACTGCAGTGCCAGCCTGAAATTGGCAGCAGCATCTCCCTGTCTGGATGCTCCTAATGGCTGCCTCCAGATACTGTGCTGCTGCCTGTACTAGCCCAGGGAGTACACAAACACTGGTTACTGGAAGAATACCAGAAGTACTACAGAGAGCATGTTGCTTCCCACTGAGCTCCCTCCATGACACGGGCCAGTGAAATGGAGTGGAAGAGTAGGACAAAGGCACTGAACACAAAGACTCCAGGCTAGAGCTGCCAAGAACATGAACTTGTTTAGGGGACTGCTAATGAGTACTACAACTAAAAGCTGGGGCAGGAGCTCAGGTGCAAACTCTCTCCTTCCTGTTAATCCCTCACTGTCAATCTCAAGAAAGAAGAGGAGAATAGCCAAATCAAGTGATTTTCTTAAAGTCAAATTGAGAGTTTATTTTAATATTCTACAACAACATTGAAAAAATCAGGAAGTCCACAGTTAAGATGCCATTCATACTTTATTTCCATAAATCCCTTGCCCATGCAAGAGGGCAAGGGAGCTGGTATGCACAGCATTTCCAATCTACTATTTTAGTATGTTGATTAACATCTCCCCACCTTCTCTTAGAAAACACCAATAAAATTATTCTGTTTATGCTAAATCACTCCTCTATGATAGAGGTTAAAACAAAACAAAAAAGGATTATAACAACTGCACCAATTCTTCTAAGTACAGAAGTACAAACTCACCTTTGAGATTTGGAATCTAATTTAATTTGGGTTTTTCTATGTTACTAACTCCAATGTTCCATCATTTTTCTGTTTTTCCCCCTTCCGTCTATTAGAACTTCAAATGAAAGTCAAATGACCCCTAAGGGTAAAGAAAATAAAATGAAACAAACAAGAAAATACCCATGTCCTACATTTCAAACTGTGAGAAGGGGCCTCCAGCAAAGCAAATAGAAAATTATGCTTTCATCACTGCACTGAATGAGAGTTTACATCTATACTCTGAAAAAGAGAAAAGAAAATTCTAATGCAAAGCCTTTACCTTCATTAATGAAAGGTAAAAATTCTATAAACATTAAGACAAAATTTCTAATAATTCTGTCATTGTTATTGAACAGAGACCCTAAGTCTGAGTCAGCCTCCAAGAAATAAAACTGCTTAAAAATAATGGGAATTCTCAACTAGAGCTTAAATCTAAATATAGGACAGTGAAGATGTTATATACCTGAAAGTCACTACTTGCCTCGGTTCCTTAGGACACGATGACTCTACTGGAAATTTCAAAGAAATCACATATACTTTTGCAATCATCTTTCATTTGGGGAGAAAAACACTTCTCACCTCATCCACTATATCACTTGTGAGATCTCAGTATTATGTTTAAAAGTTCACTATATTTAGGGACACGTGGGTGGCTCAGTGGTTGAGTGCCTGCCTTCTGCCCAGGGCGTGATCCTGGAGTCCAGGATCAAGTCCCACATCGGTTCCCCGCATGGAGCCTGCTAAATAAATAAAATCTTAAAAAAAAATTCACTATATTTAAAACATTTTGAATGTTAGGGCTAGAAAGGAGTATGTAAATACATGTAAATTCTGCCATTTTATACTGTTTCCCTCTCCCTGTATAGGAAAATCAGGAAGTAAGCCCTCTATATTAATTAATACCCATGGAACCCAAAGAAGTATTGGGGAGGGGGGAATCATTAGTTTGAGAGTTAGACAATTTGGCTTTAGATCTAGCTCAATTAGAAGCTGTGTGACCTTAGGAAAGTCATTCAAGTTTTTTGAATTCTTGGTTTCCAAATCTAGAAAATGGAAAAATAATACCTATATCTCATAGGACTGTTAAACAGAGACTAAATAAGATAGCACATATGCAAGCACCCACCACCTGTTTAAGTGTGAAACAGACTCTCAATAAATATTAGTTTCTCTGTCCTGTTATATACATCCTGTCCCCTGACACTTAATAAATAAGGAGTTCTGTGGAACACTTGAACTACCAGCTCTGTTTTCTTCAAAACAGGCACTTGGCTCTTAATAGTGACAAACAGTCATGTGAAAGACTCCTGGGGCCTGACATTGTCCTAGAGAAACAAAAAAGTTCTTATATTGGGGAATAGCACCAACTGCTTCAGGCTATGACAAGCCCCAAACAGTAAATCAACTCCTGCATGTTTTTACAGTGTTACTTAACATCCTGAGAGCTTTGTGTTCTTTCAAAAGTCTTTTTCTCCCTGCAAGGATCAGGCATGCTATTTGCCCTCTTTTCTCTTCTTAATAGAGGTCTTTATTCAACAAGACCACCCAATGGATTCAAATATTAGGAATCAGAAAAGGTCAGGTTCAACCATGAAGAAACTGGCAAAGTCTTAGAACTAAACAGTAAGCCCTTCTTAACCTTTTAGAATCTGGACTTTTGTGTGCTTTCTGTTCTTGGATATAGCAGATTTGCAGATGCACTGGTTCAAATGTATCTGTGTATTTCCCTCAACTACATTATCACAGAACTCTTACCATGCAGAAAACTTACTGAAGTCTAGAATCTTAAACTCTGACTACAATCTGAAAAGCAATACTACCCAACTTCTCCAACTTCATGACATAGAATTACCTTGATACATGACACCTCTGAACTAAAGGGACTTGAAAATATTGAAGACTACAAAGGACTAAATAAAGTACAAGCAGTATTGAGGGAAAAAAGATATACAGAAATTAAACCTATTTGCCACCTGACTCAGAAACTTTTACCACATAAATGAAATTGTTTCACCTCCAAGCAACTCTAGGTCAATGTTCATATTCCTTCATAGGGCTGACCACCCCTACTGGATCTAAGGGAGAAAGTGGATGTCAGAAAGCAACCAATATTTGATTTGGGACAGAAGGTCCTCAATGGAGGACCATAAAACCTAAGTCAGCAAATTACGTATCAAACACTTAATTTAATTGTGTTACACTGGCCAGATATATAATTCTAAATATTGAGGGTTCAGTGGTAAACAATCTAAGAGTTTTTACACGTAACAAGCTACATTCCAAATGGAAAAAAGACAATAAATTAAAACAATTTAAAAGACAATTTTAGGGGTGCCTGGGTGGCTCAATCGGTTAAGCATCTGCCTCCAGCTTAGGTCATGATTCGAGGGTCCTGGGTTCTAGTCCCAGGTTGTGGGGGCTGGGGGTTGCTCAGCAGGGAGCCTGCTTCTCCCTCTCCTTCTTTGCTTCTGCTCGCTCTCAAAAAAATAAGTAAATAAAATCTTTAAGAGGCAATTTCAGTAGATCATAAAGATCAGTATTTTTAATCTGCAGTAAAGATGTAGAACAAAACTTCTGGCATAATGAAGAAACTTTAGTCATCTTGCAGGTAATTTATTCAGAGAGTTAAAGAAGACTGAATAAACTACAGATAGAGGTTGACCTAGTTCCAAAATTCAATTCTTACATTATTGTCTCCTTGCTTTGGGCTTAGCGTCATTGCCTCTGTCATTTGATAGCACATACAAAAGCAGGATGAGATCATTCATAGGAAGATAATGAAGACCAAAATAGTATAAAATTACAAACTCAGGTAAGAACTCTGAAGATGTGGGATCTACTTCTAATTCTACCACTTAATATTCACATGAACTTAGGTAAATCAAACTCCCAGAGTCTGGCTTTCTTCACCTATTCTATCTCTCTTTGTAGGGTTTTTAGAAGTTTAAATGGAATACTATAAAAAAAGAACTCCGGGCTCCCTGTATGGAGCCTGCTTCTCCCTCTGCAACTACATTTTTGTGTGATACCCTTGAACTTTTATTTGCAAAATGCTCAGTTACCTAGAGCTTACTATAGATTCATAGTGTAGATTTCTTCTGCCAGTGAAGAGATAGATCATTTATTTAAGAAGTAGTTATTAGTGCTGATATAGAACTTACCATCATTTTGATTTGAGGAAGTAAACATTAAACTGGGCCTTGCAAACTAGAGATAGGGAAGAGGACAGATATTTCAGGCTGGGCAAACATTATGTGCAAAGACACTGAGGTAGAAATATGCCTGGTATGTTGGATGGAGGAAGGAGAATGTATAGGCTAGTCTGACTAATTCCTTTAGAGAAGGAATAGGGCACAGATGGGAAAAAACTGTCTAAGACACTGAACTTTAAAGAGCTAAGATTTTTATGGATAATTTTTTAAAGAGAAAGTCTATAGATAAAGAAGAGCCATTATGAGGTGGAGGATCATTGCATTTCTTATCTTGCCGAGAGTTATATGTTGCTGTTCTTCCCAACTTTTTCAAAACAGAGGATGAGGCTGGATGTTGACCCATGAAATTTAGGAGTTCTGAAAAATTCCCAAATGAATGCCAATTTAACCTACCACAGTTTTAAGTCAACTCCCTTAGCACTGTGATGGTCAAAGCTTTCAAATAAAAAATTAAATGGTCTCTAAAGGGCTATTTCTTTATGATCAATATAAACATTTAGAATTTAAAACTCAAAGAAAAGGTTACTGGACAGTCTGGCACAATGTCAGGTTAATCATCAGATAGAGCTTTCACCAGACTGCCTATCAGCAGGCAAGAAGCTTGATGGACAAGGCTAGTCTCATAAAAGTCCTCCACCAGGCAGAAGTCCCAGAATGCACTGACTATATTCAAAATGTAGAGACATGCCTCTGGTAGCTAGTACTTCAATCGCACAGCCCCTTCTGTTTTCTTCTGCAACAAATGATTCTGGGACTTTTAGTCTAGTTGATACTCAGTAAAATTCCTGGAGCAAATGGCCAGGGGAACAGAGCTACTGACTCTCATCAAGAGCTAGAACACTAAAATACCAAAAATACTGGAGCACCTGGGTGGCTTAGTCAGTTAAGTATCTGACTCTTGATTTCAGCTTAGGTCCTGATCTCAGGGTCATGGGATCAAGTTGGGCATCTGGCTCTGCACTCAGCAGTCTCTGCTTGAGATTCTCTCCCTCTGCTGCACCCACTAAAATAAATAAATCTTTAAAATACCAAGTGTATTAAAGGTACTTTGTTCTTTCAGACAAAATATCCTATAAGGCACAGTTGAGGAAGGCTATATATACATTGACTAGGAACTTAAACTTTATTATGAAGGTAATATGGGAAACATTAATGGTTTTTGGCCAGATAGATATCATGATCAGAGAAGATTTTAAAGGAATGCTAACCTGGCAGCAATATTCAGGATGGACTGAAGTGGGGAGAAAGACAAAAAGTAGGCAGACTAACTTAAGCAAATGCACAGAGTTGGGAATGAGCACGGCAGGTCTGCAGGAGGGTGAAGAGGACACTCTGAGTTTCTCAGGGCCTAGGAAACCATCAAGAACTGCTGTTACTCTATCAGGTTATGTGCCTTTCTCTTTCACACACACAAATTCTCATATGCACACATGTGTATATTCCACATACAGTGTCTGCCTATGCTCATTAGTTCTCTTTTCTTCTCCTTCCCGGAAAACTCCTGCAGTATACAGATGGCCAATAAGTGCTACCCTAATGCAAGCTCTATGTGACCTCTCAATTACAGAGCTTATCACCATTAAGCAGCTTCCCTACATCAATAACTTGAAAATCCTAAGAAGAATCTATTTCACCCCCAAAACTATGATCTCTGCCAGAGCAGAAGCTATCACAGCAAATCATATCACAAATACCTGTTTAGCCTACGAATGGTAGACTACCCTTGTTCAGCATTCCCTCTGATCTAATTAGCTGGGCCAGTGGGTAAGGTTGAGAAGCTGGCAATGATTTACGGCTCATACAGCAAGGACTGTTGGGAAAGTAGCTTATCTTAGGTCAATTGGCAGGGTAGGCCTGGCAATGACAGACATATTTTGCTATAGCAAAAAATAAGCTATGCTAGGTAGAGCACAGAGAACTTTCAATGCCAAATAGATGTGATGGCTGTTTTAAGATTAGCAAACATGTTACTTCTCAATAGAACTGGAAAAAAAAAATACAAACTCCTAAAAAAAAAAGAGAGATTAGCAAACACATAAAATTAACTGGTATCCAATGGAAATAAACTGTTCATCTGACTATGATGTGTGTATGTATATGTGTGCCCCTAGATTCAAGCAAACTACCATATTTAAGACTTACTGTCACACAAGTGAAAAATGCTTGTTTACCTTCTGAAGTTTTCCACCAATCTTTTTTTTTTTTTTTTAAAGATTTATTTACTTATTTGGTTGGGGGCTGAGAGAGAAGAGAGAGAAATCCCAAGCAGATTCCTCACTGAATGCAGAGTTGGATGCCAGACTTGATCCCCTGACCCAGCGATGAGGACCTGAGCCAAAACCAAGAGTCAGATACCTAAATGACTGCACCACTCTTTTCATCAGCCTTTTAAAAATTATCCTCTAATGCTGAAAAAATTTCAAATTAAAAAAATTTGATGTTCATATGATTTTTCTAGGAACTCACATATTATTTAGCATGAATCACACATTGATTTCAAAAAGTTGTATTTAAATTTAATAAATTCTATTTAGATTTAATATTTTTACGTAACATCATGTAATCTAGAACCCAAAATACAAACCCTAACCAAATTTAGCACAGGCAAGGAAAGTGATATACAAGCAAAGATTTAAATATAAATTTAAGCTCAAAGCAAGCTGTTTAGCCTAGATTCTGACAATCATACAGAAATAGCCTTAGCACTATTACCATTTTGTAGGACTCTTAATTACTCTAATTACTTTATCGTATATATTTGTTTTCTTTGCATGACTGTTTTTGTTTTGTTTTTTTTAAGATTTTATCTATTTATTCATGAGAGACACACACACACACAGAGAGGCATAGACACAGGCAGAGAGAAGTAGGCTCCACATAGGGAGCTCGATGTGGGACTCGATCCGGGTCTCCAGGATCAGGCCCTGGGCCGAAAGCAGGTGCCAAACCGCTGAGCCACCCAGGGATCCCTGCATGACTGTTTCCTAAACCTAGACTGTGTTTGTTTACAGTTGTATTCTGGCATCTAGAATTATGCCTGGAACATAGTAGGCAATTCTAAATGACAAATGAGTGGCTGGTGGCAAGAATGTAAGAATGGAAAAAACTAAGCGATATTTTGAATTCAGTCAGTGTGTATTAATGTCCTACAACAATTTCATAAAAAAGAAGACAGGTAGAAAACATATAACTGTAAAATTTTAATTGTTTAGAATGCTTACAGGTAATAGAAGATTCCATTTCTAACTACACTGCTGATTTCAGGAAACATAAAGACAGCAAATCTTTCCTGAGCTTGTATCACCTGTGAAACAAAATTACTCTTTCTAGTAATTTTTTAGGTAGTATAAAGATGAACCAATTCTTAAAACTGTTCAATTGATCTGCTCAATGGATTATAGAATTCAATTAAAAGTTGAAAGCAAAGACTACTATATACAAAGTTATTAAGGTGTGACTGTGTTCCATACACTGCTTCCACCTACAATAAGGTCACGGTAGAATAGAAGTATATACACAATGAACTGCAATTCAGAATAAAAGGTCACAGATATAACAGAAAAGATTTAATACAGGTATTATAAATGTATATAAAAAAGGGATATTAAGCCTCACTGGAAATTAAAGAGGTTCATGAAGGAAATGTCATCTGAACTAGGATTTTTACAGAAAGAAATAGTGGAAGGGATATTTCTGAGTAGAACAGTAAAAGTACAAAAATAGTGCAAGAGTGCTTATATAAAATTCAAAATCTGATCTGATGGAAAGAAGTCAGGATGGAATACAGTCAATAAGACTTCATATATAATAAGGCATTAGGACTTAAGGTGATAGAAGCCATTCAAGAAGAGTTAAATGGTCAGATGCATATTTCAAGAAGCAGTATGAAAGACTAGAAAAGCAAAAGGTTAGAGATCAGGGGAAGAGGACCTGATCTAGGACAGTGGCCATGGGAATGAATGATAGATGGGTATGCAAAATACTACAGACATAGAGGACCAGGTAACCCAATGGACTGGAGGTGAGGAAGAGAAGAGTAATGAAGATCACTGATAATTTCAGCCTGGCTAAAAAAGTATTTCAGTAGTGGCACTGACTCAAACAGGAAATGAGAGAAAGAAATATGTCTGAAATAATAGTAACACATTCATAGGTAGAAATGTCTATATTCAAAAGTTAACAATATTAATAATCTACACCCCAAACTGTTTTTTTTAAAGGTTTTATTTACTTATTCATGAGAGACAGAGAAAGGCGAGAGACACGCAGAGACACAGGCAGAGGGAGAAGCAGACCCCATGCAGAGAGCCTGATGTGGGACTCAATCCAGGGTCTCCAGGATCAAGCCCTGGGCTGAAGGCGGCTCTACACCGCTGAGCCACCGGGGCTGCCCCCCAAACTGGTTTTGGATGCTAGCTAAGCATACTGTCTAGGTCTAGAGAACATTAAAGAATAAAATGTTATTAACAGTGAAAACATTTAGATAATACATAATAAATGACAGTGTGTTCACTGTTCTCTACAAAGTCTTAAGTACTTTTAATGAGAGAACATCATCATCAACTATTTAGTAAGCACCCACTAGAAATGTTTAGTTGAACATGAAATGCACTAACCAGAACAGACTGAAATTTTCATTTTATGTTATCTTTTGACTAGAAAACCTTCAAACACATTATAGTAATTCTTATAATTCTGAAAATAGCAATTGCGGACTTAAGAGTGGTCTAGAAAAGAAGAAGAAGCAGTTTTTAAAATTCATCCCTACTTTTGCTTTTAATTCTACGTAAAACACTTCTCTAACCTTTTAAAGACCACAACTTACATCTGTAAGTTAGAGTAATAGTATCTGCCTGTCTACTTCAGAGAGTCATTTGAGAATTATGAGACAATGTTCTTGTAGCTATCTGAACTGCACAGATGAAAGGCCTTAATTATCAGTGATCAGTGGAATTCTTCTGATGTCATTTTTCCTACCTCAATTTTACCTAAAGTCTGTGACTGGAAGAGGCTACAAAATTAAAAGACAACACCACCACCACCAAATTTAGATGTAAGTCTTTACTTGTCTAATCTAGGTGTAGACCAGTTAAAACTATTATAAAGCCTATGCATAGCATTTAAAAGAATACTACTCAGATATGTCTTATCTGGTATCTGGTATCCAAATGGAAATAATGGTTGCCATCTAAAGAACAGAAGGCCATGTAGAAAAAAACTGATGGTGGCATATTTTACCTAATTACAAAAGAGATCAAATTAGCCTTTTTGAGATGTCATAAAACTAAACATTTTAATAATGAATTAGGAAGTCACTGCCTAAGCTCCCCTGACTTATAACAACAGAAGTTGTGTTTAAAGCTGATTCTATAAAGAAAAACAAAACAAAACCAATCCAGAAACAATTATAAGTCAAAATGTGCTTTATTTAGGAGAGAATAAAGAGATATTTAATTAAGTTTTTTTTTAATTAAGTTTTTAAATGCCCAAATTTCAGTAGCCAATCAGACTGAATACTTTGAGTATAATGTGTCCATTCATGAATGATCAATAGGAATGACTTCATGTAAACTAAAAACCTCTTTGTTTTCAGTACCCAATAATATTTTCTATTATTCCCAGTGTTCTGGCCAAACTTTCTCATGCTGGGTCCCTTAAGAGTATGGGTTATCAATCTATAAAATTCTATAATCTAAAACAATTTCTCTTTTCTCCCCTTGAGTAAAACTTTCTTTTTTCCCTTGAGTAAAACTTCTGCTAAGAACTTCACATATGAATTTTTAAAAATGTTTAATCTGAAACAAATCAAATTTCTTAATTTTCATTTTACAGGAACACAGGAACAAAAAGAGAAGTTAAATGACATACAAGGAATAGTAAAATATCCAGAAAGTGACATTCTTTAAGAACATTGGCTTAGGCTCTTGGAAAAAAAAAAAAAAAGACAAGAAAAGAAAAAAAGCAAGAAAAAAGAGAGAAAGAAAAAGAGAGAGAGAGAGAGAGAGAAAGAAAGAAAGAAAGAGCGGTAGAAATGCTCTAAATCAAAAATTGGCAAACTTTAGCCCATGAGCCAAATGTGGTTTGCCCGTTTTTTCTTTTCTTTTTATTAAAATTTTATTGGAAGACAGGTTGATTCCTTTTCATGCTATCTATGGCTGCATTTGCACTATAATGGCATAGTTGAGTAGTTGTGACAGAGACTAAATGGCCTAAAATATTTATTATCCAGGTCTTTACAGAAAAAAAAAAAATTTCAACCCCTGCTCTACATGAATAGAGATGGAAGGGACACAAAACAATACAATATGAGAAAATTTATTTGATCCTGATTCACGTAGTAGTAATATGGTATATTATATACACGTTCAGAACTGGAAAAAAAGTTTTCTGTTTTTCAACATCACAGAGTAATAAAAAATTCAGCATCACAAATCCATATAGACTTTTGGTCTATATGGTCTTTTTATTGAAGGGGTTATATATCCAATTTTTAACATCTGACCTAGTGATAAATTATATAAAATTAATGGGTACCAAGTGGAATTTTGAGACCGTGTGTGTGTGTGTGTGTGTGTGTGTGTTCAAATGACATTTTTCAAGCTATGAGGAAAGGGAAATTAGACCCTTGACTTACAATATATAAATTCCTAATAGGTTACAAATTTAATGTTAATGTTAAGAGATAAACAAAAATGAAAACAAAGATAGGAGAATTTTTAGAGATCTAACAAAAATGAGAAACCTAAAAGCATAAAGAAAAAAAGATTGACATATCTGAATATACAGAAATTTAAAATATTTCTAAAGAAAAAAATCACATTAACAAAAAAGAACAGCGAACTGTAAACACAGAATTTATTTAAAATCCCTAATACAGGGATCCCTGGGTGGCGCAGCGGTTTGGCGCCTGCCTTTGGCCCAGGGCGCGATCCTGGAGACCCAGGATCGAATCCCACGTCGGGCTCCCGGTGCATGGAGCCTGCTTCTTCCTCTGCCTGTGTCTCTGCCTCTCTCTCTCTCTCTGTGACTATCATGAATAAATAAATAAATAAAATCTTTAAAAAAAAAAAAAATAAAATAAAATAAAATAAAATAAAATCCCTAATACAAAAGCTTCTCCAAGTTGATAGAGAAATCATAAGCAAACCAATAGGAAGAACAGGAGGAGCGCCTAGCTGGCTCGGGCAGAAGATCATCAGAGTCTTGATCTTGAGGTCAGGAGTTTGAGCCCCATGGTGGATAAAGATTACTTAAAAATAAAATTTAAGGGATCCCTGGGTGGCGCAGCGGTTTGGCGCCTGCCTTTGGCCCAGGGCGCGATCCTGGAGACCCGAGATCGAATCCCACATCGGGCTCCCGGTGCATGGAGCCTGCTTCTCCCTCTGCCTGTGTCTCTGCCTCTCTCTCTCTCTCTGTGACTATCATAAATAAATAAAAATTAAAAAAATAAAATAAAATAAAATAAAATTTAAGAAAAAGAAAAAGAAAAAATAAAACAGGCACAGAATGCACATAGGCAGCTAATAAGAGGAAATCCATATGCCTAATAGATAAATGACAATATGACTCAACTTCACCAGTGAACAAGAAAATGCAGAATAGCCTTTTGGCCAGAACCGCCATCTTCCAGTAATTCGCCAAAATGACCAACACAAAAGTAAAGAGGAGAGGTACCCACTATATGTTCTCTAGGCCTTTTAGAAAACATGGAGTTGTTCCTTTGGCCACATGTGTGCTAAAAATCAAGGGAATGGGTACTGTTCAAAAAGGAATGCCTAACAAATGTTACCATGGCAAAACTGGAAGAGTCTACAATGTTACTCAGCATGCTGCTGGCATTGTTGTAAACAAACAAGTTAAGGGCAAGATTCTTGCCAAAAGAATTAATGTATGCACTGAGCATATTAAACACTCAAAGAGCCGATATAGCTTCCTGAAGCATGTGAAGGAAAATGATCAGAAAAAGAAGGAAGCCAAAAAGAACTGTACTTGGGTTCAACTGAAGCACCAGCCTGCCCCACCCAGAGAAGCACACTTTGTGAGAACCAATGGAAAGGAGCCTGAACTGCTGGAACCCATTCCCTATGAATTCATGGCATGAAAAATATAAAGAAAATAAAAGACCTCAAGATTATAAAAATGTTTCTCTTAATTGAGTAGAAGTGTGGTGTCCTTTCGCCTCCCAAAAATATTTAAAGCAAATTTTGTGTTCAGAAGAAGAAGAAAAAGAAAATGCAAAATAAAGCCACAAAGGAGTACCACGTATTAAATTCCAGGATAAGAAAAATTAATGAGTGATAACATTTCAGGGATGGTAAAGATGTAGGAATGGAGCAATCTTATGTGTTGGTGGGAAAAGTGTGAATTATTACAATTTTCTGAAAAGTGATTCAGCAATAACTGTTAAGAGTTAAAATACAAAAAAAAAAAAAAAAAGAGTTAAAATACAGGACTTCCAGGGAAGATGGTGGAATAGAAAGATCCTGGGTTCACCTTGCTCAATGGAAATAACTAGGTAACACCTGCATTAGTGTAAATAATCCAGAAAACGACCTGAAGACTAGCAGAACAGACTTTCCACAGTTAAATGTGGACAAGAGGCCACAGTCAGGAGGATGGGAAAAGTAGAGATGCTGTAGGGAGCCAAACAGACCCAGGACTGTCCAGCGGAGGAAGGGATGCTAGGGGTACAGAGAGGAGAGAAAAACACACCCTGACCCAGGCATCCCAGGCACAGGGGACCTATACTGGGAAAATGAATCCCTATAACATTTGCCTATGAAAACCAGAGGGGCCTGCCTTTGCAAGTTCCTATAATCAGTGGGGCTTGGCATTTGGAACTTCATAAATCAGAGGACTCTGCTCTGGGAGAGGGAGAGGGCAATATGAAACTGCATCCCTACACTTAAAGAGACAGCACTACAAACAGCCCCACTGAGATATAGCATAGAAGAGGCAGTTTGAAAAATGCCAGGGGTATACAGGAAGGAGATTTATTTACTAATCTCAGGGTGTGTGCCAGCAGAGCAGGGATATTTGGAAGACTTATCCAAGAGCAAAGGAGCTGAGGGGTGTCATAGACCTCCCTCATCCCTCAGCCTAGATACACAGACACCCGCAGAAACCAGCAGAGAGCCAACACTCTCTACCTAGCTTGTCAACAGTGCACGCTGCCCTCTCAGGCTTCTGGAGATCTGACTCTCCAGCCCAGCTGGCCTCAGCAGGAGTTTCCCCAAGCAGCTGCAGGTCCCATTCTCACAGCAGACTGGCAGGAAACTTGCTGGCACTGTGCCACACCCCACTCCTCCACATTCTCCTAAGGACCCTTGCCCTCCAACATGCCTGTTGCAGGAGTCCATTCAAAGTGGGGCCATATGGCTGGAAGTGGGCAGGGACCAGCACCACTCCAAAGTCCCTCCTGCCCTGGGGAGAGGGCAAGATAACCACACACACCAGTTCAACTGCAGCCTTAGCAGTGGGCTGGGGGGCAGACACCTGGTCTTACTTCAGGCCCTGCCCACCAATGAAAGCTTCTAAGGGGACAATACAGGGAGAGTGCCTTGCAGTTTGATGCTACTGCAGCTCCAGCAATTGCCTGGTCTGACTCGACTCAGCCCAAAGCAGCCCCAGACTGGCCTACTAATATTACAGGGACCAAACCTTACCCACAACAGGCATAAAGAGCCATTGCAGATGACTAGACTGAAGGCAAATGGAGCTCAGCATCTGCCCACAACAGAAGGGCACACACAACACTCAGAGAAGATAATCCTGAAGCAACAGGTTCTAGTGAACAGGGGACATAGCACTACAGATTACTACTGGATCAGCTCTTCATAAGGCCACTACTTTCAAGAGCAGGAGACATAGTGGACTTTCCTAACACAGAGAAACAGAGAGGCAGACAAATTGAGGAGACAGAAGAATATGTTCTAAATGAAAAGAAAGTACAAAATCACAGCAAGAGAACTAAAAGAAACAGAGACAAGTAATATGCCTGATAGAGAATTTAAAATAATGGTTATAGGGATCCCTGGGTGGCACAGCGGTTTGGCGCCTGCCTTTGGCCCAGGGCACGATCCTGGAGACCCGGGATCGAATCCCACGTCGGGCTCCCGGTGCATGGAGCCTGCTTCTCCCTCTGCCTGTGTCTCTGCCTCTCTCTCTCTCTGTGACTATCATGAATAAATAAATAAAATCTTTAAAATAAAAAAAAATAAAAATAAATAAATAAATAAATAAATAAATAAATAAATAAATAAATAAATAAATAAATAAAATAATGGTTATAAAGATACTGGACTGGAGAAAAGAGTGGAGGACCTGAGTGAGACTTTCAACAAAGGGACAGAAAACATAAAAAAGGGACAAAAAACATAAAAAAAAAAAAAACAGAGATGAAGAACTCAGTAAATGAAATTAAAAATCATTAGTTGAAAAAAAAATAAAATAAAAAAATCATTAGTTGAAAAAAAAAATCATTAGTTGAGGCATGGAGCCTACTTAAAAAAACAAAACAAAACACTAAAAGGAATGAATAGTAGACCAGAGGAAGCAGAAGAACAGATCAGTGACTTAAAGAACAAAGTAATGGAAATATATATAAAGCACAATATATAAATCAATATATAAACAATATATAAATCAAACCAACATGTTATATACCTTAAATTTTCATGTTATACATCAAATATATTTCAATTTTAAAAATTCCCTATTTCTTTTATATTAACTCTAACAAGTATACTTAAAAAAATAAATTTTGTAACTTTATTACAAAATTGGAACAATGAAAATATCTTCCTCTATCTTTTTTTTTTTAAGATTTTATTTATTTATTCATGAGAGACACACAGAGAGAGGCAGAGACATAGGCAGAGGGAGAAGCAGGCTCCCTGCAGGGAGCCTGATGCAGGACTCCATCCCAGGACCCTGGGATCACGACCTGAGCCGAGCCACCCATGTGCCCCTATCTTCCTCTATCTTAAACCAAATTAAATATGTACTGCTAGTGTTTAAACAATATGAAAATGACCTTGCCTCATAACCATTATTCTTTTTTTTAGTTTTTTAAAATTTAAATCCAATTAATTAACATATAATGTATTATTGGCTTCAGAAGTAGAGGTTAGTGATTCATCAGTCTTATATAATACCCAGTGCTTATTATATCACATGCCCTCCTTAATGTCCATCACCCAGTTATCCCATCCCCCATCCTCCTCCCCTTCACTGACCTTCAGTTTGTTTCCTATGATTAAGAGTCTCATGGTTTGTCTCCCTCTCTGATTTTGTCTTGTTTTGTTTTTTCCCTTCTTCCCCTATGATCCTCTGTTTTGTTTACAAGACTATTCTTAACAAATAATACATGCAAAATTATTTTTATTCTCCAAAGGTAAAAAGTATCTTCACTCCTTACTCAGTAAACAGATATTCAATTTCCTGGCTTTGGATCTTTTAACTTCCTACTCCTTCCCTGGATAAATGTGAACAATCAACTCTCTGCAGATTACTTTCAGATGAATACTTTCTGGCCTAACATATCCCTAGAGAACAGTTCCTGTATTTCCAACTATATGCTAGACATCCATAAAGCCATCCTGTTAGTGTCTTAATCCTAATAAATATGTTCCCCAAAATGAACTCTAATGCTACATAATCCTAGTTTGAAATCCTAGTCCTGCCACTTTACTAGCAATGAGACAATGGGTAAATTACTTAAAATCTCTGAGTCTATTTTCTTCTCTATAAAATACAGAAACGAATAGCTCCTTTAGCAAAAACTTATTATGTCTAAATAAGGTTATGCCATAAAAACATGTGCACAGTGTCTGACACACAGAAATCATTCAAAATACATTAGCCATTTTGTCTCTCAAATTTGCTCTTCACTCTTTTTTTCTATTTCTCCAAAGAGTGTCACTACCTTTCTAGGCACCAAACTCAAATTCCCTTTGTCTTCTTTGATATCTTCCTTTTCCTTATGGCTAACATTCAATTAGTTGCCAAATATTTCAATTCTGCCCAAACAAATCCAGTTGAAAACAATACTCATTTATGGAAAACCCACTACATTTGTAGGCATTGTGCTAATGTGTACAGAGATATAAAGTATAAGATAAGGCATTGTGCTAATGTGTATGGAGATATAAAGAGTAAGGTTTAGAACTTGCCTTTAAGAATGGGCTGAGAAGTGCACCTACATGGCTCAGTGGGTGAGCGTCTGCCTTTTTTTTTTTTTTTTTTTTTGAGTGTCTGCTTTTGGCTCAGGATGTGATCCCAGGGTCCTGGTATATATAACCAAGGAACTGGTATAATATAACCAAGGAACAATGAGATATGAGTTCTAGTTCTTCAATCTATTATGAAGCCTTAGGAAATTTATTTCAGAAATTCATTTAGTTCAACTATAAAATGGGAGTTACAATGCTTGCCTCACATGACTATATCCAGAATTAACAGATATGACATAAACAAAGGGCTGTAGGCAGAGGCTGATATATTATACAGGAGCTTTTTTTTTCTTTTTAACTCAGACTCTTTAAAGATGAAGTTCTGGGGCACCTGGGTGGCTCAGTGGTTAAGTGTCTGCCTTCAGCTCAGGGCATGATCCCAGGGTCCTGGGATCAAGTCCCTCATTGGGCTCCCTGCATAGAGCCTGCTCTCCCTCTGCCTATGTCTCTGCCTCTCTCTGTGTGTCTCTCATGAACAAATAAATAAAATCTTTAAAGGAGAGAGAGAGAGAGATCAAGTTGTGGGGTAAGTTTAGTGTGAAGCAGGTGGGTAAGAACTGTGATAAGCTGTAGAGATTTCTAAACGGGCTTCTAATTTTTTTTTTTTTTTTTTTTTTTTTAATGATAGTCACAGAGAGAGAGAGAGAGAGAGGCAGAGACACAGGCAGAGAGAGAAGCAGGCTCCATGCACCGGGAGCCCGACGTGGGATTCGATCCCAGGTCTCCAGGATCATGCCCTGGGCCAAAGGCAGGTGCCAAACCGCTGCGCCACCCAGGGATCCCTCTAAACGGGCTTCTAAAGGGGATGGCCACTATTCTACTTCAGCCAAATACTGCTAAACAGGAACATAGGCCCTATGGTGTCTTTGTGAGTTAAAGACAAGTCAGAAAGTTCACTTTAATGTGAACTCTCAAAAAAAAAAAAAAAAAAAAAGTGAACTCTCCAGTTTCTTAAAACAATGGCATGTAATTCAAAAAAAAAAAAATTTTAAAGTGTGCACCAAATAAAACATCTGCTAAAACCTGCAAGTCGCCAATTTACAATCTATGCCTTAACAGCTCAGAGGGAAGGCAGAAGTTGCAAATATAGTTCTCTTGCTAGAAGCCTCAAAGCCTTGGTGAGAGTAGGAGGTAATGCCATTGGTTTCATCACTTGGTTCTTAGTTTTACCTGTGCTGAGTAACTGATAATAGACAAAATAAAGAAGACAAATTAGAGACTACTCTTCAGAGACAATGCCAGACATAGAAAGCAAAATCCTTGAATTTAAATTTAAATCTTTAGCCTTCTGGATCCAGAATGTTGCCTAATACAGAATTTGGTCTCTGTATGGAACATCTATACCCTTGGATTTTCCCCAGTGATAAGAATGTTTTGTTATTCATGAGTGGGCCATGATAGTTTGCACTAAGGAGATCACTCACTGTGGGCCTCTAGGTAGCTTATGCTAAAGAGATGGCTTGGCTTGGGGACAGGCCAAGCAAGAAAGACCAACCATGTGACCACAGGATTGGCTTTGGCTTTGAGCCATTAAATATCAGCCCAACCTCTGAGCAAGGCAGGAGGGCTAGAGACAGTGCAACCATGTGGCCAATAATATAATCAATTATGGCCAGGTAATGCAACCCCAGTAAAAACCCTGGAGACAGAAGCTGTGAGGAACTTGTGCAGGAGGGTGACATGCCTTGATTCCAAGGGCAGAGGGCATGAAAGCACTGTGTGTGGAATCCACATAGACTTTACCTCATGTGTCTTTTCATTTGGCTGGTTCTTGGATTTGTATCCTGTATAATTAAACTATAATCATCAGTACAGTGCTTTCCTGAATTCTGTGTATTGTTCTAGCTTCCAGCTACTTATGGAACCTCAGGGGTCTTGCAGGAACACCCCTCCCCATATTTGTATCTAGTTGGTTAGAAGTGTGGATGTTGGGGATCCCTGGGAGGCTCAGTGGTTTAGCGCCTGCCTTTGGCCAGGGAGTGATCCTGGGGTCCTAGGATTGGGTCCCACGTCGGGCTCCCTGCATGGGGCCTGCTTATCCCCTCTCCCTCTGCCTGTGTCTCTGACTCTCTCTCTCTGTGTTTGTCATGAATAAAGAAAATCTTTAAAAAAAAAAAAGTGTGGATGTTCTGGGACCCCAAAGATTGCAATCAGAGGCTGAAGTGAGGACAGTCTGTTGCGGACTGTGCCTTTAATCTCTGAGGTCTGTGTTAGCTATGGATGGTTACTAGCATCAGAACTCAATATTGTGGTATTGCAAAAGAGTATCCTTTAGGTATAAGATTTAACACTACAAATATATTTTGTCAGAGCTACATTCTTGGTGCTGGAGAAAATTCAAATCTCAGGAGTAATCAGGAACCAACCATTCACTTATATTCTAAATTCAACAGTTTATATATATCAGCCGTAAGTGACGATGTTAGTAAAGCAGATGTCAAATGTTACATTGAGAAGACAGAGTCAAATTGCTTTTTAAAGCAAAATGGAGGGAAGCCTGGGTGGCTCAGTGGTTGAGCATCTGCCTCCGGCCCAGAGTGTGATCTTGGAGTCCCGGGATCTAGTCCCGCATGGGGCTCCCTGCATGGAGCCTGCTTTTCTCTCTGCTTACGTCTCTGCCTCTCTCTGTGTGTCTCTCATGAATTAAAAAAAAAAAAAAAGGCAAAGCAAAACAGAAAATTAACATTTACCTCCCTTTGCCTCCCACCGAAACTTTGTCACAGAAATAAAGACAACCAGAAGGGTTTGTCCATCATGCTCCAGCAATATACATATTACTTATTTTCATTCAACTACTCTGCCCTGTCAGCACCACCAGCCCCCTCCTTCTTCCTTTGGTAGGCCTCTTGTCTGAGTTTTTGTCCTACCACCACCTGAGTTCAAATTATTTCCTCAAGTCATACTGCCTGGCCTTAATCAATGAGGGCTCTCCTTTCATTTACTAACAGATCATTAAATTATTTTAGCTGTCTTTCTGAAAACCTCCAAAAAAACCATATCTACCTCTGTCCTTGTTCTACAGAGTCCTAAAACACATAGCTAATATCATGTTAAAATTTGATGTCAACACCAGAAAAATTAAAAGGAAAGGCAGAATATAAAATATCTGCCCTCTGTTATAGCAAAATCAAGTTTTCCTAGGTCTTAAATCTTACAGCTTTAGACAAAAACTATTTAATAAAGTTGGACTGACTGATTATGATAGTGGCACTCTCATTTCCCAAAAGTCTTTGGTATTCTTACAAAATCAATTAACTTTTATTTGTATTTTTAAGTGAAATTTAGTCATGTATTTTGGAAATATATATAACACATATGTAGGACTTTAGAAGAGTCCTATCATGTAGCTGAAGAATTCATACAATATCAACATTTTTTCTTTTCTTCTTTTTTTTTTAATACCAACATCAATGAAGCTCCTGCATCCCTCTTCTGATGAGGGAGCAGAAGACAAGCAGAGGACAAAGCACAAGCTGACACCCTACTAATTGCCTCACTCCACTCCCAGGCGGGAAATGTGTGACATTCCTCCAGTCTTGCCTGCCCTAAAACTAACAGAAGGAAAAAACAAATGGTTAACTAATAGATAATAGAGAGCAAAGTCCTACAAGACATGAGTCTCTATCAGTTTATCAATGTCTTAGTGATTTACAAGGAAAAAAAGCATTCTTGTCAATAGTCTAACTTCCAGGGACCCATAACTCAATTTCCTGGAGCCCTAACATCACCCTCCCTTCCATGAGTGACGGTGGGAAACCGAAGTGAAAGGGAAACTAAACAAAATTAAATTTCTCTATGACCTGCAGCTCACTGACAAGGACCTGAAATGGGCAGAGTAGAACAATCCTCCAGGAAGTTCCCAACTGTCTTAATGTTAATGCCTTACGAGAAGGAAAAACAACCTTAATTTGACAAGTATCCTGAGGGTCTTCCTTAGCATATGAAAAATCCTTTTGGACACCTCCCTTTTTCTTACCTCCCCCCAACTTCCAAGTATATTATCACACATTCTTCAAGACCGCAGTGCAGCAGCTCTTTCTGCGCATGGGTCCTGTCCTTGTGCTGTAATAAAATCACCTTTTGCATCAAAGTCATCTCAAGAACTCTTTCTTAGCTGTCAGCTCCAGACCTCACCAACATTAAAAAACTACATCACTTCCCAAACGCATTATCTAATCTTCCCCTTAGAGGTAGCCCTATTCTTGCAGTAACTTCTCGGAGTCACTTTTAATACCAAACATTCCTTTGCTCTCATCTTCTGAAAAGACTATTATTTCTCCGTTGAATCACCTTTGCATCTTTTGAAATCAATTGACCATGTACATGTGATTCTATTTCTGAATTCTGGATTCTCACATTGACCTATGTGTTTATCCTTTTTCAATTAAGTGGGACCAGAAATCAAATGATTTTGATTTGGTGGCTATATTGTGATCAGTGTGTTTCTTCATTAGCTGGGATTTGAGACAGTAATCAGCATCCTATAAATAGAACACAGGACAAAGAATCAATAGAAATTAATTCTAGTACAAGTCCCATCATCAATGAGCTGAAATCACTATCCCTATGTGTCCTGGGGGTAAGGATACCTACAACCACATGGGATAGTTGAAAGTCAATTGAGAAAACAGAAAAATTCCTTGAATGGGCTACACAAAACCCTAAAATACTTTTCCAATTTTTCATTTAGGAGTCTAATTTTAAGTACTTGTAAATACCAGTTTCTATTCTTTTCTCCACAACTGAATATTGAAACTTGAACCTAGGACTTTAAGCAAAGAGCCTTGGTCTTGATTTGCATCCCTTATCAGTCATTATAGGA
Source organism: Canis aureus (assembly GCF_053574225.1). Classification (NCBI taxonomy): domain Eukaryota; kingdom Metazoa; phylum Chordata; class Mammalia; order Carnivora; family Canidae; genus Canis; species Canis aureus. The sequence goes on along the minus strand of NC_135621.1, from coordinate 64,938,726 downwards.
GTGAAGCAACTATAGTCAAAATTTTCCCTCAATACTCCCTGGGAATTTAGGCATTTTCATAATAACTTCCATGCAGATTTTGCCATCTTCTTCTCCCTCAATCTAGAATACAAAGTATTGAAATACTAAACAAAGATCATCTTAAGAGTTAGAGAACATTAGTAAAAAAAATGGGAGGGGGGGAGGCAGGATGGGGAGTTTCTTTTCTATTGATAATTTCAGGAAATAACTGACATTAGAAATGATAAGTGATTCAAGAATCCAGTGTCCTCTTTCCGACTTTATCTCTCAAAAAAACCCCCAAAAAACAAAAAAAACACATCAATTCAAATTAAGTCTGAGTGTCCCTCAATCTAGAATACAAAGTATTGAAATACTAAACAAAGATCATCTTAAGAGTTAGAGAACATTAGTAAAAAAAAATGGGAGGGGAGGAGGCAGGATGGGGAGTTTCTTTTCTATTGATAATTTCAGGAAATAACTGACATTAGAAATGATAAGTGATTCAAGAATCCAGTGTCTTCTTTCCAACTTTATCTCTCAAAAAAACCCAAAAAAACAAAAAAAACACATCAATTCAAATTAAGTCTGAGTGATGTCAGTTTAACTGCCAATAAGTCAGTCAAACTGACCAGGAAATAATGCTATTAATTCTGTTGTACTTTTAGATTGGTAAATGGAAAGACCCAACCACTGCAACAACCCACTGGGTTTTCACATACACTCTTCCCTTGGTGACTAACAGTTTCTCATTCTTATTTCTTTCTTTTTCTCTTATTTGTTTACAGCATTTTCAAATTCTAATTTAACAAACTACGTAACAGAATTCAAATCTTCACAAAGAGTTTTCCAGTTAAATGGTTTCTCTTCTTCTGAATTATACAGAAACATCTAGGTTAATTTTTGCCTTAAATTACAATCTATCAAAACTTTTACTCACTGAAACCAATAATACATTATATGTTAACTGAATTTAAGTAAAATAAAATTAAGAACAAAACAAAAAGTTTTAAAGTTCAGCAGACTCTTATTAAGAACAAATTAACAATTATAATAAATATCATATAGTTATTATCTGAATATTATTCTTGAAAAAGCATTTGAAATAACAGTTAAATTCTACATTCCCTTTAAAGTCAATGCATATAAAATGTCACTATTTAATTTTCTAGGTCATGGTAGCCTTGAGTTATAATTAGTTTGGATTCATGTATTTTGATTCTCTGCATCCTACTGATAATATTTCAAGCTTCATAACCCACTGGCCATATGAAATTACCATATATTTTTACAATGACAAATACTGATATAATAATAAGGCTGATTGTGTTCCTTTGAATTACATATTTGTATCCATCCACTGCAGAGTAACTTCAACAAGACTAAAGTAACTGGGGACTTGAGTTTCTGAGAACATAGTAGACAATCTCCCTTAAAAGACATAAAGAAAAAAAAAAACGACATAAAATCAGGGCACATGGCTGGCTCAGTTAAGTGTCCAATTCATGATCTCCACTCAGGTCTTGATCTCAGGATTCTGGGATCAAGCCCTGCACTGGGCTCTATGCTGGGCATAGAAAAATATAATACATACCCCTTTAAATAAATAGCTAAGGTCACAAAAAAGCAGAAGGGTAAAAATCAGAGGGAGCTTAAAAGCAGTGTTATTTTAATAATGCAGAAGACAAAACCTGGAGTGCCTGGGTGGCTCAGTCAGTTGAGCATTGACTCTTGGTTTTGCCTCAGGTCATGATTTCAGGGCCATGAGATCAAGTCCTGAGTTGAGCTCCATGCTCAGCATGGAGTCTGCTTGACGTTCTGTCCCTTCCCCTATGCCCCTTTCCTTGCTCCTGCTCTGTCTCTCAAATAAGTAAAATAAAATATTTTAAATAGATGAAGAAGAAGATGACAAAACCTAAGGTCCATCCAAAAGGTAGGGAGGAACTGAGACTCCTGAATAAAACTGCAACTTTCAGAGCTTTTCCTCCTCAGCAAAAGGATTAACGAGCCAAAACTCTGTTCTACCTAAGAGGAGACAACAATGAAATGACATGAGATGTCAATCCCAAATTATAAAATACAGGAAGAAAAAAGCCACCATGATGGTTAATTTTCATGTCAACCTGACTGGGCTAAGGGATACCCAGATAGCTGGTAAAACATTATTTCTGGGTGTGTCTATGTGGGTGCTTCTGGAAAAAATTAGCATTGGAGTCAATAGCCTGAGTAAAGAAGATATGCCTTCAACAATGTGGATAGACACTGTCCTGTTCATTGAAAGTCCAGTAGTACAAAAAGAAGAAAGGATGAATTCTCTATCTCTCTTGATTTGGGACATCTATCTTTTCTTGCTTTCAGACATGAGAGCTCCTGGTTTTTAAGGCTTCAGCCTCAGACTGGGAATTATACCACTGGTTCCTCTGGTTCTTGGATATTTGGACTCAGACTGAATTATACCATGAGTTTTCCTAGTTCTCCAGCTTGCAGATGGAAGATCATGGGAATTCTAGGTCTTCATAACTATATGAACTGGTTCCTATAATAAACCTCCTATCTATACATCTGTGTATTATCTTATTGGTTCCATTTCTCTAAAGAACACTGACTAATATGGTAACCATGAGTGAGAGTACGTAGAAACAAGCTATAGAATTTAGGCCCTGAAGAATTTCACAAAATGGGCTAAGATACAGAATGAAGAACAATATATCATTTTATTATTTTTTAAAGGTTTTATTTATTCATGATAGACACAGAGAGAGAGAGAGAGAGAGAGAGAGAGAGAGAGACACAGGCAGAGGGAGGAGCAGGCTCCATGCAGGGAGCTGGACGTGGGCCTCGATCCCGGGTCCCCAGGGTCACGCCCCGGGCTGAAGGCAGCGCTAAACTGCTGAGCCACCTGGGCTGCCCCAATATATCATTTTAAAAGACCAGGGATCCCTGGGTGGCGCAGCGGTTTGGTGCCTGCCTTTGGCCCAGGGCGCAATCCTGGAGACCCGGGATCGAATCCCACATCGGGCTCCCGGTGCATGGAGCCTGCTTCTCCCTCTGCCTGTGTCTCTGCCTCTCTCTCTCTCTCTCTCTCTCTCTGTGTGTGTGTCTATCATGAATAAATAAAAATTTAAAAAAATAAATAAAACATAAATAAATAAATAAATAAATAACCAGACAAACTTGGAAATGAGTCAACTAGAATTTCTAGGAATGAAATATAACACTAAATTCAAGTGGCTGCTCTAATTTCAAAGGAAAATGTTTAAAATGCCCACATTGATGTCTGAATTTATATAAAAGAGATTTTTTAAAAAATATTTTATTTATTTATTCATGAGAGACCCAGAGAGGCAGAGACACAGGCAGAAGGAGAAGAAGTCTCCATGCAGGGAGCCCCATGTGGGACTCGATCCTGAGACTCTGGGATCACGCTATGGGCCAAAGGCAGACACCCACCCCTGAGCCACCCAAGCGTCCCTATAAAAGAGATTCTTAAGTTAATTTGTGCATAAAAATTTCTAGCAGGGTGCCTGGGTGACTCAGTTGGTTGAGTGTCTGCCTTCAGCTCAGGTCATGCTCTCGGGGTCCTAGGATCGTGGAGTCTGCTTCTCCCTTTCCCTCTGATCTTCTTCCCCACTTGTTCTCTCTCTCTCTCTCTCTCTCCCCCAGTCTCAAGTAAATAAATAAAATTAAAAAAAAAAAAAAGAAAGAAAGAAAGGTAAATCGTTTAGAACATTTTCTGGCAAGCATACCGGACGATTCTTTATCCAAAAATATTTGGAGTTATTAATGTAGCAATATTGCTTTAAGGAATATAGTCTCAAGCTCTAGAACTTGATAATTTGATTTTACTGTAAAAAAAAAAAAAGCTATCTTGTTCACTCATCTAATCACTTAAGAAGTACTTATTGAGCACCTCCTATATGCTTGGCAGATAAAAATTAAGTTTTTAACATCTCTCAGTATGAAAATATGAGGAAATACTTAGCTTATGATTGTAAAAGAATTTGATTTTTATGTTAAGGCTCAAGTAGACTAAATAATGAAGAAGCATGCCAAGACTGAGGAGACTTTCATTATTAAGTTTAGTTAAGAATGCACAATTGACAATCAATACTTTTGCAGCTAATATACTGTCTCTCAATTCTCATCTAAATACTTTGCTCACTCTACTATATATAAAGAGACTGTTAGGGTAACACAAAAATAGATGTAAATAAGTTTTAAATGTGCCATATGGATAGAAGTAACTGGTCAAATAACATTTTAAAAGGAATATAATAAAACACTTATCATGTGATTTGTTCTATATTGGTTGATCCACCTAAAATGTTTTAAGAGTAAATCTTAAAGGACACCACTGGGAGACAATCCTCCATAGGTCTCTCACATTTCTAGATATTTTATGAGCCAAAGCCCTGACTTCCTCTGTTCCAGACTTTAAAAAAAAAAAAAAAAAAATGATAGTACAGCAAACAGCTTTGGAAGATAGTCACCCTTTGGAACAGAGAAGGGTGACTTCTTAGGGAAAGACTCCTTCTTAGGAGAGGAAGCCTAAGTCATTGCTTGGAGGCCTCTTTCCCCGTGCTCTTCTCAAAAAGGTCTTTAGGTAGCCACCCCCCCCCCTTTTTTTTCTTCAAATGAAACAAAAATGTCCTACTTTCACTAATGTTGGAGTTCCTTTATTTAACCTACCATCTCAGGGTGAGAGCAGGTTCGTTTACTGTCTAGTATTATCTTTATTATACACACCTAGGGCTCGGAGTTCCTCTGCTATAATGTTATTAACTGCATGTACAGGTGTCGCCTGACCCTCTTAGCATCACTCTGGTGGAATAGGGGCTTGGGCAAATGGTGCAAATGCTGATGCTCTCACTACAATCTCTAGTACCATGAGTAAATAAATAATTTGTCTTTACCCAGGAACCTGCTAGCATCCATTAAACTGTGACAGATTAACTTGTTAGTTTGCAAATAGGGTAAAATCTCAGACTCTTCACATTCTTGAGAGGCAAGAGCCACAGTAATTTTTCTTTATTCTTTAGTCAATACAACACTCAAGTACACTGGGTCACACTGTTTTGTGTTCACTGACTGTAATAACCCAAATTTGCCACAGTCCACAATTTATGCAAATGTTTGTATTCTTCTGCTTCAAGATGGTTTTCAGTGACCTTCTAGACCTATCAGAGCTCTTCAATTGGGCCAACCCCATACAATATTTCATCATGAATATCAATATTTAGGAATTAAATTCCTTACCTCTGGCTTTCCTTTATTCTTTTGAAGAAAATGTTTCATAATATCGGATACAACTAATGTTAGCACTTTTTTAAAAGATTTTATTTATTTATTCACGAGAGAGAGAGAGAGAGAGAAAGAGAGAGGCAGAGACACAGGCAGAGGGAGAAGCAGGCTCCCTGCAGGGAGCCCGATGTGGGACCCGATCCCCGGACTCCACGATCACGTCCTGGACTGAAGGCAAGTAAGTGCTCAACCGCTGAGCCACCCAGGCTGCCCTAATGTTAGTATTTGAAACAATTTTTTAAGTCCAGAGAACTTGAGTTGTCCAAATAGGAAAAAAACAGCACAATGAAAAGCAAAGTGTAAAGAACCATATAAACGTGAATCTGTTAGGTTCTAAAGTCTTATTAGCTGGAGATTTTTTCCTCATAAACATATGCGACCAGATGCAAGAAAATGTAGAGGAAGGGTGCCTGGCTGGCTCAGTGGGTGGACCATGTAACTCCTGACCTCAGGATTATGAGTTCAAGCCCCACACTGGGCGTGGAGCCAACTTTAAAAAAACTGTAGAGATGTATACAAGTAAATGCTTGCTATTAGAAAAACAAGTCAAAGTGCAGATCTCAACTAGAGTTGATGATCCAGAGATGGTTCAGGTGTGATATATTTAAGAGATTCACGTTTACTCAACAACAGCTGATCACACAGGTATGCCTCTGTTGCTTGTTGTTTTATATTGTAAACAAAGTATAGTTGGTGGGCAATCTTATTACTAGGTAATGATAACACAAATACTACTAGTAGCAGACATGTTATTAGCAGTACCAGGACAATGTTTGAAGGCTTTAACAAGTCTCATAAATTCATAGGCTCCATAGGATGAGAAAAAAGTAAAAATCCAAACTGCAATGTTTTTTCTGTTGACCTCTGATAAAACTGAAATAATTTAAGTCTAAAAATTGAGTTAATTATAGAGATTAATTTTACTGATATTAATAGCATCCAAATGTGTGTTTGGAAAAGTGAGACTATAAGTACCTAGTACACTGTTCTGGTTTCTTCCTTGTTCAAGGAGTAGTCTCGATTTTCCATTGAGTACTACTTTTTGTTTTTCATTGAGCTATGATATTTTTTTCTATTCTCACAACTCAAATTCTATGGATTCAAAAGGATGTTTCAAATACTAACATTACTTGCATAAAATGTTTTAAGAACACATCTGGTAATACTAAAAGGTCTAGACAAAGCCATATGAAGATACTGATAAAACTTAAAATATAAATGAACAGGGGTATCTGTTAAGTTTTCTAAGGAAATGAAAAATTAAATTTACCTTAGAATCATAAAAAAACACTTGGTCAATATAAGAACTGGATGATAGTTTAGGTGCCTTGCCATCCCTATTCACACACTGGTTTTTCCTCTATATCACACTGCCTTCTTATTTGTAATTTTTAATAATGAGTATAGACTATCAATAAGACTATGTCCCTGGTGTCTACAACATCCAAGGAGAAGAAGCCTAAATCATTGCTTGGAGGCCTCTTTCTCCATGCTCTTCTCAAAAAGGAGCTTTAGGTAGCCAACCTCCTTTTTTTTTCCTTCAAATGAAACAAAAATGTCTTACTTTCACTAACGTTGGAGTTCCTTTATTTAACCTACCATCTCGGGGTGCCTGGGTGGCTCAACAGTTGAGCATCTGCCTTTGGCTCAGGGCATGGGGTCTGGGATTGAGTCTCGCATTGGGCTCCTTGCAGGGAGCCTGCTTCTGCCTCTGCCTGTGTCTCTGCCTCTTTCTCTCTGTCTCTCATGAATAAATAAACAAAATCTTTAAAAAAAAAAAAGTTCTTTCTTGCCTCTTCCTAGCTAATCCCAGCTCCTAGAAACAATTGCTACTCTGATTTTTTAAAAAAATCATAGATTAGTTTGCCTAGGAAAAAACTTCATTTAAATGGAATCACCGTATGTTTTTTGTGAAAGGCTTTTCTCAGCATGTTTTTGAAATTCATCATATCATTCACTGTATCAGTTCATTCCTTTTCATTGCTGAGTAGCACTACATTGTATGAATACACCATAGCTTATTCATCCATACTGTTAATGGCCATCTAGATAAGATTTTATTTATTTGAGAGAAAGAAAGAGAGAGAGATAGCAACAGAGAGCATAAACATGGAGGAAGGGAGAAGCAGACTCCCTGCTGAGCAGGGAGCCAGACATGGGGCTCTATCCCAGAACCCTGGGTTCACGACCTAAGCTAAAGGCAGATACTCAACTGCTGAGCCACCCAGGCATCCCAAGAAGGAACTTTCTAAGATGATGGAAATCTGTATTTTGATAGGGAATTGGTTACACAATTGTATGCATTTTCAAAATTCATGAAATGCGATGTTTAAGATTTAAACACTTCTGTGTATGCAAATTCTACCTAAAAAAACACAAGCAAGGGCAGCCCCGGTAGCCCAGTTTAGTGCCTGCCTTCGGCCCAGGGCATGATCCTGGTGACCGGGATCAAGTCCCGCATCGGGCTCCCTGTGTGGACCCTGCTTCTCCTTCTGCCTGTGGCTCTGCCTCTCTCTATCTGTGTCTCTCATGAATAAATAAATAAAATCTTAAAAAAAAAAAAAAAAAAACACAAGCAAAACTAGCTAATAGAATGTATACAGAAGAATATAGAGAAGAAGCATACTGATGCCTACAACTTAATTTTTTTAAGATTTTATTTATTTATTCATGAGAGACACACACAGAGAGAGAGGCAGAGACACAGGCAAAGGGAGAAGCAGGCTCCATGTAGTGAGCCCACTGTGGGACTCAATTCTGGGACTCCAGGATCACGCCCTGGGCTAAAAGCAGGCGCTCAACCACTGAGCCACCCAGGAATCCCCTACAATTTATTTTTTAAAAATATTTTTAAAATAGGTGGGAATGCCTGGGTGGTCCAATCAGTTAATCATCAAACTCCTGATTTTGGCTCAGGTCATATCTCTGGGTCATGAGATCCAGCCTCTCATCGGGCTCTGCACTCAGTGAGGAGTCTGCTTGAGATTCTCTCTCTCCTTCTCCCTCTGGCCCTACCCCTGCTTATACATGCACTCTCTCTGTTTCTCTCTCTCATAGATAGATAGATAGATAGATAGATAGATAGATAGATAGATAGAATCTTAAAAAAAAAAAAAAAAAGATTGAAGGGTACCTGGGTGGCTCAGTCAGTTGAGCCTCCAACTCTTGGTTTCACCTCAAGTCATGATCTCAATCAGGGTCATAGGATTTAGCCCAGAGTCAGGCTCTGTGCTCAACATGGAGTCTGCTTCAGATGATCTTTCTTGCTCACTCACTCTCTTTCAAATAAATAAATAGATAAAATCTTTAAAAAAATGTTTTAGGGATCCCTAGGTGGTGCAGCGGCTTAGCGCCTGCCTTTGGCCCAGGGCGCGATCCTGGAGACCCAGGATCGAATCCCACGTCGGGCTCCCGGTGCATGGAGCCTGCCTCTCTCTCTGTGTTTCTTATGAATAAATAAATAAAATCTTTAAAAAAAAAATGTTTTAAAGTTTTTTAAAAAGGTAAATGGGTGGAGAGATAGTAATAAAGCAAAAACAGCAAAAACTTTTTTTTCAGCAAAATGTTTATAATTGTAAAATATCCATAGTGGGTATACAGGTGTTGCCAAGCATAATTTTTTCAAGTTTTCTGTATGTTTGAAATTTTTCATAACAAAAATCATGGGGAAATTACTTCAAAAAAAAAAAATCAAAGAAGATGAGCAGCCATCTATGGTATGTAGACCTATATAGACCTAAAAACAGGTGTGCATTCTACTACTTGTTTATGATACACAGAATGATGTTTCTTAGAATTTAATTAACATGTCCACTAGTTCCTTGATTTTAGATTTATGTGTTTTCTTTGTTTTTTCTTACTATAATAATTCTACATTGTCTTAGGAAAGTTACTCAAATTCATTTAAATTTCTGTACACAAAAATTATTTTTAAAACACTCAGAGATACCTGAAAAGTGCTCCATTAATAAGAAATGTGCCTTTCAGCTTGCCTTAGAATTATTTCTAAAAGATCTGCAATTTAATAAAGGACTTTAAAACTCTTGGTTTTCCAGGCCTCACTATTTATTTTGAAGATTTTTTTTAAAAGATTTTTTATTTATTTATTCAGAGAGACAGAGAGAGAGAAGCAGAGACACAGGCAGAGGGAGAAGCAGGCACCATGCAAGGAGCCCGACGTGGGACTCCATCCAGGGTCTCCAGGGTCATGCCCTAGGCTGCAGGCGGCGCTAAACCGCTGCACCACGAGGGCTGCCCATGAAGATTTTATTTTTAAGTAATCTCCACACCCAACATGGGGCTCAAACTCACAACTCTGAGATCTAGAGCCACATGCTTCACTGACTAAGCCAACCAGGCACCCCTCCAGGCCTCATTTTAAATGAACAAAAATTAAAATGAAACATTCTGTGATATATAACTATTCTCTGAACATAAAAAATATGATAATCATAATACCTCCTTCACATTGAGCTCTTTATTCAGTGGTCAAGGATATAATATCAACATCATATCCACAGACATGCCTGCTGCTCCTTGAAACTTGATCAAATGTGTTTGATCTTGCTGGACTGTATTATGGCCAAATCAACCTTTAGTCATCCCTGAAATTTAATTGCTGAAGCAATCCCATTGGGTCTCATTAAGCTAATTCAGACAACTGAAAAGATGGAAATGGCCCTCTCTATTCTTTTTTCTGAGTCCCAATCTTAGAGTCAGCTTGTCTCAAAAATTATCTCAGATCATTAGGAGTCAAGAATATTGTTTCTCTCATCCAGTGGAAAAGCAAGGGGGAAGCATCACCCCATTTCTTTTCATTGTACAAAATCCTATTAATAAAAATTTGACACTTCAAAAGAAAGCAAGATAAGGACTTCTCAAAATATAGGGACAGATTATTTCCCATTAGCTGCCCTTGGTCTTCATTTTTTTTCCCCAAGGATCCTAATTTCTCCCAATTCCATTTTCTGTTTCTGTGGACAGTATTCTGACTTACATGTCCTACATTATTAGGAAAATGTTTCTATTAAAATCATTTGTGTCATTTTTTTTCCTGTAACTGTTCTCACATTTATCTTCCTCTCATTATTTTGTGACTCATATTTTAATACTTTGATGTATTCAGGAGCACACACCTTTCTAAGGAAGTGAGGTGGGCATCAGAATTAAAAAAGACATTGAGAATGATCAGTCTCAGTTTCATGCCCAAGAGTCTGAAGACTAGAAGGATCGTCCATTAACATAACTTCTGGTCAGCTGTCTCTTGGGACTAACTGATTAAGAAACTACGCTGATTAGTGAGAAAACAAATTGTTTTCTCAAATGGATATGTAAAAATAGAAAAGACAAGGGCTGTGTGAAAACACTTCCAAAGCTCATGTCAATTCTATTTCTTCCCCCAATCTTAATCTACCCAAACCAAAGTTATTAATATTATCCCAAAATAAAATTATCCCCAAATGCTAAAATTGGGATATAATGTCTTGAAAATTTTCTACTCAATGACGGTGGATGAAACGGAAATCATGGTTAGTGTGACAAACTGTTATCTGTTCCTCAATATCCATTCTCCCTTCCATAGTAATAAATCAGACAAGTAGCTACCCAGGATAAAAAACACTTGTCTTTCCCTTCCTTGCAGCTAAATATGGCATGTGACTAAGTTCTAACCAACACAATATAAGTGGAAGAACTGTTGTGGCAGCTTCAAAGAATCTTCCTTAAAGGATAGTAAATATGTACTTTTTGCCCCTTTCTTTTTGCCCCTTTCCTGCATTCTGTTGTTTGAGATGTGAATATAAAAGCTTCTTGGGCATGAGGATAAGGATATACCCAAGGGACAATGGAATGACAAATGGAAAAGTCTGGGACTCTGAGGTCTGTGTAGAACAGAGCCTATCTTGGGACTTTCACATAAGAGGGAAATAACCTTTTATCTTTTTTAAGCTTTTGTTAATTTGGATCTCTGTGACAGACAGCCGAACTTAATACCAACTAATACAATAAGTAAAGAAAAATAGAATAGTAAAGAAATTCCTTTTCTTTCTTTCTTTTTTTTGGGGGGAAGGGTGAGAGGGAGAGAGATAATCTTAAGCAGGCTCCACACTCAGCACAGAGCCTGACGTGGGGCTCGATCTCAAACCCTGAGATCATGACCTGAGCCGAAATCAAGAGTTGGATGCTTAACTGACTGAGCCACACAGGTGCCCCAAGAGATTCCTTTTGATTGAGTTGTAGAGTCATCCCACTAAAACAGAATGAGAAGATGATCTATTCTCTAAGAAAGGAGATGAGGAGATTTTAATTACTATTCCTCCAATATAATCAGGCAGATCCAAATAATTGTGTAGCATAAATAAGAGTCTTTATAAAGGGAACTCAGCTAAGTGAATGAGCTAAATCTTTGGCATATTCACAGAATGCTGATAGTTGCTATGAAGCTTACTCATGTTGAATATTTGACAGAGTACATGAGCTTCCTGAACCATTAACAGGCTTTACCAAATATATGACTTTAAAACCCTTTGGACTATTTTTTTAAATTTTTTATTTATTTATGATAGTCACACACAGAGAGAGAGAGAGAGAGAGGCAGAGACACAGGCAGAGGGAGAAGCAGGCTCCATGCACCGGGAGCCCAACGTGGGATTCGATCCCGGGTCTCCAGGATCCGCCCTGGGCCAAAGGCAGGCGCCAAACCGCTGCGCCACCCAGGGACCCCCCCTTTGGACTATTTACAGTGTTGCTTTCAATCAATTCCAGGAGGCCCAAATGGAACCAATTATGATATAAGCATAGGAGACATAAAAATCAATTTCTGAAAGAGTCACAAAGAAAATCTGTAAAAAAATCACTCTTAGCATAACAGGGCTAATAATCAATGGGATATATTATATAATCACTGTCAGAAATTTGTCAGTTAAAAAAAGTATCAAGTGGCTTGAAAGACTTAAATGTCATAGAAGACAAAGACTAAAGTGGAAGAAAGTTTTTTTTTATATAAATCATTGACTTAGACTACAAGATACAATATGAAAAAACGGTAAACTTTTCAGGAGCAATAAAATTTCTTACAACTGTATAGAATGACCCTACAATTTAAAAAAATGATGTTTTCTAAAAATTATGAATTGGGATTGGAGAAGTCTATGTGAATCACTGAAACTTCAGAGGCCTCAAATGGCTTAGAAGTTAGGTGGACTTTCAAAATAATCAAAAACTGGGGGATCCCTGGGTGGCTCAGTGGTTAAGCACCTGCCTTCAGCCCAGGGCATGATCCTGGAGTCCCAGGATCGAGTCCCACGTCAGGCTCCCTACATGGAGCCTGCTTCTCCCTGTGCCTGTGTCTCTGCCTCTCTCTCTCCCCCACCCTCCCACCCCCGTGTCTCTCATGAATAAATAAATAAAATCTTTAAAAAAATAAAATAAAATAATCAAAAACTTAGGGTACCTGAGTGGCTCAGTTAAGCATCTGCCTTCAGCTCATGTTATAATCCTAGGTCCTGGAATGGAACCCCATGTCAGGCTCCCTGCTCAGCGGGGAATCTGCTTTTCCCTCTGCCTCTCCCTCCACTCGTGCTCAGTCTCTCTCACTCTCAAATAAATAAAATCTTTAAAAAAAAAATCAAAAACTCCAAAGTATAAACTAATTGTCAATCTAGAAGCCTATCAGATATATTGAGCCTATCTTTTTTTTTTAATTTTTTTTCAATTTTTATTTATTTATGATAGAGAGAGAGAGAGAGAGAAAGAGGCAGAGACATAGGCAGAGGGATAAGCAGGCTCCATGCACCGGGAGCCTGATGTGGGATTCGATCCCGGGTCTCCAGGATCGCGCCCTGGGCCAAAGGCAGGCGCCAAACCGCTGCGCCACCCAGGGGTCCCATATTGAGCCTATCTGAAATGAGTAGGTAATAAGATAAATAAGCTGCATCAAAAGCATAGAGCAAAAGGTATTTTCTCTAATAATCTGTAAATTTCTTTATAATCTTCTCATTAGAGTGTTTCTGAACCAATAACATAAGTAAACGGGAAATAAGAATCACAATCACAAATATTCAACCCATAGATTTTTCAGAAACTGCATATATCAAGGTACACTTGTACCTTGTTACTGATCTTCCAATTACAAGGAAGAAAAGTTAGTTCCTTAAGAGAAAAAAATATGTCCAATTTCAAATAGCAATGGCATGTTCCTTAACTAGGTCAGGTTCCAGAGTTATCAGTTATACATCTCCACAGAGAAAATCAAATGTAAAGGGGCAGACTATTTTCTCAGCTTTGTCTTCTCCAATGATAGAAATACATTTTTAACTATTATATGACATTAGTCATCTTACAAAATGAAGTCTTTATAGGAAGACACATAATCCTTTATCCCTCTCAGCAGGCCTCTTCCTAAGTGACAAATTCTTTCCTAAACTGAATTATTCAAAGCTAAACAATAAAATGCAATAGGAGAGAAGACAAGGAAAGTTGGAAAAAAAATAATGGGGAATGTTTTCCCCTCCCTTTCTTTCAAAAAAGCAGATACAAAATTGTATAATGTGCACATTATATTTAAGTATATTTTTAATTTTTAAGATTTTTATTTTTTTTAAGATTTTATTTATTTGAGAGGAAAGACTCCCTCTTTTTGAGGGAGACAAAGCAGACTCCCCACTGAGCAGGGACCCTGAAACAGGGCTCAATCCCAGGACCCTGGGGTGATGACCTGACCTGAAGGCAGATGCCTAACTGACTGAGCCACCCAGGTGCCCCTAAGTATATTTTCTGAAGCTCTTAGGATAAAATAACTGGAAGTAAATATATAATATACTAGCAACTTCATTGGGCTGGTGGAAAACAATACTAGAGATTTCTCTTTTTTTCTGTATTTCAAATTTTCTCCCACATTAGTTTTATCACTTTTATAACTGAACAGTGAAATTACAAGTAACTTAAAAGCAGGAAAAGGTTTTTTTTTTTTTAAGATTTTTATTTATTTATTTATTTATTTATTTATTTATTTATTTATTCATTCATTCATTCATTCATTCATTCATGAGAGACACAGAGAAAGAGAGGCAGAGACACATGCAGAAGGAGAAGCAGGCTCCCTGCAGGGAGCCAGATGTCGGACTCTATCCCAGGACCCTGGGATCATGCTCTGAGCCAAAAGGCAGACACTTAATCACTGAGCCACCTAGGCATCCTAAAAGCAGGAAAAGTTTTTTAAAAATTAATCTTCTTGTTGGGAGAATAGTTTCATATCAAGAATACTTATTTTGTGCTATGATCGAATGCTTCATCTAGAGTCTTGCCATCCAAAATCCTAATAGAATCTCAGGCCTCAGCTCAAATGTACAGAACCTACATTTTAATATGATTTCTAAGTGTTCATATGCACATTAAGCTAGTGAAGCACTGTTACAGAGTATCCATCTAAGAATAAACACCTGTGTTGATTCCTTTCTAAGTCCTTCCTATATGTTAGTCTACAATGATGATATTTTTGGAGTTACCTGTTAGATTTATTCATGTAATTCAGTAAATACTGACAACAGTATTGACAACAGGAGAAAATGAAAATAGGAATATATTAATCACACCATTACATTCTGGGTAATGTTTTAAAGGAAAGCATAGGTCCAAATTTCAAACCCAAGCCATCATTCCCTATTACATTAACCATATCCACTGAGACGAATCCAAAGCACAATATGAATATATCAGAGAATCTTTTAATAAAGGTTAAACCAAACTAATGAGGAAACACTAGAGGGTGTTTAGGTTAGCATAATATTGCAGTTCTAGAATGCCTGAGTAAGCCCTGCCTCTATCTTATTAAGGCATTTCAGCAATTTTGACTGTTCATTTACTTTGAAATGTCCATTTTGGGCAGGCTTTCTCAATCTCAGCATTATTGTCAGTTCGGGCTGGATAATTCTTTGTTGTGGAGGCTGTCCTGTGTATCTTAGGAGGTTTAACATCATTCCTGGCTCTGCCTACTAGATGTCAGTAGTATCTCCCCAGCTGGTACAACCAAAAATGTTTCCTATATTGCCAAATATCCTCTGAGGGCAATCCCTCTGCTGCAACCCCCAATGAGAAACAATGATCTAGGAAAAGAACAATCATCAGAAAGGGGTCTTGTTAATACACATCAATTATCTTACTTGGGATTTTCCCACAAAAAGACTCGGTAAAGGGTATAAATGAGTTTATAAATTATAGACAAATTTGTGAGCTTTGTTTTGAAAGCTCCATGAGAGAAAGGGCTGTTTTTTCTAGCTATTGTGTTCGCACCAGTTTCTGGCCTGTGATAGTGTTTGACAATGTTTGTTAAATGAACTAAACATGTAGATACTATACTCTCAGTATTGGGCAATTACTATTAAATTAATTTTCAGGTTAAACTATCATATTTTCTACTATGTGTGTTGTCATTTCTTAAATGTATTTCACTCACTTTAATGACAAAAAATTATACTAGTTAAGTCACTTCTAAAAATTATTAAAAACTATAATGTAACCACTATATCCAAACCAATTATGACTCTTAGAACAGGAGAGCAAAGGGAAACAAGAATAATGCCATGGAAAATTATCATAAGAAAGAAAGCCCCAAGAGGAATCTGTGCTGAAGATCTAGGAGCTCAGGGAACTACTATTTAAAGAAGAAAGAAGTTTGGGTTGCCTGGGTAGTACAATCTGGCTAAGTGGCTACCTTCAGCTCTGGTCATGGTCTCAGGTCCTGGGATTGAGCTGGGAGTCAGGCTCCCTGCTCAGCAGGGAGTCTGTTTCTCCCTCTCCTTCTCCTCTGCCCCTCCTCCCACTCATGCATGCACACTCACTCTCCTCCCCCCACACTCAAATAAAGTCTTTAAAAAAAAGATTTAAAGAAAGAAGAAATTTTAAGCTTTGTCAACCTTTTTGTACAGATGCTTTCTCTTTGCTTGGTTTTTGTTCACATCTCAAGGCTTCACAGTGTTCCCCAAATAATCTAGACAAGCAGTTTTTTGGCACCACAGACTCACTTTCAAAATCTGATGAAATAAATGGCTATTATGCATCAATTGGAGGAAAAAAAAAAAGAAAAAAAATCTGATGAACTCTCTTCCTAGGAAAATGCACTCCCATACAAACATTACCATATAATTTCAGGGAGTTTGTGAGCCTCCCACTGATGGACAATGGTTTCTCTTATTCCTGCATGTGTTGTCCAAACCATAAAATGTAGTAATGCCATGAGCAACTGAACAAAGGAAATCTCATTTCAAATGGAGTCAGGAGACCAGAAGGGGGAGCTTTCACACCCTACCACCCAGCCTCAATTATAGACCCCAACACGAAGATGCCTATAATTTCCTACCCCAGCTGAGTGAAGTAAGTCAATCGGAGAAGGACAAACAGTGTATGTTCTCATTCATTTGGGGAATATAAATAATAGTGAAAGGGAATATATGGGAAGGGAGAAGAAATGTGTGGGAAATATCAGAAAAGGAGACAGAACATAAAGACTCCTAACTCTGAGAAACGAACTAGGGGTGGAGGAAGGGGAGGAGGGCGGGGGGTGGGGGTGGGGGTGAGTGGGTGACGGGCACTGAGGGGGACACTTGACGGGATGAGCACTGGGTGTTATTCTGTATGTTGGTAAATTGAACACCAATAAAAAATTAATTTATTAAAAAAAATAATAATTTCCTACCCCAACAGGAAGAAAATTTTTCTCTTTACTTAGCAACAGCCCAGCCAATGAGAGACTGTTACAGCTCAGCCAGTGAAAAATCACCACACTTGAAGCTTCCAGTTTACTCCAGCAGACCTTTTGTTTATAATAGCTCCTTCCAACTCTCTCTTATCCTCTCTAAAAGAGCATCCCTCTCCTTTGTTCTCAGAACTTGCCTATGGTTTACCATAACTTACATATCTTGAATTGCAATTCTTCTGTTATTCCCAAATAAATCAATACTACATGTTTTATGGTTGCGGTCAACTTCAAGTAAGTGTTGAGATTTAGTTTCTCATCCAAATTGAAACAGTCAACTGACAACTGTATGGTGATTCTGAAGATCTCATAGAGTAGGTGACAAAAGTGCTTATAAAATGTAAAGATCTGGGATCCCTGGGTGGCGCAGCGGTTTGGCGCCTGCCTTTGGCCCAGGGCGTGATCCTGGAGACCAGGGATCGAGTCCCACATCGGGCTCCCAGTGTATGGAGCCTGCTTCTCCCTCTGCCTGTGTCTCTGCCTCTCTCTCTTTCTCTCTCTCTCTGTGTGTGACTATCATAAAAAAATAAAAAAATAAAAGATCTGGGCAGCCCCGGTGGCCCAGTGGTTTTGCACCACCTTCAGCCCAGGGTGTGACCTGCAGACCTGCCTGCAGACCTGGGATCAAGTCCCACGTCAGGCTCCTTGCATAGAGCCTGCTTTTCCCTCTGCCTGTGTCTCTGCCTTTCTCTCTCTCTCTCTGTGTCTGTCATGAATAAATAAATAAAATCTTAAAAAAAAAAAAGTAAAGATCTCCCCAGATTATAAAGAGTAGGCACTATATATTTTAACTCTCCCGAACATTGTCTAGTGTCCAGTAAAACTAAATGAATGTTTCTTAATGCCTATCTCAAGCAAGGAACTCTGTCTTATTTCCATAGTCGAGGGTGGTGATAGAAGTTAACCCTTCTAACCTGCATCCAAAAATAACATAGAGAAACCAAACACTACTTGCTTCACAAAAATTTTACTTACCTAGTCCTATCTTTGTAAGTCATCTATTAGTTCTGTAGCTACTGTAGTAAGCCAAACATCTGTAAACATGAAAGGTCTGGAAATTATGAATTGAAAAGAGACAGAAAAAAATCATCAAAATTTTATCCCTCAAAGCTTCTATCTGGCTAAATTCTTTGTTTTTTTTTTTTTTTTTTTTTTTTAAGATTTTATTTATTTATTCATGAAAGACTGAGAAACAGAGAGAGAGAGAGAAAGCGCCAGAGACAAAGGCAGAGGGAGAAGCAGGCTCCATGCACCGGGAGCCCGATGTGGGATTTGATCCTGGTTCTCCAGGATCACGCCCTGGGCCAAAGGCAGGCGCTAAACCACTGCGCCACCCAGGGATCCCTGGCTAAATTCTTTGAATTAGGTTGTTAAGCTTTGATGCAAAGAAAAGGAACTCTTTGGAAGATCAAGCCAACTGATAACAGGTGTAAGGATCCATAAGCTCTTTGCATAACTTCCTTAATAAATGTTTCATGGGGAATTCTACAATAATTTTTATTTTCAGGCGTAAAATTGTGGCAAATAACGAATACCACAATGGATAACATTCCCCAGTTCTATTAGAA
Source organism: Canis aureus (assembly GCF_053574225.1). Taxonomy (NCBI): domain Eukaryota; kingdom Metazoa; phylum Chordata; class Mammalia; order Carnivora; family Canidae; genus Canis; species Canis aureus. The sequence goes on along the minus strand of NC_135621.1, from coordinate 64,920,108 downwards.
GACATGGGGCTCTGGAAAATCCTCCCTGCTTTTGAAGTCCAGTTCAAGTCACCATTTCATGAACTCTATCTACCTATCTACCTATCTATCTATCTATCTATCATCTATCTATCTTAAGATTTTATTTATTTATTCATGAGAGACACAGAGAGAGAGGCAGAGACATAGGCAGAGGGAGACGTGGGCTCCATGCAGGAAGCCTGATGTGGAACTTGATCCCGGGACTCCAGGATCACACCCTGAGCCAAAGGCAGACGCTCAACCACTAAGCCACCCAGGCATCCCATCATGAACTCTTTTTTTTTTTTAATTTTTTATTTATTCATGATAGTCCCAGAGAGAGAGAGAGGCAGAGACACAGGCAGAGGGAGAAGCAGGCTCCATGCACCGGGAGCCCAACGTGGGATCCTATCCCGGGTCTCCAGGATCGCGCCCCGGGCCAAAGGCAGGCGCCAAACCACTGCACCACCCAGGGATCCCGCATCATGAACTCTTTTATTAACTGGTCTCACTTCCCTTGCCTGGGTTGTGTAGTATTTTTGTTCATAGTTGTTTGAGTCATGTTATCATAAATTTTACTGGTCAGAACTGCATATACAGTACCTATCTTATCTCCTCATCCAAACCAGGTTCTGTGCAGTGTATCTGTGCAGCACAGAGTAGCTACATATTTAGCACTTGCTAAAGGATAGGTGAAATAGAATAAAGTTCTATGACTAATCTAGGACTCAATTTCTTCTATAAAAACAATACTAATAATCCCACTACTCCAATGTCTGATAGATCACATCAACATGAATGTGATGACAGAAGGCCTCTAATAGTTTATACAGGAAGAAAGTAGGCCACTCTTCTCATAGTCGGGAGCCTGTTCCTTGGAGGTCCTATACACAAATGAGCAGAAGCCTGTTCTCTCACCAGATTGTATTTTTGATAGATGATGGGAGAAGGAATGGGACTAAAGTCCTGTTCTGTCACTTTTTACTTTTCTTCGATACTGGCTGCTACATCATAATGATTGTTTCACACTTAAAAAAAAAAAAGAATATAAAAAAAGAAACAGTAATTCCAGTCCTTTAAAATCTATTTTGCAAAGATGCCAAGACAAGAAAGAAGACACTTAAAATCAGCAAGCACTTTGGAGTTTGCACTATGCAAACAAAATATATTTAAGAGCTACTTTCACAGGCAGCGCGGGTGGCTCAGCGGTTTGGCACCGCCTTCAGCTCAGGGCATGACCTGGAGACCCGGGATCGAGTCCCACATCGGGCTCCCTGCATGGAGCGTGCTTCTCCCTCTGCTTGTGTCTCTGCCTCTCTCTCTGTATCTCTCTGTGTCTTTCATGGATAAATAAATAAAATCTTTTTTTTTTTTTTTTTTTTAAAGAGAGCTACTTTCACATTTCTAACTTCTGTGCCTAATTTCCAATTTAAACTGGTACTTTTTAAAAATGAGGCCATCAAAGAAATGAGTAAAAGATCAAAGCAAAAAACTGAAATCAACATAAAGCAAAAGCAAGAGATTAACCAGGATGTAGATTAGAAAGTTATCAGAAATAAGATGAAGGCTTCTCCCTTCAAAACGGCACCTCTTCTCTACCTGATATTATAAAGACTAACTGGAGAGAATGAAGCTCTGTTATGTAGCCAAAAATTCAGGTAAATCTGCAAATTAAAATCTAGTCTTCCTTAGTCATAAGGAAGGAAACAAAATAAACAATTGGGCTACAAATTTGCTGCCAAAATTTACAAAAGTTTTAGAATTTAATTATTAGTATATTTAATACAAATAAGAGCAGCCAAAAGGCAGAAAGAACACCTGGAAATTAGCAGCAAGAAGTCCATAAAAACAGCAAAGACCAAAACCTTACTATTTGAGAATGACAGTTTTCTGTGGAAAATGTTTTGATGCCCCCTCCCTCTAGAGAAACAAAAATATTCTAGAAATGATATTATAAATATTCCTAAATGCCATAATGAATTCTACAGAGCTATTGTGAACAATAACACTTAGTATTTAAGACATGGTTTAAAGAGTCATTTAAATAAGTATTTTGTTTTCTTTCCCATTATTCAGGCTCTACCTACACACAAATGTACACACACTCTGCTAGTTACTCTGGTAAAAATCTATAAATCTGCAATCCCTTCTATAAGTCAAACCAATGAAGGCTCATCAAAAATCATAAGCTGAAATAAGTATTCAAGAAAAAACTGATGCAGAGTCTAACCAGAAATAGGTAGGAAAACAAAATACACATACTCAAAAAACCCATCACAATATATTTAGGGGAAAAGAATGACTCAATGCACCTATGATTATTAAAAGTTATTATAGTTACCTTGGAAAATTATATAGGACCGTCTTTTATTTTTTTTAATTTTTATTTATTTATGATAGTCACAGAGAGAGAGAGAGAGAGAGAGAGAGAGAGAGAGGGAGGGAGAAGCAGGCTCCATGCACCAGGAGCCCAACGTGGGATTCGATCCCGGGTCTCCAGGATCGCGCCCTGGGCCAAAGGCAGGCGCTAAACCGCTGTGCCACCCAGGGATCCCAGGACCGTCTTTTAAAAAGCTTACTCCATATTCATCCTTAAGCTTCTTCTCTCAATCTCTGCTTAGACAAAGTACAGTTGACCCTTGAACAACATGAGTTTGAAGTGCATATCCACTCATATGCAGATTGTTTTAAATAAATATGCATATGGTACTATAAACATATTTTCTCTCCGTTATGAATTTAATAATACTTTCATTTTCTCTAGCTTACTTTACTGTAAGAACACAGTACGTAATACATATAATCAAATATGTGTTAATCAACTGTTATTGGTAAGGCTTCTGGACAACAGTAGGCTATTAGTAGTTAAGTTTTTAGGGAGTCAGAAGTTATACACAGGTAAATGACTGTATTGGCGGGCTGGAGCCCCTAACTCCAGCATTGTTCAAAGGTCAGCTGTAGTTCTGAGTGCATATTTTGGTGGGGAGTTCTCCATTTAGGGAACTAAAATTCTGGGGAGAATGAGTTAGGCAATCCTTACCCAGAATTATTAGCCTCTCATAACATCTAGCCATTCTTCTGCTCATTAATGCAACAAGTTTATATTTGGTATCACTATAGCTGATGAAGTCATAAGTACCTGTGATTTAACAAGAAATAAGAATAGCATAATTCCTACTTTTGTGGCCCTTAAAGTCTGGTGAGACATAGTAAACAAGCGACTACAAATGATTTAGGCATTATAAAAAGGGAAAGAGAGGAGCCTTAGAAGGTATTATAAGGGTAACTAACCCAGACAGGGAAGTCAAGGAAAAATGTCCATAATCAAAGGACATCTGACATACAAAGGATGAAAAAGACTTAATTAGTGATTTTGTGCACACCAATGAAGGAAGAGCATGCAAGAGGTGCCAACGGCCATGCCAGCTGGGCAGCAGTGCTTGCCAGCCAGTTGCTGAGCTCTTTGAGGTACAATAGAGCCTATGAGATGAAAGAAGGCTATCGTGACGTTTTCCAAAAACACACCTCATATAGGATGGCTGTGACAAAACCAAAAGGAGCACAACCATGTGTAATGAGCATATCAGCAGCTGCAGATGAATGCTCATGTTCGTAACTATGGTGGTTAAAAATTCTTCATTGCCTCAAAGGTATATAATTTTAAGGAAAAATGAAGAACTGGTCAAGAAGACATGAATTGAAGCAGATGATACAAATTAATATTTAACACTGATCACCTCACAATAAGTTATATAGAAAAATACATGTTTGAATACTTTATTTGCTGGACAATAAAGTCTATTATCTCTAATTTTTTTTAAAAAAAAAAGACTAAATTAGGCTATGTTTCCCAGGACAAGCAACTATACTTCTTCCTGGCTATTCATATGAAGAATAATAGTACTCTTTCACTTTCTCTCTTATACCAATTTATCATCCTTGTTTCCAGGTTCATGGTGTGTGAAGCCCTAGGACATCCTGAACAGCTTGTATATATAAGCAGGAAGGAGATCACTACAGAAAAGTCCATTCTGCCACTGTTTTCAATTATTTGGTAGGCAGATTTAGAAATAAAATTCAAGTTAACAAATTTAGTAAAGGACAGAGGAAATAGGGACATACTTTTAGCATGAGACACCACAAAAAGGCAACAAAAAAATTCAAAAATCTTTCCTTATGGAATTTAAAACTGATTTCAGAGAGAATTATTTCTAAAAATGCATAAAGGCACAAGGAACTGAAAAGAGGATGGCTAACAAAGAAATATGAAATAAGGCAGTGAACTCAAGTCTGAGAATTTAAAGAGACACCTTAGATCACTGGGCCATTGTTAAGTAGAGCCATCTTCAGTCAACAACTGCTATTCTTGTTTAATCTCCAAATCGTGAAGATATAAACTATGCCCTCTGCCTAACACTATAACCAGTATCACTGGCTTAGCTAGTATTCCCAAAGGCTCTTGACTCATAGGCAAACCTCAAGATAATGGATGACAGGGTTTTAATCTCTCTGAATAAAACTGTGTGTGTTTAGTAGGTTAAAGACTAAACATTCAGTGTTCCTTAATCCAAAGTTAAAGAATACCTGACAATCTTCTCAAATGTCTAAATCTTCAGGGCAGCCCTGGTGGCTCAGCGGTTTAGCACCGCCTTCGGCCCAGGGTGTGATCCTGGAGACCCAGGATCAAGTCCCATGTCGGGCTCCCTGCATGGAGCCTGCTTCTCCCTCTGCCTGTTGTCTCTGCCTCTCTCTCTGTGTGTCTCTCATGAATAAGTAAAATCTTTTAAAAAATATTAAAAAATTTTTAAAAATGTCTAAATCTTCAAATAAAAATAGGTTTGGATTATTGTTTGGCCTTAAAAATAAAATGAGGTATTTTAATTTCTTGTAAATACCTTCAGACTGTAAAAGCATTGACTGGCTTAATATCTCACCTTCATCGAAGAGTTATTTTTACCAGGCATTACTCCAGTGCCAGCATATAAAATACATAAAAACAGCTCAGGAAGTTTATTAATAAACTCCTTTTATTAATAAAACAGGAAGAAGAAAACATGTATCAATTTTACAAATATAATTTATTAAGCAAAGAAAACTAGAAGTATTTTTCATTATAAACAAATCAAGAGACCCAAAATGTTTGATCTAGAAATAGAGAGTCATTTAAAATAAACTAAAGCTATAAGTAAAAGAAATTTCAGGTGAAGCACATCATATGTTAGATGATGACATCTACAGACTACATACAATATTGCATCACTACATTAGTCATGGATATCTGAGGCAAGAGCAAAGTTTCCGGTGGTGTGTGGAAGGCTACTTCTAGGCAACAGGCTTGGGCAATGGAATGTAGAAAGGGTCCACAGAGACCCCTCGACTAAATACAGACAAGTCCATCAGGTGATCCACCTCAAAATATCCAGAAGTCCTAACTAACCAATGGGTTACTTACAACCAGGCACAGTCCCCCAAAAAGGGAAAATTCCATACAGGGCTATAATTCCTCCCCTCCCCTCTTGAAAAAAAAAAAAAAAAAAAAAGCCCCCACCCACTGCCTCATTGTAGTCTCCTCTTTGCTATCCTGCCACAAACGCCCCCATCCCCACCCGTTCAGCCATTCCCTTGCAGTGTATTCAATAAACTTCAATCTCCTTTGTTCTGCCTCAGGTGAATTCTTTCATGACCTGCACCACCATCCCCCCAAACCAGTCAGGAGACACCACAGTGTGGACCAAAAAGATCTCAATAATTTCTTAGGGATAGAGAGGATAGCAGTGTGAAGAGGAGGATGGTGATCGATGGCCAAGGAAAAATCTCATATTAAAGAACATAACACAAACAAGAAGCAGGCTGACAGGGATGTACTACGACTCGCAGCAAGACAAATCAATGCTGGGCATATATAAATCCAAGGATGCCGAACTTAACTTTCTTCTTGAAATATTTTAATTTAGGGGTGCCTGTGTGGCTCAGTGGGTTAAGCATCTGCCTTTGGCTTATGTTGTGATCTCAGGGTCCTGGGATTGAGCCCAGTATAAGGCTCCCTGCTCAGTGGGGAGCCCGCTTCTCCCTCTCCTGCTCTCCTGCTTGTGCTCTCTCTCTCTGTCATATGAATAAATAAAATCTTAAAAAAACTGCATCAAAATACATAATAAAAATACTGTTAATAGTAGTAATTCTCAAGAACTGAGAAATCTGAAATGGTTTTGAATTTTGTTATAGAATTAATAATAATTATTATAATTATTATATATTATAATAAGAGGTTTCTTTTTCCAATTTTCTGTGATCTGGCTCATTGTTATTGTTAGAAAAAAAAAGATTTGTTGGCAGCCTTTCTTACAACTTGATGTCTAATGGAAGATAATGACTATTTAAAAACATACTCATTCACACACACATTTGTTTGTGTGTGTGTATGTGTGTATGTTGAAAATTTTATATTGATTTTCTTTTAGTTTCTAAGAACATAAGTAGATAGATAAAGTTTAGTTTGGGGAAAACTTTTATTTTTCCCTACATTTCTTAGAGGAATCAAATTCAGGAAGCTTGCATTCATTTCCAATCCTTGAAAGGCTAGAAAATTGTACCTGAAATTGGATGTTACTCTGTATAGTTGGGTTGGATGCCATACCTTCTCTTTATTCTTTCCTTTAAGCAGAGAATTTCAGCTTCTTCAGAAAACCATCCCTAGCCTGCATATCTACTTAAATCCCATAGCTTGTGAAATCACAGGGACAAGCATAAGGGTAGATCCTATTCAGAAAAGGCTTGGTAATTGTGTCTTAGCCTTAAAGAGAAGAGCTTTTGTTCTTCTCTTTCATCTAGTGGAGTATTAGAACGACTTCTTTTTAAGGAGTTGATTAGCCAACTTGATTCGGAGAGGAAGTAATAATAACATTATAGGGTAGTTCTGGCTGACTTTTTAGCTCTTATAGAGTTCATGCATATTCAATATCAAGGAAGTAAGCTGCTCCTTGCATTACATCACCTGAGTTGGACAGCCCAAGTTACAATTCTGAGCATAGTCAACCAGTTTCTGGTAGGTAATTATGGACATAAAGGAAAGGAAAGTTCTATCTGACAGAGGAAGAGATCTACCTGCTTATTCAATGTTAAATGTAAGATACGTCAGAAGAGTATTATTTCCTATCTTCTGGAAGTTAACAAAATTAAATATTATTTTTCTATATTTAAAACTTTTTCTACCAAACCAAAAAAAAAAAAAAAAATCCTTAGAACCAGGAATTCTATAGTTAAGAAACTTAACTGGTCAGTTATTTTCTGGCACAGTGATGTGTAGTTTTATTGATCAAAAGTCCTCCTGGGGGATCCCTGGGTGGCGCAGCGGTTTGGCGCCTGCCTTTGGCCCAGGGCGCGATCCTGGAGACCTGGGATTGAATCCCACGTCGGGCTCCCGATGCATGGAGCCTGCTTCTCCCTCTGCCTGTGTCTCTGCCTCTCTCTCTGTCTCTCTGTGTGACTATCATAAAATAAATAAAAATTAAAAAAAAAAAAAAAGTCCTCCTGGGAGAAATTTAGCTATTCCATAATAATTTCAACAATGGCCATTTGCTGAGTACCTCCCATGTGCCAATTCTTAAAATAATATTTTAAGGTATATTAACTGAGGAATTAAGGTTCAGAGACGTTAAAATAATGTACTCAAAGTTGTTCAACTCAAGGGGATTAGAGGGTTGAACACAACTGTCCCTAGCTGGTACAACTCCTATTCTTTCTCCTATTCAATTTTTAAAACTACTATCTGAAAACAGTTCTATGAGGGAGACAGAACTATTTTTATTTTATATATGAAAAACTCAGAAAAATATGTCAAATGATTTGCCCATACTATGAAACTAGTTAATGGGCTAGCCAGAAATAGATCTTAAGTTTCCTAACTCTTAGGTCTTACTACAAATATGATGGTTTCAAATTTTAGCCCCAGAATCCTCTTTCAAACTAAATCTTTTGTTGAACCCCACTAATTCAACAGATACAATTGCAGCTGCTCCAAATGAAGTGGATATTGGGGCCAGAGCCCTGTACACCTAAGCTCTACCTTTCCTCATCCACGATAGGCACATCTGGGATTACCATAACTCCAAAGACCATAATGTAAAAATACCACCATCAAAGGTCATCTCTTCGGACTCATTTCCTATGGGAAATCCACAAAGTTAAATTCAAATCCAAACACGAATAAGACTAATCACTAATAAAATAACACCTGTCACAGCTATCGTATCTAAGATTTTTAAAGTCAGAAATATATATTGATGGAAGTAAAAGTCACATCCCATTTGTACCATCCAAAGATCATGGGCATATAAGGTTTAGTAATTACTGAACTACTCCCACACACTGTGTGATATGATAGGAAGAGAGGAATATTTCATTTCTTCAGCAATACTATCACTTCATTTACGATTGTGACATGAAAACACTAGCTAAGTTATTTACTTGCAAAGTAAAATGCACATACCTTTCTTCAAATAAAATTTAAATAAAATCTTATATTGAAGGCATCTTATAAGCTATTCCAGTTAAATGGGGCAAAGCACGGAGCATGTCAAGAGTCAGCTAATAATCCTTTTTAAAGTAGCTGTAGGCTCTAGGAACACTAAAATAGAGGAAGAGCTGATATAAGTAAAGGATTATTTCAAGGTTTTTGACAGTTCCTGAAATGTAAATGGTGAACAGCATACACTATTGATGGACTCACATCTGAAGCAAAGGCAACAACACTTACAGTGTAGGGTAGCAAAATTTACCACTCCAAAATATGTCTCTTTGGCATGTGAACTATTTAGGCTGATTAAGAGCAAAAGTCTTGGAAAGAATTAAACATTCCCCCCTAACTGCCTGAAACAATTTAGACAGAGGACCTCTTCCAGGAAGGGAGCTATCACCACAGATTAACTACAGCATAATATGGACTGAATGTGATAGACGGAATAATTTAGCAGTCTTCTTGTTAAAATTCCTCTGTGTCCCATGGTTTCTGTATGGTCCAGCAAATGTTTACCAAACATGTAATTGTTTTCATCTTTCTGTGAATGGTCTTCTTCCCTTTGAAGTTCCAGACCCCTACCCCTTTCTCCTTAGCTCTGGGTGCTATATTAACCTCAATGGCCTGACTTCCTGTGGGCCTCATTTTTTTATGAAGCCTGTTATCGAAGTAATTAAATTTAATTTTTCTCCTGTTAACCTACCTCACGTCAGTTTAATTCTTAGACCACCCAAAAGAACCTTGAAGAGTAAAGGAAAACTTTTCTTCCTCAACAATAGGCATAAATAAATGTACTTGAGGGCAAAGTAGAGCTTTAAACTTCTTGTCGACACCCACTTGAGTAAACCATTATAATATCACTACTTCATGAGCTTTTGCAAAAGGACTACTGCCAAAGGCACAAACAAGGCTCATAAAACAAAGAAGTACTATATTTTAAAATATCAGTACAAACTATCCAGGATTCAAGCAGTAAGTAATCAACCAGCAGGTCAAGTTTACTAATCCCAAGTGCCAAACAGAAAGCAAACTTCAAACTTAATTTACCTTTGAAAATAAACCTTAAAATTCAGAACAGAACAAGGACAGAGATGATTAATAATGTATATACAAAGCCACCAAACAATGAGAACAACATATACAAAAAGAGGGAAGACCCGGTGACCCAGCGGTTTAACACCGCCTTCAGCCCAGGGCATGTTCTGAGGACCAGGGATCGAGTCCCACATCGGGCTCCCTCCATGGAGCCTGCTTCTCCCTCCGCCTGTGTCTCTGCCTCTCTCTCAGTCTGTGTCTCTCATAAATTAAAAAAAATAAAATAAAATCTTAAAAACACACACACACACACACACACACACACAAAAACATATACAAAAAGCATCAGAGAAGAGCTGATGATGTCAAAGTTTAAATCAAACAAGGTCAGAGAAAAACCCCTATAGCTAGCTCTTGCATCAGTTCCAGAAAAGCCATTATCAGCTCCACTCCCTTCTTACTACCAAATACATTATGCCCAATAAACTGTTTTCCCAAAAATATTCATTATAGTTGTAACATTTAATATTCCTAAAGTTGTAATAGCCAACACTTTAAAGACTGTGGTTGTGGTCTTCCAAAAAAGATAGCAAACTGGAATGTAACTGTTTTCTTCTTGCCTGTGCTACAAATTACCCATGGTAGCTAAAGCAAATATTTTTTTCTCTCAGCCTTTTCATTTGTTAATTAAGGGATTCTAACAGCTATACCACTAACTTCATGATAATATACATCAAAGCATGATTTAAAGTACTAAATATCATGTAACTTGTAAAACAATGTACAGTTGAAAGAAAGATACCCGTTTTTACCAACCTGTCATTGCAAAAAGAAAGTTTATCTTTGTTAACTAAACTTGAAAAGATTCCATTTTAACTTACCATTATTAATTCAAGAAGAAAAATCCCTGCATTTTTATGCTGAGAAACCATCCTATCCTATACCCAATTTTATACACAACCTCTGGCTCTCTTTCAACATTACACATAATAGAACTGAAAATCTTCACGGATCAGAGATCAATGTCAAAAAAACTTATTTCAATTGCCTGAGCAACTTTTCATTTGAGCTTTCAATTCTAACATAACAAATTATGTATTAAAATAAGAGTGGGGGGCAGCCCTGGTGGCTCAGCGGTTTAGCACCACCTTTGGCCCAGGGTGTGATCCTGGAGCCCAGGATTGAGTCTGACATCTGGCTCCCTGCATGGAGCCTGCTTCTCCCTCTGCCTGTGTCTCTGCCTCTTTCTCTCTCTCTCTCTTTCTCTCATTAATAAATAAATAAAATCTTAAAAAAAAAAGAGTGGGGAGATATATTACAAAAACTTTCAGAGAAAGCATTGCATGAGAGGTATTGTCATTTTGAAAGAATATGTATCAGCATATAATCCATTCAAACATGTAACAGTGAATTCCTACTCCACTCTATCCAAACGCCGTGTGCTGCAGAGGTCTGTGCTGTAGTGACCTGAAACTGCAAGTAGTTTAACACACACAAATTTTTTTTAAAGTCGACTCCACACCCAACAGGAGACTTGAACTCAAAACCCTGAAGAGGTCAAGAGTCGCATGCTCCACTGACTAAGCCAGCTAGGTGCTCCTATTTGCAATTGTTATCTAAACCAAATACTAAAATCTTGTTCTAAGCTTCCTGCTTGCTAGAAGAACTGAAAGAATTAAACATGTGAAATATCTTATACAGAACTGTTTTTGGCTGTTTTGAGAACAAAAAGGATGATGATAAAGCATGTGAACTGGTTTCATGTGCTAACTGCCTAGAGTCTGCCTAGAGTATGACCTGATTCTTTAGTATATGACTAAATTGGAGCTCTAACAGTCTAGCATTCACAATCATAGAATGAGACTTTCTTTTAAAGTGAGTTTTCCTTTTAAGTCAAAGTGCAAAGACACTTCGGTATTATGTACATTGAGAAAAGTTTACCAGTGATCCATGAAACATAACTTTGGGGACTGCCTATTATACTGCAACTGCTATGTATTTTATAGTCAAACAACTTCCTTGTCGAGGCAGATATGGCTCAATTATAAAATGATGAGCTGAGCATGGAAACACGTGGGAGATATTGAAGGAGAGTTTATTAGTTACTAGTGGAAAGTTAAACCAAAGGTTGTGAAGAGGAGAATGGCTGGAAAAGACAAGAGAATTATCCATACAGAAACGATGTGGAGGGATCCCTGGGTGGCGCAGCGGTTTAGCGCCTGCCTTTGGCCCAGGGCGCAATCCTGGAGACCCGGGATCGAATCCCACGTCGGGCTCCCGGTGCATGGAGCCTGCTTCTCCCTCTGCCTATGTCTCTCTCTCTCTCTCTCTCTCTCTCTCTCTCTCTGTGACTATCATACATAAATAAAAATTAAAAAAAAAAAAAAGAAACGATGTGGAACAAGCAAAAGCAGCCAGTCCAAAGGGAAAGGAGAATGGATTGAATATGCAGAGAGAAGGGTTATTTTTTTAAAGATTGATTAATTTATTTATTTGAGAGGGAGAGAGAGAGATAAAGAGAGTGAGGGGGGCAGAAGGCTGAGGAAGAATCTCAAGCAAACTCCCCCATGAGCCCAGAGCCTGACACACAATCCTGAGATCATGACCTGAGCCACCCAGCACCCCTCTAACCAGTTTTTATCAAAACTTAGAGGTGGGCGTTCGCACCCTTTTATGGGTGTCCCTCCTATAATGTGATCACTACTATATCCGCTAGCCAACTACTGAGACTCAAATTTAACAACTAAATGTAGCAACTTGAGAGCAGGGCAATTTAAACAATCAAATATTGAATTCTTACTATACAAGGCACTTCTTTTTAAGAAGTAACTTTTAGAGAAGAGATTTTTCTGTTCTTCCCTCTCCTAATTCAACGTTTTCACTCCCCGCAAAATATACCACATTTGCCTTTGTTCACCAATCAAGGAGAAAACTGAGTAGAAGTGTAACTAAAAGCATATCCTCTCAGCAGAAATCATTTAACCTCATGAGGTTTCCTCATCACCTCTGGTAAATTAGCTCTTATACCAGATATTATTTCCAATAAGTAGGGAAGTAAATCAGGTCCTGTTAGACTGATGTCTTCTTTTGAAGTTAGTAAAGCAAAAAAACGGACTACAGGGAAGTCATAAATGGCCCAGGAATCTAAAAAAGAAGACTTAAGGTAATATACTTTTATTTCTGCCCTGTTTTAAAGAGGCTAAACCAATATAAAAAGAGCAGCAAGGGGAAGTCTATATGAGCCTAGTGGTTCCACTAAAGTAAACATTTTCAATTTCAAAGAACACACTTAGGGCTTTGAAAAGCAGACATAGCACATGAGTCAGTGGTTTCTAGAACAGAGAAATTTGAAGTAATTCTTCCTAAAACCAATTTCACAAAATCTGTGTATTATGGGCAGTTTTTAAATATCTGCCAATTAATCAACAGCATATTCTAAGTATTTTCTATCTGTCCAGTGTAAGATATGTATCAGACAATTCCTGTACTCAAAAAATTTTAAATTTACCTAGAGAGATAAGAAACCATATGGTAGAAAATCTTACAAATTATAAAGGGAGATGTAATTAAGTATTAGACTGTGTCATACAAACCAAAGTGCCTGTATAGGCACTGAAGACTGTAAAGAAAAAATGAACCACGTAGTAAAAAGGACCACTCCACAGCAGCAATAATCAATTATTATCAATGTGATAGCAGATGTTCTTAAAATAAAAGAAAATTTAAAAGAAACTGAAACAACACAGCTTCTACCTACATCAGACAAATGATCAGAGGAAGGATCACTGGAGTCTCACCATCCAAGCCTTTTCTTCATTATTCACTAGATATTAAATTCTTAACTGTTTCTCAGAATGCAAAACCATTTTTAATTTAAAACCCACCAAACATCATAAAATAAAGGTCTTCAAAAACAAAAATTAGTATGAATGTGGCATCATTAAAATAAACAACCAAATAAAATTTAACATAAATAGCAATAGGCCTCCAGAGAAAAGATAAACTCAATGAAAGATGATACCCTGGCTCTTCAGTTTAATGTAAAAATGAAAAACCATATACAAGTTAATAAATTTTTAATTACCAACAACTTTCACTGGTGAAGCACATTTACAGACAAGTTATGTTATTTGTTTGTATCCTACCAATGAGTATCATGCTTCTTAAAATGTTTCAGTCAAGCCAATAATTGGGATGAAAAAATATCTATGATCTTTAATAAGAGTTTAATCCTTTAAAGGATTAAATATGAAACAGTATCTACTGAATGCATTTGAATTTCCAGGCAAACTTGATTAAAAAAGAAAAAGTACTCATTAACATAGCAGCATTTATTTAGGACTTAATCATATTTCATCTTATGAGAACTGGTTCACTAAAATCTGGGTTGATTGTGTCAAACTGCTATACGGATTTACAGAGGGAAGTAAAAAAATAAGTCTAAAAGCAAAGGCAACCCAACCAGAGCTGGGATTGGCAGATGTGGGGCCAGACTGAGTACAGTTCCTAAGAGGAAAGATAACAGGTAGATAAGGGGGATGAATGTGATGCTTCTTTTTTTTATTTCTAAACTAGAGCAAGCAAATTCTCAGTGCTATAAAATATGAAAAGGATAGTCAGTTAAGAGGTCAAGAAACTAAGATCAATTGCTAAGAAAGCTGAAAGAGTAGTGAGGCAATGACCAACATGGTCAGGAGATGAAAAACTGAGAAAACATTTCACACCTCACAGATATACTTAGCCTTTCATTAATTATTTGGAATTCTAATGATACTAGGTATCAAGATTTTTTGAAAAACTGGTCCTTTGTTAAGATAATACTAAAATAAAAAGAATCATCTGCATATATAAACTATAAACCTACATTGAAATCCTGGAGGCTTGTAAAATACATTGGTTCTTTCTAAAGCTCAAAATAAATGGTAAAATAATATATTTTGGATATTACTATATAATATGCTCAAGAAAATGTCAAATGTTAAAATTAAGGTCTCTACAGCATCAGTGAGTACTTTAATTTCAGTACACGCTCTGTTGAAAGACTGTATATGACAAAAAAAAAAAAAATGGTGCTCAGAGAAAAGAAGAAACACCATCACCACAGATGAAAAATTCTTCCCGGGATCCCTGGGTGGCACAGTGGTTTAGCTTCTGCCTCTGGCCCAGGACGCGATCCTGGAGACCCGGGATCGAATCCCACGTCGGGCTCCCGGTGCATGGAGCCTGCTTCTCCCTCTGCCTATGTCTCTGCCTCTCTCTCTCTCTCTCTCTCTCTCTCATCATAAATAAATAAAAATTAAAAAAAAAAGAAAAGAAAAGAAAAATTCTTCCCAAAACACTGTACCCAAATCTGATCAAGCCTCTTAGATTAGTAGTTCTTCATGGGGGTAGTTTTTGCCCCTGGGGAACATTTGCAATGTCTGTAGACATTTTTGGTGGTCACAACTGGGGAGGTGGGGAAGGTGTTCTTGGTATCTAGTAGCTTGGTACTAAACACCCTACAATGCACAGGACAGTTCCTCACAACAAAAAAATTATTCAGAAAAAAAAAAAAAAAAAGCAAGAGTAGAGATTGAGGAACCCTTCTCTAGATCTAACAGGATATACAGGAGTCAGAGAAACATGCTAAATTAAGAACTTTATGGGGATGAGGACACCTGGGTGGCTTAGTAGTTGAGAGCATCTGCCTTTGGCTCAGTGTGTGGGTCCCACATCGGGCTCCCTGCGAGGAGCCTGCTTCTACCTCTGCCTATGTCTCTGCCTCTCTCTGGTTGTCTCTCATGAATAAATACAATCTTAAACAAACAAACAAACAAACAGAAAAAAACAACTTCGTGGGGCTGCAATCAGCAAAATCTGGAACTTGGGAAACTTCACAGGACAAATGACCCAATTTCTTAACAAATAAATTATAAGAGAGAAAAACAGGACAGGGGGGATCTACAGAATAAAAGAGACTCAAAAATCATATCAACTGGGATGCCTGGGTGGGACAGTTGGTTAAGCAACCAACTCTTGGTTTCAGCTTAGACCATGATCTCAGGGTCATGAGATCTCAAGGTCCCCAGATCTGGCTCTGTGCATAAGGCACAGTCTGCTTGGGACTCCCTCTCCTTCTGCCCCTCCTTGCCGCTTCCTCTCCCACACTCTCTCTCAAAGAAATATTTTTTAAAAAATCCTATCAACCAGAGGTAATGTGTAGACTAGAACAAAACAACTCTTTAAAAAAGTTATACAACTGGGAAACTTTAACAATGGTCAGACAACTGATAAGATAATGGTGTTGTGGTTGTACATATAAAGACACATGATTTTTACAAATAAATGATTTATGGAATTTGCTTCAAAATAATCCACCTGAAGATTTTGATGAAAATCGAATAGCTTTATCAGTCAATTAAAAAAAAAACTATCAAAATAATGGTGCTAATAAAACCATTGGATTCTTGAATTATAAAAGATAAACATTTATAGCTTAGTAAAGCATTAAAAGCCAATTTTTAACAAAGTAATATTTTGTTACCTTAAATTAAAGGGTGTCAAAACTGAAAATCAATAAAAGCTCAGAGAAAGTCATCACCTCTCTTCTCTCAGAAAATGACTTCCAGGTTGTCTGGGTGGCTCCTCAGTTAAGTATCTGCCTTTGGCTCAGGTCATAATCTCGGAGTCCTGGATGGAGCCCTGTGTCAGGCTCCCTGCGTAGTGTAGAGCCTGCTTCTCTTTCTCTCCCTCTGCCCCTCCCCTGTTTGTGCTTGCTCTCTCTCTCTCTCAAATAAATAGAATCAAGAAAGAGAAAAAAGAAAAGAAGAGAAAAGAAAAGAAAAGAAAGAAAAGAAAACGAAAGAAAAGAAAGAAAAGAAAAGAAAAGAAAAGAAAAGAAAAGAGAAAAGAAAAAGTGATTTCCCTTCCTCTCCCATTGGAAAAATAAAACCTTACTGTACACCTGTGCAGAAACTTAAAGACAGAGTGATCATGCTGGAAACCTCCCCCTGAAAAGATTCTTCCAGAAAACCACAATCAGGCAAGTCATCTGATCAGCAGAATTCTCCCTAGTGACTATTAGTTCCTACTCTGTTCTTCGCGAGTACTCTGGTATGGTCATTTTGTCTCTAAGGTAAACTATTCTAAAGCGAAGATTTTCTTTCTTTCTTTCTTTCTTTCTTTCTTTCTTTCTTTCTTTCTTTCTTTCTTTACTAAAGCGAAGATTTTCTTTCTTTCTTTCTTTCTTTCTTTCTTTCTTTCTTTCTTTCTTTCTTTTTCTTTTTTTTTTAAGATTTTATTTATTTGACAGAAAGAGAGAGCACAAGCAGGGGGAGTAGAAGGCTGAGGAAGATGGAGAAGCAGGCTACCTACTGGGCAAGGAGTCCAAGGCACACGCTTAACTGAATGAGGCACCCAGGCACCCCTAAAGTGAAGAAGATTTTCCACTCTGCTGTTTCCTTTAATGCCCCAAACAGGCTAACCCGTACTATCAAAATTAGGAAATCAACTTAGTTACTATTGCTACCCATTTTTAGATTAAGGCAAAGGACGTGAAAACACTGATGTTCTTTTCTGTCACAAAATTATGCTAATTTTTAAAAAAATATTTAAATATTTCCAAAACAGGCAGAGAAACTATATTCCATATGGTTCTTTTTTTTTTTTTTAATTTTATTTATTTACTAATGAGAGACACGGAAAGAGAGAGAGGCAGAGACATAGGCAGAGGGAGAAGCAGGCTCCGTGTAGGGAGCCTGACGTGGGACTTGATCCCGGGACTCCAGGATCACGCCCTAGGCTGAAGGCCACACTAAACCACTGAGCCACCCGGGCTGCCCTCCACATGGTTCTAAAGGAGATATTTCCATGTTGCCAGTAAGTTTTACCTGGATATATGTTACAAAAATCATGAATGAAAACAACCCTATATAGGGTATGTTACTAAAAACAAAACAAAACAACAACAAAAAACAACCAATGATCACTCTTTTTAAAAACTAATTTTTTTTAAAAAAATTTATTTATGATAGTCACACAGAGAGAGAGAGAGGCAGAGACATAGGCAGAGGGAGAAGCAGGCTCCATTTACCGGGAGCCCAACGTGGGATTCGATCCTGGGTCTCCAGGATCACTCCCTGGGCCAAAGGCAGGCGCTAAACCGCTGCGCCACCCAGGGATCCCTAAAAACTAATTTTTTAAAAGATTTTATTTGAGAGAGAAAGCGTGAGAAGGGGGACAGGCAGTGGGAGAAGGAGAGAGAGAATCTCAAGCAGACTCTGCACTGAGCGCAGAGCCTGACAGGGCTCAATCTCACAACCCTGAGATCATGACCTGAGCCAAAATCAAGAGTCGGACGCTTAACCAACTGAACCACCTAGGCACCCCTAAATTTCTTTAAGTAAGTTCTATGCCCAACATGGGGCTTGATCTCATAAGATCAAGAGTTGCATGGAAAAAAAAAAAAAAAGAGTTGCATGGTCTACTGACTGAGCCAGCCAGATGCCCCAAACAATAATCATTCTTAGTAGAATAATTACCTATGTTCTTCTACAGATTAGTAATAACAGTCAACTCATTAAAAAAAATTACTGTAGAGATGTGTCTAAAAGGTTTAGTGACTTGGCTAGTAAGTATCAGAGGTAGAATGAATGAATATGAACGAATGAATGAATGAATTTATTTATTTATTCTGAGAGAGAGAGAGAGAGAGAGAGAGAGAATTTAAAGCAGGTTCCACGCCCAGTGCAGAGCCAGACACAGGGCTCATCTCACAATCCTGGATCATGACCGGAGCTGAAATCAACAGTCAGATACGTAACTGACTGAGCTACCCAGGTGGCCCATCAGAGGTAGATTTTAAATCCAATAATGTCAGAATCCAGAATCTGCAACCTTTTCCCTATATCTTTCACAGTATCCTCTCCCTAGAGAACACAGTGTCCTTAGTATCAAAGGGTAAGATATATCTCCAAAAGAAGATAGTCCTGCATGACTACAAGTGAGAAAAGTCACTGATCACAAAGCAAAGGTAGCTAAATGGGTTGCTGAGTTACAACATAAGGTCTGACTGGACTCAAACAGGCCTGTGTCTGAATTCTGGCTCCCTATTCTACTAGTTGTATGATCCTGGGCAAATTACTTCACCTCTTCATGCCCAAGCCTCCCCGTGTGCAAAGTAGAGATAAGAACAGTACATCCCTACTGGGCTTTTGGTTATCTGTCAAATAGCAAATGATATTCTAACAATAAATATTGGCTTAGCACCCTCCTCTACTTTCTTCTCTATGGTTGAATTTTTAAAAAAGCATCAAGATTACACAGGAAACAGGAAAATTCTAGGTTGCTCAGAGAGAGAGAACAGAACAGACTTTATGACAACATTAATGAGTGCTTCTTGTTGAATGCCCATGTGTGACAATTATTTTGGATTTTTAAACCTTGACTGAATGAACAAATAAGTGGGACTGTATCAAACTAAAAAGCTTCTACATAGCAAAAGAAACAATCAACAAAATGAAATGGCAACCCACAGAATGGGAGAAAATATTTACAAACAATTTATCTGATAAGAGGTTAGTATCCAAAATATATGAGGAACTCATACAAGTCAACAGCAAAAACACCCCAAACAATCTGTTTAAAAATAGGCAGAAAAAAAAAATAGGCAGAAGATCTAAATAGATATTTCCCCAAAAGACATATAGGTGGCTAATAAGTGCATGAAAAGATGCTCAATATCACCAATCATCAGGGAAATACAAATTAAACCACAATGAGATATCATCTCATACCTGTTAGAATGGCTATCATTTAAAAAAAAAAGATTTTTTAAATTAAACAAAACAAAACAAAAATAAGGGACAAATGTTGGAGAGGCTTGGAGAAAAGGGAACCCTCATGCACTCTTAATGGAAATACAAATTGGTACAGCTACTACGGTACAGAAAATGGTACAGAGGTTCCTCAAAAAATTAAAATAGGACTACCATATGATTCAGCAATCTCACAGATGTGGGTATATATCTGAAGAAAATGCAACCACTATCTTGAAGAGATTATCTACACCCTCATGTTCATTGCAGCATTATGCACAATAGCCAAGCCATAGAAACAACCTAAGTGCCATCAATGGATGAATAGATAAAGAAAATATGGTGTATATATATGTATATGTATATGTATATATATATATATATATATATATATATATATATGTTCCACATACACACAGTGGAATATTATTCAGCCACAAAAAAGAAGGAAATCCTGCCTTTTGCGACAACATGGATGGAATCAGAGGGTCTTATGCCAAGTAAAACAAGTCAGAATGAGAAAAACAAATATTGCATGTTCTCACTTAAATGAGCAAAAAAAGCCAAACTCATAGAAGTAGAGAGTAGTAGAATAGAATGTTGGTTGCCAAGAGTTGGGAGGTAGAGGAAATGGAGAGGTGTTAGTCAAAGGATACAAAATTCCAGCTATAGATAAATAAATTCTAGAGATCTAAAGTATAGCATTGAGAACACATTATATAGACAATAATGTATTTTTTTAAAGATTTTATGTATTTATTCATGAGAGACATAGAGGAGTGGGGGGCAGAGACACAGGCAGAGGGAGAAGCAGGCTCCATGAGGAAAGCCTGATGTGGGACTCAATCCTAGGACTCCAGGATCATGCCCTGGGCCGAAGGCGGCGCTAAACCACTGAGCCACCCAAGGATCCCACAATATTGCATTATAGACTCAAAAGTTGTTAAGAGAGTAAATCTTGAATATTATCATCACATACACCCAAAAAGGTAACTATGGGGAATAGGGGTATTTACTTACCTTATTGTGATAATTATTTCATAATATACATACAGTATCAATCATCATGTTGTACACCTTAAATTAAAAACAATATCTGAATAAAACTGGGAGAAAAAAATCTTAGTTGACAGGAAAAGAAACTACGTGTCTGAGTGGTATTCTGTAATTTGGAAAGAAAAGAATATTATAGTAAATATTCTAAATTTTCAAAATACTGTGTTGATATAGGGCTGACGGGCCCTGAAGAAGATACTCTGACATATGCATAGAATAACTTCAAAGTTCTTCCTAAAACATTCAATACAAAATTCCTATTTAAGCTCTCTATAGTAACCATCAACAGCAAAGGATCTATATATAATTTACTTATGGATAGAGTATAATCACATATACTGTAAGGAAATTCACTAGGCTTGTAATTTAAAAATTTGTAGGCATCTCCTTAGTTGAAAAAAAATCAGAAGTCTAGCTTTTCTTTGGGCAGACTGCAAGTAAAACAAAATACTGTCTTCAGCAGACTTAAATTCAAATTCAAACACAGTGCAAAGATTTCTTCTAACCTCATCACCTAAATATAATTATAGCATAAAACATATAGGAAGAGCACTTTATAACCAGAAAATACTTATTAATATTACATATATTTTTATATAGATATATTTATTAATAAATTTGAAAACCTCAATGAAATAGTAATCTTAACTTCTGAGAATGCTGTCCAATATCCAAGAAAAAAATCTGAAATGTTATTATCAAAGTTTAATCCCAAACCTCACTGAACATCTCAATTAACCTTTTTCCTTATTATTAACCTAAGCAAATTATTCAAGCCTACTAGCCTTTTCTACATTTTAAGTAAACAAAATGAAAAAAAAAAATTTTATTAAAGTGATTAAAAACAAAAGAAATAAGCATTACTATTTAATCTTAGAATGACTTTCTAGGAATAGGAAAACAAAGCATTTTCACCACAAAAAAGATGGAAAATACTAAAAAAGATATAGAATAAAAAATACAGATATCCCCTCATCCAAAAATAATCTTCTAAAACATGTTTTGTGTATTATTTTTTTTCCTGTGCAAACACATTTGTGCAAAACACAACTTTATAAAATTTGGATTATGATGGTTGCATAACACTGTGAATGTACTAAAATGTCATTAGCGGTAAATTTTATGTTATGCGTATTTTACCAGAATAAATTTTTTTTAATTTTGATTATACTATGTATACAGTTATGTATTTTGCTTTTTCACCCATACTGAACATTATTAAATGGATATTTTCCAATTAAAGATTGTAAATAATTGTTCATTAAATGATTTGTAAAAACATTAATTTTTTAATGCCTATAGAGTATTTATTCATAAAGTGGACATAACCATTTATATGGTTATTCCCTTATTTTCCCTCATTGTCCATTCATTCCTCTATTAGTGGGCACTCAGTTGTTTCTAATTTTCTATTTTTTTTTCAAAATTTTATTTATTTACTCATGAGAGACACAGAGAGAAAGGCAGACACATCAGCAGAGGGAGAAGCAGGCTCCCTACAGGGAACCTGATGTGGAACTCAGTCCCAGGACCCCAGGATCACGACCTGAGCCGAAGGTAGATGCTCAACCACTGAGCCACCCAGGCGCCCCTGTTTCTAATTTTCTACCACAGAAATTTCATAATAAATATTTGCATAAATAAATATTTGCATAAATAAATATTTGTTGAATCTCAGATTGTTTCCTTAGGCTTAATTCCTATGAGTACTCCCACAACACATGCACAACTCAGTTTTTGTTTTCCATGTTTTTTAAGTAATAAAAGTTTACACTGTTAAAGCCACTGTTTTTTTTTTTAAATCCCTTGTTCCATTTTCCTCTCTTACTTGTCAGGTACCTAATATTCTGAATTTTATGCACATATTTTTAAGTGATCTGGATATTTTTAAAAACTTAATATAAATGGTGTCCACGAAGTACAACTACTTCCCTTGACTGCACAGAAACCAAACCCTCAGCTACCAACACTCACAATGGAGATGGAAAGACCCATGGCTTTAACCCCATGCATCATTTCGCTCTGCTTCCATTTCAAGTTCACAGACAAGTCTGTCTCTTTTTAATGTGACTATGTCTTTTGAGTTTCTATTGTTTATTTTGTCACTTCTACTGGAGCATGGAGGTTCAAAGTATGAATTTGCAAGAATTATGTTATTCAGAAGTACCCCCCACCCAGTTGTTAAAAACAAATAAAAACCTGAGACTAGAATTAAAGCACATTCCAAAGAAAAGAACTGAATATACCACTAGAAATACTTTACCCTCATGATTTGTTCATCAAGTGCATCAGTCCCCATTTCATGTGAAGGGAGAGGAAGCACTGGTAAATAATAGTAGAAAACTGATCCTAGAACATCTGACTTACACTTCTAGAACTATCCTCCTTCACAATCAAAATTCAAAACGTTAAAAAAAAAAAAAAAAGAAAAAACAAAATTCAAGAACTGTGGTTTAGTAACTTTCTTAGGGACCTACAGAAGAATTAAAAACTACATTATAGAAAAAAATTAATAAATAACCTACACCCTGAATTAGACACTGCCTGTCCTCCATATAAGAGTAAACTTACACATTCATAGGTTGGGGTTCTTTTACCTAAAATATATGTCAAAAAGAAAAATTCACTCAATTCCTACTTCAATTCATATACTAAATTAACTCAAATGGATCAAAGAGCTAACTATAAGAGCTACATAGGAGTGACACAAATTTGGCAATGGATTCTTAGATGTGACATCAAATGCATGAATTACAAAAGAAAAACTAGATAAACTGGAAAGAAGTTTCCATCTTTATTGAAAGGCTAATGTTATAAACTTTATGATATAAAAGGCATTAATCTCCTTGACTCAAAGAGTTTATATGAAGAAGAAACTGAAAAATTTTCCATCAAATTCAGCATATAAAATAACTGAGGCCATGCCATTGTCTTCTTCTTCTCCAATCCTGTAAGCTTCATTTCTTCATTCATAATCTTCATTTCTCTAATCTATCAATGACCCACTCCAACTTCACCTCCCTCACAGCCTTTATTCACTTGCCCATTAAAGGTCCCTATTTCTCAAAGTTCTGCTCTTGGCCTACCTTCTGCTCCTCAATACTTTCTTGAATTCAATGACCACTAAACAAAAACTCATAATTCCCAGACCTATCTTTTTGCCAAGCCTACACACCAATGAAACCCAGACCAAAGATTTCCAAATTCCTAATAAACATCTCAAGAACAGTTCAGCAAAAAAATAGCCAGAATTTGTTGGCTTGAAGATTCTCAGTCTCTCCAGATGCAAACAATATTAAAATAAGAAATGGCTTCCCGGCCAAGTTCAAATTCAAAGCATTGCCAAAAAAACATGGTCTAAGAGATGAGGTTGAGAATGTAGCTACAAAATTCTTTGTCATAACTTCAGAAAGCTCTGAGGTGGTGCTTCTGAGTACTATGCACTTAGACAAAAGACCTTTTAAAGATTTTTAAAGTACAACTCACAGATTCTTTTAATCAAACACTAGAGCTTCCAACAAAGCTGAAAAGCCAATGTCCCTTAGCAGAGTCCCAAGGTAGAAAATGGCTTATCGCAGAGATTTCTAAGTGTGGCTTCTATCTAATGGAGTATGCTCAAATAATTTATAGAAGATCCATAAAGTTTTCAGGAGAATTATATGGGGAGAAACACTGCCCATTTGGACTGAAAGAAACACAAACAGTACAAAATGAAGAGTCCTTTAGTTGTCTAACATCTGCAAGCAGGAAATGGATAGAGAAAACTACACAACTGCAAATACAGGTACCTTTCACAAAAAAGGAAAGATAACTCAAAGTGTAGAACCAAAAGCCCAGGAGGAGAAGCTAAGAGCCATGGAGAAATTCCCAGACTTTGAATTCTAATCAAAGAACTACCAACCTGGGGATCCCTGGGTGGCGCAGCGGTTTGGCACCTGCCTTTGGCCCAGGGCGCGATCCTGGAGACCCGGGATCGAATCCCACATCGGGCTTCCGGTGCATGGAGCCTGCTTCTCCCTCTGCCTGTGTCTCTGCCTCTCTCTCTCTCTCTCTCTGTGACTATCATAAATAAAAAAAAAAAAAAAGAACTACCAACCTGTGTCTAGCTATATTTCAGAAGTGGTATGAAGTAATGGCACCTTTGTAACATTTTCACTCTTTTTGAACAAGACAGTCTGCAGTGGTTAACTTAGTCTGTCCAGCCTGATCACTGTATTCTGAGTGTGTAGAGAGCAAATAATTTGCCTCTTTGGTTTCACAGATCTTCAGATAGAGAGGTAATGTACTCAAGGAGCTGAAATCAAGGAAACACACCTTGAAGCCTATACCTATGCTTTATCCAAACCTAGACTTAATATAGATAATGATATCCTGGATCTTAAGATATTATAAAAGGAGTGACTTTTGCAGGATATTGGGAGGGGGCAAGTATATTATAGATGTGAGAGGAACATCAATAATTTTGGCCACGAATGTACTGTAGTGATTTAAATTATGTCCACAAATTCTTTTTGCACTTCCTTCAAAAGGTGGAGTCTAGTTCCTTTCCCCTTGAGTGTGGGCTGGACTTAGTGACTCAGTTCCTACAATACTAAAAAGTAACTTCCAAAGAACAGAGTAGGGAAAGGGAAAAATGGTTAACTTTACAATGTGAGACTTGGTAAACATTACCTTAATGTGTGATGAGAGTTAACATCAACAGTCAGGTCATGTGGATTGCATGTATCCTATTAGAGTATGGTGTGATGAGGAAGGCGCTTCACCCCTGTTGTAATCTTTCCCAAGACCCGTAAGTCCAGTCTAAGCATGAGAAAAACAACAGACAAGCCTAGACTGGGGGACATTCTACAGGATATCCAGCCAGCATGCTTCAAGACTGTACGTCATGAAAAATAAGGAAAGATGAGAGACTGACACATATCAGAGGAAACTAGGGACATATAACAACTAATGCAATTTAAGTAGTTAAGTCAGCAACTTAGTGGCATCCTGAATTGGATCCTGGAACAGAAAGAGAACATTAATGGAAAAAACTAGTGAAATAAAAATAAAGTCTATAGTTTAACTAATAACAATATACCAGTATTAGTTTTTTATTTTTACAAATAAATGTACTGTGGTAACACAAAATGTTAACAAGGGAAAACTGGATGAGGGGAATAAGGGAATTCATTGTACTATCTCTGCAACTTCTGTGTAAATCTAAAATTATTAAAATACAGTTAATCTACAGCCTTCCCTTCCCTTGCCCCCAAAATCATACCTATTTCAGAGGGTTGGTAAATAGGACTGAATGAATCGATGCACAGAACAGTGCTTGGAGCACGATGAGGATATAATAAATAACAGCTATTACTATTCTTATATTAAACACCTAGTGTATTGCTAAATGGATGAAAATTAAAATGTAACAAGAGCTAACTTCATTAATTCTGTACTTGTTATACTGCTCTATTCCTCATTATTTCCCAGCAAAAAACAAAAAACAAAAAACAGTGACATTTTTTTTTTTTTTTTAACCAAAAGTAATGGAGTACAAGTCAGTGACTAAGTCATAAGCACTGTGGCTTCCTGATTGCTTTTGCTTTCCTGGATTACTCACTATGGAAGAAACCAGTAGCTATGTCACTCTATGGGCAAGAAGCAGAAGGGATCTGAGGTCTCTCTGAACAGCCACACCAGTGAACCTGGAGGCAGATCTTTTAGCCCCAATCCTTAGAGCTTGGGCAATATCCAGTGCAACTCAATAATAGAAACCTTGAGCTAGAATCACTTAGCTAAACTCCTCCCAAATTCCTACCCCAACTCCTATGTGAGATAATAAATGCTTGCTGTTTTTATGACCCTTATTTTAGGGGTAATTTGTTATTAGCAGTAGATAACTAATATATGGATTCTCTCCCTTAATTCATTTAAAAATATACTGAAGGTATAAACTAACAAGATAGTGTAGTGGACATATATTGATTTTGCTTGTCCAGTATCTCTAATTTCTTTGGGAAATTACTCCTCACCTCTTCCATGTAGTATCAGCTGTCAATCTACACTTTACCTTGCCCTTCGTCAAAGAGCTAGATATACTGTAAGCTTAAATTACCCTAATTCCTATAAATAGTGACTTCTCCATGGGAAGCCATGTGACCTAAGCAAGAAAAATAAGGATCAGTCTTTAATCAACACACATATACTGGGAAGAGAGAAGCATCTCTATCCCCTGGTATTTCTAAGCTGAAAAGATGAGTCTGGGCCTGATAACCATCACCTTACCTCCATGGGAAGTAAGCTTGTTTACAGAATGACATGAACAAAGCCAAGAGATATCTAAAGCCAAGAACCAGGTTTGGGCTTTTTAAGTATGTAACCCACTAACCTCCTTTTTTGCTTAAGTTAGAACTAATATAGGTGCTCTGTTTTATCTTTTATTTATTTTTTTAAGATTTTATTTATTTATTCCTGAAAGACACAGAGAGAGAGAGGCAGAGACACAGGCAGAGGGAGAAGCAGGCTCCATTCCATGCAGATAGCCTGATGTGGGACTCGATCCCAGGTCTCTAGGATCACATCCTGGGCTGAAGGCGGCCCTAAACCGCTGAGCCACCTGGGCTGCCCTGTTTTATCTTTTAATCTAAGTTATATCAAACACTAAAGAAAAGTTCAAAATATCCTGAAAATTCAGATTATCAGAGCCAGCGGACATAACTGGAGAGGAATTCAAAACAGAGGTATTCAGTATTATGGACTATGAAGAAGAGAGATTTTTACCAAGTGAAAATGGAGAGTAGATAAAGAGCATTCCAAGCAGCAACAGGAAAGGACACACATGTATGGAAAAATACAGTTCTGCTTGGTTGGCACTGTACAATATAAATAGGTAACTGGGCATGGAAACTAAAATTATATCCTTAGATGACTAGACTGTTTTCTTTAAACTAAGAGAATGTATGAGGGAGGAAGTATCAACAGGATGACAGATCAAACTCATTTTGTAATCAATATTGTTTGATGTGGGGCAGCCCGGGTGGCTCTGCGGTTTAGTGACGCCTATAGCCCAGGGTGTGATCCTAGAGACCTGGGATCAAGTCCCACGTCGGGCTCCCGGCATGGAGCCTGCTTCGCTCTCTGCCTCTGTTTCTGCCTCTCTCTCTCTCTCTCTGTCTCTCATGAATAAATAAATAAAATCTTTAAATAAATAAATAAATAAATAAATAAATAAATAAACACACACATTGTTTGGATGTGACCACTCATTTAGCTATGTACTCACTAGCTTTATCATCATAATTCAGTTCATGCTTCTCTACTGTAACCATAATATCAAATGACTTATTAAAATCCAGCTATACTTCCTTTGTTTTTGACTTCCTCTAATCTACTTACATTAATAACCCTAGCAATAAATAGGAAGTTGAATTTATTCAGCAGTTAATCTGAGCTGGTTCCTATTGACTGCCACTCATATTTAACGTTACTTGCATCTTGAGGGTACTACTAAGCTCCCTTTAATTAACTACACATAGAGCTATCTCAGAAAAATGAGAAACCTGAAACTTAACTTCCAAGTTCAAAAGTCTCACTCTCTCCTTCTCCAATTGAGAAATCATTTCTTAAAATCCATACAAAAGTGCTAAGAATGGCTTTATACCATATATAAAAATTAAGTTAAAATGGATTAAAGACCTAAATGTAAGAGCTAAAACTATAAAACTCTTAGAAGAAAACATAGGGGGAAAGTCTCATGATACTGGAATTGGCAATGCTTTCTTACCTATGACACCAAAAGCTCAGGAAACAAAAGAAAAAAAGATAAATTAGACTACATTAAAAATTTTTGTGCACTAAAGGATATTATCTAAAAAGTGAAAAGGAAACCAACTAGATGTGAGAGAATATTTGCAAGTCATATATCTGTAAGGGATTGATATCTGGGATATATAAGGAACTCCTACAACTCAAAAACCCCATCACCACCAACAACAAAACAGGTTAAAAAATGGGCAAAGGTCTTGAATACCTATTTCTCCAGAGAAGATTTACAGATGGGCCATAAGCATATGAAAAGATACTCAACATCACTAATCATTAAGGAATCAAAACCACAATATCACTTCATACCCATTTGGATGGCAATTAATTAATGGTTAGTCAGCAACTTAGTGTGGCACTCTGGTGAAATAAGTGTGTGTGTGTATGTGTATACATATATATATATTTTTTTTTTCTTAAGAGAAGAGAAAGAGAACATGCAAGCAGGTGGGGTGCAAGGGACAGAGGGAAAGGGGGAGAGAGAATCTTAAGTAGACTCCATGCTCAGCTCAGAGCCTGATCTTGTGACCCTGCGATCATGACCTGAGCAAAAATCAAGAGCCAGATACTTAAATAACTGAGCTACCCAGGCACGGATGGCAATTTATTAAAAGACAGAAGGAAGGTAAGAAGGAAAGAGGAAGGAAGAAAGAAAAGAAGAAATGAAGGAAGGGAGGAAGGATGTGCAAACTTTGGAATGTTCATGCATGGCTAGAAAGAATTTAAAATGGTACAGCCACCATGGAAAAGTTTGAAAGTTCCTCAAAAACATAAACATAGAATTATCATATGATTCAGAAATTCCACTCTGAGGTATATACCCAAAAGAATTAAAAGCAGTGATTCAAACAGATATTTGCACATCCATCTCACAGGAACATTATTCACAATAGCCAAAAGGTGGAAACAACTCAAATGTCCATCAATATATTAATGGATAAATAAAATCTAGTACATACATATAATGGAATATTATTTAGCCTTAAAAAGGAATGAAATTCTGACACATGCTGTGACATGAATGAATCTTAAGGTATTATTCTAAGCAAAACAAGCCAGACTAATGGCAAATATTGTATGATTCCACTAATATGAGAGGTACCTAGAATAGGTAAGTTTATGGGTAAAAAAGTAGAGAGGTTACTAAGGGCCAGAGAGAGGTAGGAATGGGGAATTACTGTTTAATGGATATAGAATTCCTGTCTGGGATGATGAAAAAGTTCTGAAAATAGGCAGTAGTGATGGTCATACAACATTGTGAATGCACTTAATACCACTGAACTCTACATTTAAAAATGGCTAAATGATAAATTTTATGTTATGTATATTTTACACAATAAAAAACAAGAGGTAAGAGCGAGGTTGGGCCAGAGGCCTTCTACGCTCATCTTGGCAGTAGAGCAGTGGCACACATGGAATGAAGCCCACGGCCAATTAGCCAATATACAAATACTAGACAAACACAAGCAGTTTCAACATTGCTGAGGAGGATATACTGTCACCCTGAGTTCAGTACAAAGAACTTACATCTAAAAATTATTTCCAAGTCCTATTAAGGCTTGGTTTCCTGGCTTCCTTTCAAGAGCCCCATCTGTCCACAAGAACAGAACCAAAGAGTCTGAACAGCAACAAGCTGAAATAAGTCCAACACCAGGGGCTGTCTGTTGGCAGGCTACTAGTCAGAAGCTGAGTATTTTAGCAGTGCCAAAGCCCCATTCTCACAGGGTCAACGAATTTACAAAGACAAACACTTAAATCTCTCTCTCCCCCTTTAAGTTGTTTTATTGAAGTATAATATACATACAGAAAAGGATACATCATAAGAAACAATGATTTCTTTCAAAGCCTATTATGAATTATGCTCAGAAAAAAAAAAAGAATTATGCTCAGTAACCTCAAATGCATCTCTTTATAAATTCGGAGTTTAAAAATAAAACTACTTCAGCAGAAACAGCATTTTTTTTTTTTTTTTTTTTTAGAAACAGCATTTTCTTAACTGCCGAATACTAAATAATTTCTTTTAATTTATTTTTTCCCAAGTGGAAGGGCTAATTATAGTTATCAAAAAAAAAGCAAGTTGTGTATTGGATGGTCAACTTAGCAATAAGAGTATTAAACACTAGGATCATCAATTTACACTAACATATTCATGCACAAACCCCAGAGTTATCTCTATTTCCTCACTTTCTTTCCTTTTCCACATGCCTTCCAACTCATTGAAGGTAACTCATCTACATTCAATATTTCTTCCGTCTGCTCACTTCTTTCTACTTTGACGGCTAAAATTATCTCCATCTGCTCTGCTAATATCATCTCACCTAGACCATTACAAGAGCTCCCTCTAAGTGTTCTCCTAGCTTCAATTTTTTAGGAGGGGGCGGCAGGAGGAAGGGGCACAATACTGATTTTTATTAGTTATCTCTGGCTTGACAAATTTTGAAAGATGTTACAATAGATTTAATAAAGAGAACTGTCAAAATTGTGGAACAAAGGTAGAAATGTGGAACGAAGATTGTCAAAAGTCTACATAACCCCATTTGGAAGTGGAGTATTAACTTTGGTTCTCTTCATTCTGGATACTTAGCCTTGCTAACAGAATGAAGGATGGAACATTTTGGTTTTTGCTTGTTTTCACCTTGAGATACCATTTTTACCCACATACTAGGACATGGAGATTTGGAAGCAAAAAAGAAAATTACTTTTAATGTGCAAAAAACCAAGTTTGACCTCAGTGACTTTTTTCTTGGTATACTGGTATCATGGTTTCACTCTGAACTGTACAATAATCCATCCTTCAGACAGGAGTCAAAGTGATCCTTTTATCCTAAGAACATAGATCACATTGCATCATTTATTTGTTTCCTTCCGATGGTTTCCTATTAGAATAAAAATCCAAATTTCTTACCAAAGCCAATTTCTTGCCTTTGCTGTTTCCTCTGCCTTTTGTGTTTCCAGATCAGTCTGCCTCCTTAGAAAGCCTTTCCTCACTCAAGCTAAAGCAGTAGCCCCTTACTTTGAGGTGGATCTGGGCTTTCATAATGTTTTAAAGCTCCCTGGGTAAGTCTGATATTCAGTGATGCTGAGACCACTGCACTAAATGAATCTTGCTTTTGCTTGCAATAACTTTTCTGCCAATTTACTTCTTGCTACCTTCTTACTGCCTGTGGGTTGAGAAACTGGAAAACCAACATGTAGGAAGTGGTAAAAAAAGAAATGCCAATCATCAGGAACCTGTACTAAACCCTACCAAAGATCGCACCTATCTGTTAAATGAAAAGATATGTTCATAAACTCTAAAGAATCTGTACTGCCTGTACCAATTTTTCTTAGTGATGACTCTCAGCTCTGAATAGGAGAGCTGAAGTTGTCAGAGAAATCAAATGCAAATGTTACCTGCTCCAAACTGCCTTCCTCAACTTCCTGGGTAAAGAGGGCTATTCCCTCTTCTGAGCTTTGGTAAGATTCTTCAGTTTCTGATATACTTTTTTACACTAATTACTACTATTTTTCTTTTTCTGTCAGCTCCATAAGATAAAGGACTCATCTATGTTATTCACTGATATATCCCCAACACCTATACAGAGTCTGACACATGCTAGATTCTTAGTAAAAAATGGATTATGTGATTCATTCATTCCTTCAACAAATATTTACTGAACATGGTGTCCCAGACAGCATTCTCGGCCTTGAGGATATATCAGTGAACAAAACAGTAAAAACTCTTGCCGCCTTATATGCTAATGTGGAGCACAGGCAAGATAAGATTAATAAGTACAACAAAGGGATCCCTGGGTGGTGCAGCGGTCTGGCGCCTGCCTTTGGCCCAGGGCGCGATCCTGGAGATCCGGGATCGAATCCCACGTCGGGCACCCGGTGCACGGAGCCTGCTTCTCCCTCTGCCTACGTCTCTGCCTCTCTCTCTCTCTCTCTCTGTGTGACTATCATAAATTTAAAAAAAAAAAAAAAAAGTACAACAAAATATACAATATACCAGTTAGAATAAGTAGCAGGAAGAAAAAATACAGAAAAAACATCTAATCTATGATAACAAAAGTGTATCACTGGTTGCCTAGGAATTGGGGTAGAGAGAGGGATGGACTATAAAGGAGCACAAGGAAACTTCTGGGGGCTGATAGACACAATCTGTCTCTTGACTATAGTGGTAATGTCACAAGTTTATACACCAGCCGAAATTAATCAAATTGAGTATTTCAAATGCATACAGATTATTGTATGGATATTATAGCTCAATGAAGTTTTAAAAAATAAAGCAGGAAGCGGAGGACTGAACTTTTAGAGAAGTGCCCAGTGAAAGCATTACTGAGAAGGTGAATTGGGGGGAAAAAAATGTAAGGAAAGTAGAAAAGCTATTATTACAGATATCTGAGGGAAGATCAATCCAGAGAGAAGGAAAAGCAAATGCACAGATCGTAAAGAAGGAGCATGCTTGGCATGTTCCACAAATCAGCAAAGGAGGCCATTAGGTCTAGTTGGAGAAGAGTGAGTGAGAGAAAGACCTATTAATCTGATTGAGATAGCAAGCCACTAGTGAGATGAGAGCCATGAATACACATTATTTGACTTATACTTTAAGAGAGACACTCTGTTGATATACTACTGTGTGTTGAGAATTAAAGATAGAGAGCAGATGCAAACAGACCATTTGGGAGGATGTTGTTACGATCTAAGACACAAGTGTTGGAGATGTGAACAGAATAGGGGGAGTAGTGAGAAGCAGTAAAACTTTAGCTGTATTTTATAATTAACCCTAACAGGATTTGATGATGGAATGGATGTGGGTGTGAGAAAAAGAAAAGACATAAATTGGAAGAATGGAGGTGTCACTAACTGAGATGAAAAAGAAAATGAAGGAGCAACAGGTTTGGGAAATATATGAGGAACTTAGTTTGGGGCATATTCAATTTTTTGATACTCTTTTCACAAAAAAAATCCTGTAGGATTGAGCTGTATATTTTATTGCCAGCCTAGGCTGTTTTACTGTTTACTTCTTTCTTTACAACTTCTCTTGATTCAAGAATATATTTGCACCCAAAGGATTTTGTGGGTTAAAGAGCAATTTCAGTATCAATGCTGTTTACTACCATATTATATTACTAACATGTTTTTTTGGCTCCTAAATGTTAGTGTCAATGGTTTTTGGAAAAAATCAGTTTAGTGATCTCCATTTTTGTTTTCATTTTACCACATATTACCTCTGTTTAAAGGCAGTCATAAATCTACCTCAGATACCTTCTCTAGAAAATGGGGATATACTACCTCATTGGCTAAGTGCTTAAGGACTCTCTGACTTCTAAGATTTGTTGATTATATTATGACAGGTAAACTTTCTAGCAATAGCAATGACTATTTATTTATACATTGTCTGTTGCTGCTTTTGAGCTACAACAAAGTTGAGTACTTATGACAGACACTATATATGGTTGCCAAGCAAAAACTATCTGGCTACCTAAAAAAACTTACCGACTTGTTCTAATTGGTCATAAAATGTCCCTGAAGCTAGTCAACAAATTATTTGTAGTGATGTTTAGATTTACAGATTGACAAAATTGTTCTATACTAAAAAACAAAAAAATGAAATAATCACTATTGCCAAATAAAAAATGAATAGCCTATACAAATGGTTAGTGAAACTTAGATATCTACATGTTATCACACCTTTCTTATCTGTCAGATTTTTGGTCTAGGAACAGTAAAAGGAAGGCCATGTAAGACAATGGTTAAGAGAATGGACTTTAGGGTCAGACAAACCAAAGTCAATAAAGGCAATAGCACTATTTTACAATAACTGTATAAAAGATTCTCCAAATGTATTTTGAAAAAAAATTATTTTTTTAAAGGAATTACCTTTTAAATTAAAACTAGTGTCATTATAAAACTATAAACACTGAAAACTCCTAAGAAACTTAAGGAATATGTGAGGGAAATGGACAACTAAAAAAAAAATGCTCTCATCTCTAGAAGAAAAATTAATTTCTATTATACGATGTAATAGAAGCACTTATTTGATTATTTATCTGAAAATAAATCTGGTTAGCTAATTCAGTGATCTGGGTTTTCTCTTCCTAATTATGGCTGCTGCTTTTTTTTTTTCCCCCTTTTTCCCAAAAGGCATACACCAGGTTATTAAAAGTCTGATCTGGCAATCATCTGAAGCACAAACTGAATGACTTCAAGAAAAACAATGTAGATGCCAAAATTATCGCTATAATGACTATGGAAACTTCAAGAAAAAAAAGGAACTACTTTGTAAGTAATTAAGATCAAATTAAAAATTATTTGTAGCCTTAAGGACAGAGATTGCACATTTAAGGTCTCTAGGAACAAATATATTACTATAATTAAGATACACTGCCAATAAAGATAACTGGGTGTGCTCGCTTCAGCAGCACAAATAATAAAGATGACTGGGTGAGACAGTTTCACTCTGTGTTGTTTAATCTCAATTCTTGGTCTTTATTTAGTATTTCTATCATTGCTTTGGAGATTCGACCAAATGCCAAGAATTCTGAGATCTAACCAAAACGGAGTAGTGGCCAACTTCTGTTCAATCACCTCAATGATCTATTTTATTCTTCTGAGATAGATGCCAGGACCATGAGGTTGGTTTCCAGATTCTATCCACAACTGGGAATATCCAAATTTTCAGATGATTCTATCTCTGAAAAGGGATTCTAGGAAAAGAGTTTTTCCTATTATTATCTTGCAAAAAAGACAGTTACATAAAATCAATCTGGACATATTGCTAACATGTAATGGGAAACAGAGTTTACAAAAGGAAAGTGAAATTTGATTTACCTGTCCACTTTTTCCTATTTCCAGCTCCATTATGGCAACAGGGGTATGTATTTGAGCTGAATGCCTTGAC
The DNA here is from genome assembly GCF_053574225.1 of Canis aureus. Classification (NCBI taxonomy): domain Eukaryota; kingdom Metazoa; phylum Chordata; class Mammalia; order Carnivora; family Canidae; genus Canis; species Canis aureus. The sequence continues at coordinate 64,885,022 of NC_135621.1, read as the reverse complement.
TGTGATTTGCCGTCAACTCTCCAACTCAGGCCCCGAAGCCCACTGTCCCAACGGCTCTGGTTCATGAGGCTCTCTCGAATTTTTGTCTTATGGTTCTTCCAAAATTTGGAAATGACAGCAGCTTGGTCAGATGTGATCCCACCTTGCTTTTTGGTTTGAGCAGTCAAGAATGCCTCCAGCTGGTTGAAATCCATGTCTGCAGATGCAATCGACTATAATGACAGAAAAAGTAATAAAGTAATAAATAACTAGAAAAAAACCCAGCTTCTTAACTGCAGGTCATATTTTGAATGATTCTTAATCACTGAATAAGCTTTCAAGAAGGGTCATCAATGACAGTAATGAGAATAAGCTCTTTAAAAGAAAAAAAATATTCTTTTTACAAGTATCTAGTATCAGAAAAGCTACCTGTTAAAAATTCCATGTCACTCAAATTCTATATCAATAACTAGAATCTAATTCTGAAATATTAAATTCCATGGTGAAAAAATAATTTTAAAAAATTTATAAACTAATAATAAAACAAGAAAATAAATTAATTCATCCTCTGATGAAATCTTACATAATTTCACAATGGCTTATAGCCAGGCTTGGTTTGATATACTATAATTGTATAATGCCTTGTCCATAGAAGCACTAAGTAAATTCTGTTAAAGGAATGTATTATGTCAGTTGTTTAAGTCCATCTTTAGCCAAATGGCTCATTCACAATAATAGTTCTGTTTCTCCATAAATTTTTAAAATTTAATTGCCATTGCTGTTTTGAGAACAGTGAGCTGCTATATAAACTGAAGCAGAAAATCATCAAATGTCTGTCGCAATGGAGCCTTAGAGAGGACAGTGACTATTAATGGTTTGGTCTCAAGATTTTCCTTGCCTCTTCTTTGGTATATCCTTATCCTCTCCTGGCCACTGGGACTGGTATGAGCTCCAAACCAGACAAAGCATAGTATCCTCTCTCTGGACACAACAACTGATCCAAATCAATCTCCCAATTTAGAGTAGGAGAAGAAATAGTCTTGCCTCTTGGGGTCATAGTATCAGAAGAATATATGACTAGGATGCAGACTGCTCTCTTTGATCTTTTGGCAAAGGCCTACCTGCAATAAAAAGAATGAAGACAAGAGAGTGGGTTCTAAGGGAGTGAATTCCTTGCTCTATAATCTCCAAGGCCCTGTAAACCTGTTCCTGTAAACCTTTCTTCAATTGTGTATGCTATTTCAGCATTCTTTCCACCTTCAGATACCAAAAAACTCAATTTACTATTCAAGATAGTTTAAGCTATATGCCTATTATTTAGAACCAATAGTCCTGACTAAACTTGGGCAGTAGCAGTGAGAAGAGAGGAGTGTAAGGAAGACTGTATAGGTAGAGTATAGGTAGAGGAAGTAGGACTGGGGCAGACAGACAAACATACTGCCTTTCATTCTTCCATTAATGTAAAAACAAAACTGTATGATAAATATAACAACCTTCTGGTAAAGATATTTCACTTTATATTTCAATAAACATTTACTGAATACCTGCCAATTTACCAGGTCTGGGGACCCAAATTCTCTATTTAAGCCACCCAACAGAAACATCAATTTGTATAATGTACTATAATTAAGCCAAATTATTCTACTAGCACGTTGCTTCACAAAACATAGGTGATTCATATCATTCTTCTCAAATTATATGAAGATATCTATTTTGATATAACCTCACCTGTGACAGAATTAATTTTGGTTGGGTCCCAGTCAATGATATCTTGAACATCCAAATTTAGAATCATCAGAAATTAAATAAGGAACTGACTGTGGTTTGAGTTCAAAGTCAACAATTTTCTTTATTCAAGAAATATCTCAATAGCTACACCATGGAACAGACACTGCTCAAGGCATGTCACCTCTATCCACCAGTAGCCTCAGTTGGCAGCCTGGTACTCACTTATTCCTGATGCTTCTTTCTCCGCCACAACTGGAATTAGTGGTTCTCAACACTGGCTGCACATTAGACTCATGAAGCACTTTTTATTGGTAAAGATTCATTTATTTATTTGAGAGAGAAAGAGAGTACATGCAAGTGAGCAGGGTGAGGGGCAGATGGAACGGGAAAAAGAATCTTAAGCAGACTCCACGCTGAGCACAGAGCCTAAAGCGAGGCTCAATCCTACAACTCTGAGATCATGACATGAATGGAAACCAAGAGTCCGATGCTTAAATAACTCTGCCACCCAGCCACTCCATGAGGTACATTTTTAAAATATCAATGCCCAGACTCTACCTCAGAAATTCTGAATTCTAAATATGTAACAGGGCCCAGGCATTGGCATTGTTTAAAAGCTTTCCAAATACTTCTAATCTAATGAGCAACAAAAATTAAGAACTAAGCCTACAACATTTCGTTCATCAACTTCTATTAATTCTTATATCAAAACAGTTCTCTAATAATGTGCCTCCTCTGCTCTGTCCCTACTACCTAGTATCGAGTACTTGAGAGCAATCACTATCTTATACCTAAACTAGGCTTGTACTTTGTACCTCCTAAAGTCTATCTTCTATACCTCACCAAAGTAATCTATCTAAAATGTCAGGGTGCCTGCATGGCTCAGTTGCCTAAGCCTCTGACTCCTGATTTTGGCTCAGGTTATGATCTCAGGGTCATGAGAACAAGTCCAACTTCAGAGTTGGTGCTCAGTGCAGAGCCTGCTTGCCCCTCTCCTTCTGCTCTTTCTCATGCTCATTCTTTCTCTCTAAAATAAATAACTAAATAAAATCTTTAAAAAAGAAAAAAATAAATGAAATGTCAATAGGATACTATGACTTCCCTGTGTTAAGGTTTCCAAGAGCTGTCTATTGCCTGCTATAGTGGTTATGGTCAATTGTAAAAATTCTTGTGTAAGTTGTAAGTTACAAATAATGATATTAGTAGCATTAAAGTATTAAAGTTTGTAAAGCTTTATTTTTATAAATAAAAATTGGAGGGTTTTCAAAGTTAACTTTATATTAACAATTATTGCTTCCTTTTAATTGTTTCCTTGAATGGAAAGAAAAAAAATTACAAACATAAGAAACCTATGTCAGAATAAATCATGCATATTACTTTTTTTTTTAAGATTTTATTTATTTATGAGAGCGAGCGAGAGCATGAGCAGGAAGAAGGGCAGAGGGAGAGAGCAAACAGCAGACTCCTGGCTGAGCAGAGAGCCCAATTTGGGGCTTGATCCCAGGACCGTGAGATCATGACCTGAGCAGAAGGCAGATGTGTAAACCACTGAGCCACCCAGGCACCCCCATATTACTATCTGTTAAGTGTGTAAGAGAGAAATAAAATACTGAAAACTAGTCATGTTAGTGATCCTCAACAAGGTAGCATTGCTCTCCAAGGTCACTTGAAAAATGTGGAAGCTGTGTTTGGTTTCCTACTGACTGGAGTGCTATTGGCATCTAGTGAGCAGGATCTAAGGATGCTAGGCATCCTATAATACTCAAGAAAATGAGTTGGCAAATTTTGTAAAGGCGTTACCATCACTATTTTATATATTCCTCTCTTTTTTTGGTCTAGCTCTAAAAATATACAAACCTAAGAGTCAGCTAAGCTCATGAGCTATACAAAAATTGGCAGTATGGCCTCTGAGATGTAGTTTACCAATCCCTGCTTAAGAATCCCACAAAACAAACTGACTCACGTCCCATATGACTTGGTAATGTCCCATCTAACATTATGTGGAAAAATCTGTTTATAATTATATGAACCTAGAAATTAATCTATTTTCTTTTTTCATTAAAAATGCTTTGCAGTTTTAATAAACACCAAATTTTACAAGAAGGAAAGCAATATAATTTGTACTTTACTGTGGTCAGAATTTTACAAACAGGTTGTTGAACATTTTGGAAAAAAATCTCATTACCAATGGCAATGCCAGTTAAAATAGCTTAGTTATCAATACAATACATCTATATAAGTCTGTGTTTATTGATGCACATTCACAAGAATTCTACATATAGGTACAAATATGTTTGATTCATTATATGTTCTAATGCAATAATGATCGAACATTTACATTTTAAAATACATTATTTCAAATTACTTATAAATTGACTTTATATTAGATTTATGTCATGTTGATTTGTTAGAAATTATGCATGTTATTTTTATTATATGACTTATAATTATACATAAGTTCTATTTAAGAATAAATAAAGGGGGGGACGCCTGGGTGACTCAGCAGTTTAGTGCCTGTCTTGGGCCCAGGGTGTGATCCTGGAGTCTCAGGATCGAGTCCCACATTGGGCTCCCTGTATAGTGCCTGCTTCATCCTCTGCCTGTGTCTCTGCCTCTCTCTCTCTCTCTCTCTTTCTCATGAATAAATAAAATCTTTTAAAAAAAGAATAAATAAAGGGACATTAGAAAATATTAACTATATGGGATGCCTGTGTGGCTCAGCGGTTGAGCATCTGCCTTGGGCTCAGGGCGTGATCCTGGGTCCTGGGATCAAGTCCCACATCTGGCTCCCCGCAGGGGGCCTGCTTCTCCCTCTGCCCATGTCTCTCATGAATAAATACATAAAATCTTTAAAAAAAAAAAAAAAAGAAAATATTTACTATAGAAAGGAAACACTGGACCTAACAGGTTGGAGAACCACTGCCTTCTATCTTGCAACTTCCTGCTCCCTGTAATTGCCATTCACACAGCACTAACCTGTTTGAAATTCCCCTATTAGAAATCCTAACACGCTACTTCTTTGCAATGTGCCTTTGTCTGTTATTCTAACTGCTTTAAATGTCCGTCCATAACATTCACATCCATCAGCTTAAATGTCCTTCACCAGATTAACTCCTATTCACCATTCAAGACTCATTTCAAGCATGGCTTCTCCAATATTCCTCCTCCCCTAGAGAGGTAAAGGCCCCTTTCTATTCCAGAAATGTCCAAATATCTCTGTCATCACACTTAACCTCAGTGTGATGAAATTATCTGTTTACAAGACTATCTGTGAGGGCAAGGTCTACATTATCTCTGCAATTACAGCATCTAACACAACTCTTAGAATTCATGTTCCAAAAAGCATTCAACACCATATCAACAAATTCTTTTTTAAAAGATTTATTTATTATTTATTCATGAGAGACACAGAGAGAGAGAGAGGCAGAGACACAGGCAAAGGGAGAAGCAGGCACCATGCAGGGAGCCTGACACGGAACTTGATCCCAGAACCCCGGGATCATGCCCTGAGCCCAATAAATAGCTATAAATAAAAAAAAATGCTGCAGATCAACTTAAAGTCTAGAATTAAACTTATGAACTTCTTACTTTATAAAATCCTCTCATGTATATCATAAACCATAAATTCCTAGATAAAGATAAAAAATATTCCCCAAGTATAGATTTGTTTGCCTGATCTAGCCTTGCTGGGCAAGGGGCTCTGAGCCAAGGGTAATTTAGGCTACAAAATCAGAGGAAAGGGAGAATTTGAGTAAAAAAATAAAAATGTAAACCATCATGTTAATATCACTGGCAAAACTGCTGCTGCTGCTAGAATATAATCACTGAGTGACACATTATGTCACTGATAGTAGGCAGCTTAGAGAAAAGGCGGGTCTCCTAGTCAACAAAGATCAGCATTATACTAAAGATATACTCAACTGGAACATGATGATCCAAAAACAATTTTCAAACGTTAAAATTAATAATTACAGGTCTGAAACTGAAATTTCAAATAAACACAAAAAGTTGGGTAGTAAGAGAGAGGAGAAGTAAAAGCATGCCAGGTTATTCATGGGTACTTCAGAGAAAAGAAATAGATTGGTATATATCCAATTCCTATCAAAATCCTAGCAAGAATTTTTGTATATCTACACAAAATTATTCTAAAATTTATATGGAGGGGCAGCCCCGGTGGCTCAGCGGTTTAGCACTGCCTTCGGCCCAGGGCCTAATCCTGGAGACCCGGGATCGAGTCCCACATCAGGCTCCCTGTAGGAAGCCTGCTTCTCCCTCTGCCTGTGTCTCTGCCTCTCTCTCTCTCTGTCTCTCATGAATAAATTAATAATAAAAAGAAAAAAATCTTAAAATAAAATAAAATTTATATGGAAAGCCAGAAGAAACAGAATAGATAAAACAATTTTGAAAAAAGAAAAGCAATAAAGTGGGAGAAATCAGTCTTCCCCATTTCAAGACTTAAGATGTGGCTACAATAATCAAGACTGTGGTACTTGCAGAAGAAAGAATGCATAAGCTAATGGAATAGAATAAATAACACAAAAATCAACTCACAAACATGAACAACTGATTTTTGACAAAGGTGCAAAAGCAATTCAATGAAGAAAAGAAAAGGCAGCCTTTTCAACAAAAGGTAGTCAAGTAAGTAGATAGATTTTTAAAAAAAGAAACAGGGATCCCTGGGTGGTGCAGCGGTTTAGCGCCTGCCTTTGGCCCAGGGCGCGATCCTGGAGACCCGGGATCGAATCCCGCCTCGGGCTCCCTGCATGGAGCCTGCTTCTCCCTCTGCCTATGTCTCTGCCTCTGTCTGTCTCTCTCTCTCTCTCTCTCTCTGTGACTATCATAAATAAATAAAATTAAAAAAAAAAACTTCAATTCTTTAAAAAAAAAGAAAGAAAGAAAGAAAGAAACATAAATTTCCTAACTTAAATAAAAATTAACTTAAGGGGCACCTGGGTGGCTCATTCACTTAAGCATCTGCCTTTAGCTCAGGTCATGATCCCAGAGTCTTGGGATCAAGCCTCATGTCAGACACCCTGCTCTGCTTCTTTCTCCCTTCTCCCTCTGTCTCTGTCAAATAAATAAAACCTTAAAAAATAATAATAATAATAAAAAATAAAAATATAAGACAATCTTTGGCATGCAGAAATAGGCAAAGAGGTCCTAGATTTGACACCAAAGCATGATCTATAAAAGGAAAAACTTAAATTTGGCCTTACCAAAATTCACTTTTGCCCTGTGTAAAAAACACTGTGAAGAGGATGAAAAAGACAGCCTATAAACTGGTAGAAAAAATTTCAGAACAAATATTTGACAAAATATTTAGAATATATGAAGAACTTTCAAATTTCAATGTTAAAAAATAAACAATCCCATTAGAAACTGGACAAATGATAAGAGACATTTCACCAGAATGGATATATAAATGGCAATAAGTACATGAAAAATGTCCAACATCATCAGCCATCAGAAAAATGTGAATTAAAACCACAATGATGGGATGCCTGGGTGGCTCAGTGGTTGAGCATTTGCCTTCGGCTCAGGTTCTGATCCCTGGGTCCTGGGCTCCCCACAGGGAGCCTGCTTCTCCCTCTACCTGTGTCTCTGCCTCTCTCTAGGTCTCTCATGAATAAATAAATAAATCTTAAAAAAACAAAACAAAAACAAAAACAACCCACAATGAGGGGCACCTGGCTGGCTCAGGTGGTAAATCATTTGACTCCTGATCTCAAAGTCATGAGTTCGAGCCCCAAATTGGGTGCAGAGATTATTTTTTTAAAATAATATTTAAATAAAATAAATAAAACCACAATGATTTATCATTATACACTTCATAGAATGGCTACAATTTAAAGCAGTGACAAGACCAAATGCTGCCAGGGATACAGAGAAACTGGATCACTCACACAATGCTGGTGGAAATGTAAAATGGTGCACGCACAGTAAAAAAGTCTGGCAATTTACTAAAGAAATCAAATATAGAATCACCATATGACCTAGCAAGAGCATTCCTGAGAATTTATCCTATAGAAAGGAAGACGTGGGTCCACAGAAAAAGCTATATACACGTTTCCAGGAGCTTTATTTATAACAGCCAAAATTTTGAAATAAACCAAATGTCCTACAGCAGGTGAATGGTTAGAAACTATGATATATCCATATTATGGATATTATTTGGATATATCTGCAATAAAAAGGAACGTGGATGCAGGGGGTGGGGGAAAGGAAGGGATAAACAGAACACAGAAGTTTTTAGGGCAGTGCAACTATTCTATATGATAATGTAATGGTAGATATACATCATTATACATTTGCCAAAATCCATTAAACGTACAACACCAAGAGTAAACTCTAATGTAAACTATGGACTTTGGGTGATGTTGGTTCATCCACTGTAACAAATGCACCACTCTGATGCAGGATATCGATTGTTGGGGAGGCTGTGCATATGTTGGGACAGAGGGCAGTCTGCATATGGAAAGTCTATACTTTCTGCTCAATTTCACTGTGAACCTGAAACTACTGTAAAAAGTAAAATGCTTAAAAAAAAAAAAAAGATCATGGCAGAGTGGTGCTGTGTCAATTTTCTGGCTCAAGTTTTAAAAATGTCAACTTCTATTGTGTCCCTTGTAAGAGGCTTGCTCATAGAACCCAGGAACTACACTGAAAGGAGCTCACAGAGATGATCTCATAAGGACCCTGCTCCCAGCCAACAGCCAGCACCAAAGAGCCAGTTGACGAGGCATTTTGGAAGTGGACCATATGGTCTCCAGTTGAATAGACACCATATGAAGACAGCCTTCCCCTCTAAGCTCTCCCTAAAGTTCAAATTCATTAACTAAATAAATGACTGCTATTGTTTTAATAAATAAATGAAAGGGGCGCCTGGGTAGTACAGTCAGTTAAGCATCTGACTCTTGGTTTTGGCTGAGGTCATGATCTCAGGGTCCTGAGACTGAACCCTGTGTCAGGCTCTATGCTCAGGACAGAGTCTGCTTGAGATTCTCTCTGCACCCTCCTGCTCATGCTCTCTCTCTCTAAAATAAACAAATAAATCTTTAAATAAAATTAAATTAAGTGTAAAAAATAAAATAAATAATGAATAATCGACTGAACTCAAGATAATGTTGCCTTTTTTAGTAAACTCATTAAGTAACAAATATATTACTTATTTAAGTAATTAAAATTAAGAGGCTAATATTTGAAAATGGGAAACCTTGATATTAATCAACCCCAAAGCATTTTAGTCCTAAAGCAACCTCTGTAATTTAATACTTATATACAATCATTAATCTCTTCTTCTGCTTGAAAGCAACAGTATTTACAGTTGGCACTAAAGATAAACCATGAAGAGTTCCTACTATTCTTCAGTAGACAAAACAAAGCTTTTCCATTAAGCATCTAGCTTATTAGAGTGGTATTTCAAACTGAGGCTCAGTACTTAAAACATAGATAAATAATGGTATTTAGTAAGATATATATTTTCATACAATGTAAACTTCACATATCAAAGTCATTCCATATTATTACCTAATATGAATGCTTCAATGACATATACTTCTGACTCTGGCTTTTCAATAAAAATGGAAATAACTCTCTGAAAAATAAACCAGAAAACACCTTTAGAAACTACTAGGTTCCAGATGCATTTGTTCTAATTTTTAACTAAGAAACCTTAATTTTTCGAGGAGTTTTAGATTCACAGCAACGCTAACTAAAATGTGGTTCCCACATACCCTACCCGTGCACACACAGCTATCCCTGCCATCAACATTCACAGCAGAGTGGTACTTTGTTCAATGAACAAATTAGTACTGACACATCATTATTAACCAAAGTCTACAGTTTACATTAGGGTTCATTCTTGAATATTCAGTAAGTTTTATCAAATGTATAACAACATGCATCCACCCCTATATATCATACAGACTAGTTACATTGCTCTAAAACCCCTTGTGTACCTCTTCATTTGTCCCTCCCTAACACACCAAAACAGTTTATAAATGTCAATTAGAGGGACGCCTGGGTGGCTCAATGGTTGGGCGTCTGCCTTTGGCTCAGGGCCTGATCCCAGAGTGCCGGGATTGGGTCCTGCATCGAGCTCCCTATGTGGAGCCTGCTTCTCCCTCTGCCTGTCTCTGCCTCCCTCTCTGCATCTCTTATGAATAAATAAATAAAATCTTAAAAAAAAAAAGTCAATTAGATCTAGTTACTGATTGACCTATTTGGTTCAACTATGTCCTTATTGATGAAGCCTCCCAAATACAATAGTGGATCTATTTCTCCTTGCAATTTTACCACTTTTTGCTTCATGTACTTTGACAATGCACTGCTAGGTGCATACATGTTAAGGACTGTTATATCTTCTTGAAGATTTGAGCCCTTTATTATATTACTATATAATGCCCCTCTTTATCCATGACAATTTCCCTTGCTCTAAACTCTGCTTTATTTGAAATTAATAAAGCCACTCCAGTTTTCATTTGATTAGTGTTATCATGGTATATCTTCCCCTATCTTTCTACTTTTTTTTAAATGTTTATGCCATTTTTTTAAAAGATTTTATTTTTTATTTATTCATGATAGACACAGAGAGAGAGAGTGAGAAGCAGAGACACAGGCAGAGGGAGAAGCAGGCTCCATGCAGGGAGCCCGACGTGGGACTCGATCCCGGGACTCTAGGATCACGCCCTGGGCCGAAGGCAGGCGCTAAATGGCTGAGCCACCCAGGGACCCCCTATCTTTCTACTTTTAATCAGTATGTGTCATATTTAAAATGGGTTTCTCATAAACAGCATGTAATTGGTCTTGTTTTTTGATCTACTCTAAACAGTCTCAGTCTTTTCATTGGTGTAAAACATATATGGCATAAAAACTGATACTGGGTAGCACCAGTGGCTCAGCGGTTTAGTGCCACCTGCAGCCCGGAGTGTGATCCTGGAGACCTGGGATAGAGTCCCATGTAGGGCTCCCTGCATGGAGCCCGTTTCTCCCTCTGCCTGTATCTCTGCCTCTCTCTCTATGTGTGCCTCTATGAGTAAACAAATAAAATATTTTTAAAAATAAAAATAAATAAAAATAAAAACTGATACAACTTCAAAGAGAAATAGATGAAACCACCATTATAGTGGGAGAATTTAACATCTCCAATTGGTAATTAAAAGATCCAATAGGCAGAACACAGTTTAAACAAACAACACTATCAACTGGATCTAACTGACATATTTATCCAACAAATAGCACAACACATTCTTCTCAACCTCACACAGAACACTGACCAAGACAGACTGCATTCTCAGTCTTAATACATTTAAAAGAATAGATATCATATACATGTCTGGGGCACCTGGGTGGCTGAGTCAGTTAAGTATCTACCTTTGGATAAGGTTGTAATCTCAGGTTCCTGAGACAGACCCCTGCATCAGGCTTCCTAGTCAGCAGGGAGTCTGCTTCTCCCATTCCCTCTTCACCCACTCCCATCTCCCAGGCTTGTGCATGCTCCTTCTCTCTAATAATTAAAAAAAAAATTAAAAAAAAAAACTATACATGTCTGCTCTCAGAAGTAGAATTAAATTAGAAATCAGTAACAGAAAGGTAGCTGAAAAATCCCAGAATAGGTAGATATTAAATAACACACTTTTCTTTGTTTTAAGATTTTACTTATTTGAGAGAGAGAGAGAAAGCACACACATGCACATGTGTGCAAGCAGGAGGGAAGGAGCAGAGGAAGAGGAACAAGCAGACTCCCCACTGAACAGAGAGCCCGAAGTAGGGCCTGCGACCATGACCTAAGCCAAAGGCAGACACATAACCTACTGAGCCACCCAGGTGCTCCAAATAACACACTTTTAAATAACACATATGTCAAAGAAGAACGAAAAGAAATTTTAACATATTTTAAACAAAATTAAAATGGAAATATCTAAATTTGTGGAACACAGTGAAAGCAATTGTTACAAAGAAATTTATAGCACTGAATACATATATTAGAAAAGAAGAAAAATGTGGGGATCCCTGGGTGGCGCAGCTGTTTGGCGCCTGCCTTTGGCCCAGGGCGCGATCCTGGAGACCCGGGATCGAATCCCACATCGGGCTCCCGGTGCATGGAGCCTGCTTCTCCCTCTGTGTCTCTGCCTCTCTCTCTCTCTCTCTCTATCATAAATAAATAAAAATTTAAAAAAAAAAAAAAAAAAAAAAGAAGAAAAATGTGAATGAATAATCTAAACTTTCACTTTAGGAAACTAGAAAAAGAAGAGCAAAGTAATCCAAAGTAAGCAGAAGAAAAGAAATAATAAAAATTAGAGTAAAAATCAAGGAAATTAAACACAGAAAATCAACTGAGAAAATGAATTAAACCAACAGCTGGTTCTTCAACAAGATCAATAAACTGGATAAACCAGGCTAACTAAGAAAAAAAAAAAAAGAAGAAATAAATCACTAACATTAGAAAAGAGAAAGATAGGCCATCATTACTGACCCTATGGACATTACAACGATAATATAGGAATATTATAAACAACTATATGCTCACAAATTTGATAACCTGGAAGAAACAGAACAGGTTCTGGAAATTCACAATCTACAAAAAATCTGGAGAAATCAATCATCTGAATAGGCCTATGTCTATTCAAGAACATTTAAGGAAGAAATTATACCAATTCTCTAGACTCTTTTCAGAAAATAGAAACAGAAGGAATACTTCCTAACTCATTCCATGAGACAAGCATTATTCTAATACCAAAACCAGACAAAGATGTTACAAGAGAAACAACTACAAACTAGAATCTCTCATGAACATAAATACAAAAATCTTCAACAACTCAGTAGCAAATTGAATCCAGTAATATTAAAAAAGATTTATAGACCACGACCAACTAGATATGCAAGGATGATTCAATATTCCAAATTCAACTAATATAATCCATCAATATCAACAAGCTAAAAAATACAAATTCTATGTTCATATCAATAGATGCAGAAAAAGCAACATCAAATGCTGACAAGGATGTGGAACAATAAGAAATCTTACTCATTACTGGTAGAAATGCAAAATGGAATCTCCACTTTAGATGACATTAGCAGTTTCTTACAAAACTAAACATTCTTACCATACAATCCAGCAAACACACTCCTTGGTATTCAACTAAATGAGTTTAAAGCTTATGTCCACACAAAAACTTACACATGGATATTTATAGCAGCTTTAATCATAACTGCCAAAGCCTGGAAGCAACCAAGATGACCTTCAGTAAGGGAAAAGTTAAATAAATTGTAGTACATCCAGACAATGCAGTCTTACTCAGTACCACTAAATTTTTTTTTTTTTAATTTTAAAAAGAGCTATCATGTCATAAAAAAAAAAAGAAAAGAAACTTAAATGTGGGAAGCCTGGTTGGTTCAGCAGTTAAGCATCTGCCTTCAGCTCAGGACATGATCCTGGAGTCCCGGGATTGAGTCCCACATCGGGTTGCCTGCATGGAGCCTGCTTCTCTCTCTGCCTGTGTCTCTGTGTCTCCCATCAATAAATAAATAAAATCTTTAAAAATAAATAAAATAAAAAATAAAGTCTATTTTTTAAAAAATTATTGACAGATATAACATAAATTTGAGATATGCTAAAATAAGTCAAACATAAAGAGTATAGACTGCATGATTCCATGTAGGAAGTTCCATAAATGAATTAGAATATTTATTGGGGCACCTAGGTGGCTCAGTGGTTGAGCATCTGCCTTTGGCTTAGGTCATGATCCCAGGGTCCTGGGATTGAGTCTCATACATCAGGCTCCCGACAGGAAGCCTGCTTCTCCTTCTGCCTATGTCTCTGCTTCTCTTTTCGTGTCTCACATGGATAAATAAAATCTTAAAAAAAAAAAAAAAGAATTATATTTATCAATATGGATAAAGTACAAACACAGAATTGCTGAACGATAACAAAAAGGCACCTGCACACAAAAACATAAACTATGCTATTTATATGAAATTATTAGATGACAAATACTATAAATTTAAAAAAATAGTAAGACTATAAAGTCATTCATGAGATTGTTAAACAATGCAGGATATTGATTACCTCAGAGAACAGGGAGAATGACATCTGAGACTTATGGAGGACTCTAATAGGATCTATAATTTTCTTTGTTATGTTTTCAATAAAAATTTAATTTTAGATTAAAAGTAGACAGAAAAAGCTGTAAAGACAGGAAGAGTTTCAATATACCACATACTCAATTTCCCAGGTTATTAACATCTTACATTACTACGGTACATTTATGACAATTAATGAACCAATATTGATACATTATTTTAATTTTTTTATTTTTTAAGCATGGAGCCCAACATGGGGTTGAACTCAGGACCCGGAGATCAAGACCTGAGCTAAGATCAAGAGTGAGATGTTTAACCAACTGAGCCACCCAGGCGCCCAGATACATTATTATTAACTACAGTCTATATTCATACTTTCTTATTTTTAAAGTTTACTTTTTTTTAAAAGATTTCATTTATTTATTCATGAGAGACAGAGAGAAAGAGAGAGAGAGGCAGAGACACCGGCAGAGGGAGAAGCAGGCTCCATGCAGGAAGCCCGATGTGGGACTCGATCCCGGGACTCTAGGATCTCACCCTGGGCCGAAGACAGGCGCTAAACCGCTGAGCCACCCAGGGATCCCCTTATTTTTAAAGTTTATTATTATTTTTTTAGTAACCTCTACATCCAACACAGAACTGGAACTCACAACCCCGAGATAAAGAGTCTCATGCTTTTCTGATTAAGCCAGCCAGGCACCTCCAAACTTCCTTAGTTTTTTTTTTTTTTCTTTTTAAAGATTTTATTTTCAAGTAATCTCTATACCCAACATGCAGCTCAAACTTACAACTCTGAGTTCAAGAGTTGCATGCTTTACCAACAAGACAGCCCTGCAGACTTTCTGTTTTGTTCTCTTAATGTTCCAGGATCCCATCCGAGTTACATTACACTTAGTCATCATTACTCCTTAAGTTCCATTGGCTGTGATAGCTTCTCAAACTTTCCCTGTTTTTGATAACTTGACAGTTTCGAGGAGTATTGGTCAGTTATTTTGTAGAGAGCCTCTCGGTTGGAATCTGCCTGATGATTTTCTCATGTTAGACTGGGGTTATAGGTTTTGGGAAGAAGAACACCGAGGTAAACTGCCATTCTCATCATATCATATCAAGGGTATTGCTATCAACACAGCTTATCACTGTTCATGACATTTGGCTGAGGTAATGTTTGCCAGGTTTCTCTATGGTAAAGGAATTTTCCCAACTTTCTACACTCTCCTCTGGAAGGAAGTCACTAGGGGAGGCCCACACTTAAGGAAGAGGAAGTTATGCTCCACTTCCTTAAGGACAGAGCACCTACATAAATCATGTGGAATTCTTCTATATGAGCCTATAATGTTTTAAAGTACACAGAAAAGGCGTGCCTGGGTGGCTCAGTTGGTTAGGCATCTACCTTTGGCTCAGGTCATATGATCCCAGGGTCCTGGGATGGAACCCCATGCCACGTTTCCTGCTTAGCAAGGATTCTACATCTCCCTCTCCCTCTGCCTTTGCTCCTGCTCTCATTCTCTATCTCTCTCTTGGGCATGTCCTAATAAATAAATAAAATCTTAAAAAAAAACTCTTTAAAAAATATATAAAAATGATAAGAGGCCTCTTGCCTCCCTTTCTTCTCCAACAATACACACACAAAGGGAAAGAAAAATGTCAAAGTAGTTATCACTGTTAAAATTAGAATTTTTAATTTTTTTTCATTTCTTAGCACTTTCCAAATGTTCTTTAATGAATATCTTCTACTTAGAGATTTCTTTTTTTTTTTTTTTAATTTATTCATGAGAGACAGAGAGAGAGAGAGGCAGAGACACAGGCAGAGGGGAGAAGCAGGCTCCATGCAGGGAGCCTGATGTGGGACTCGATCCCGGGTCTCCAGGATCATGCCCTGGGTTGAAGGCAGGTGCTAAACCACTGGGCCACCCAGGCTGCCCAATAAGATTTCTTTTACTTTAACCATGCCTATTGCCATTATAATCTAAGAATTATTCATCTCTCCAGTTTTATTCCATATCAAAAATATAATAAATCTATTTAATATGAAAAATCTTGGTTCTTATGACCAAGAAAAATAAATATTAGGAACATGAATCCCATGACCCAAAGAATTATTGATAAAAGTCAACCAAACATAAGTGATAAATGCAACCTCATAACTTACAGCTATTTTTAATGAACTAGATAAAATATTGTCAAAGATAACTAATAATCTTCTAGGATAAATATCTTACTGACCGAAATTCAAGATGACCTTGAATTTAGGTAATTCTATTCCCCAAGAATGAAAAAAAAATTTTAATTATAGGCCATTTTCTTTGTCATGGTCATATTATTACTAGTAACATATATATGTGTATATATATATATATACACACACACACACACACACACACATATATATGAGAAAAAAAAGCAGAAAATCCTCATCCACAAATAGTATATTTAACATCATTCTTACTCTGTAAATAAGTCTTCTACTAGTCATATTATATGTGGGGTTTTTAATATTGTAAGGAAAAAAATATTGCTAGAATATGACAAGGGAGTTGTTTGAATAAATAATAGTTATTTTTCTTCACTGGCCATATTAGGTCTAAAAAGAAAGAATGATTATTAATTAAAATATGAAATATAAATACTTGCTTCTCCAACTACTTACTAGAAACAGTAATTAAGAGTTTCAAAAAGCTATGCACTCCCCTAATCTCCATTAAGTAAGTAAACTGGAACACATCATGCAGATTTAAATTCATCATCACTTCAGAAGAAAACAGACTGACAAGCATAGAGGGCTATCAAGAACTAACAGTAGTTCAAACCCCCAGAGAGATTACTCATGGTAACCAAAAACAAATCTTTACTTGTCAACAGTTCTGTCAAGGTTCCAAGAATTTGCAGTTAAAATATGTAGTTAAGCCTATAAACTACAGAATGCTGCCAGTTAGCACAAAGAAATTAAGACCTTGAAAAATTAAAGCAATTTGCCTCAAGATGATTAATATTAGCTTGTTAGTAAGAGTCTTAAAGAGGAGTTTTTCTTTCCTCCTGATTCCATCAGAATTTTTTCTGTCAGAAATATATATTTACACAATTAAGGACTAAACATCAGGTAAAAAGAAGTTAGCTGCATTTCTATAATCTTCTGAAATAAAAATTATATACTGAGATAAAGCAAGTGAAACTGTCCAAAAAGCAGTTTAAAAATTAGCATTTTCGGGCAGCCCAGGTGGATCAGCGGTTTAGCACTGCCTTCAGCCCACGGCTTGATCCTGGAGGCCCAGGATTGAGTCTGCTTCTCCCTCTGCCTGTGTCTGCCCCTCTCTCTCTCTTTCTCTTTCTCTCTCTCTCTCTCTCTCTCTACCTCTCTTTCTCTCTGGCTCTCTCTCTCTCTCATGAATAAGTAAAATCTTTTTTAAAAAAATTAGCATTTTTCTAGAGCTCTTGAAAATTTTGTGGGTTTTTTATTTTATTTTATTTATTCATGAGACACACAGAGAGAGAGGTAGAGAGACAGGCGAAGGGAGGAGCAGGCTCCTCCCAAGGAGCCGGATGTGGGACTTGATCCTGGGACTGGGATCACACTCTGAGATAAAGGCACTCAACCACTGAGCCACTTAGGTGTCCCTTGTTTTTTGTTTGTTTGTTTGTTTAATATTTTATTTATTTATTTGAGAGAGAGCACGGGTAGGGGGAGAGACAGAAGGAGAGGGAAAAGCAGACTCCCCACTGAGCAGGGAGCTCAATGTGGGGTTCAATCCCAGGACCCAGGGACCATGATCTGAGCCAAAGGCAGAAACTTAACCAACTGAGTCACCCAGGCACTCTGAAAATTTTGTTTTAAAAAACTAAGTATTCGAAAGGAGAGAAAATGAGTGAAAATATCAGTGCAGGGTGACAAAACATGAGAGACACCTAACTCTGGGAAACGAGCAAGGGGTAGTGGAAAGGGAGGTGGGGAGGGTGGCTGGGGTGACTGGGTGATGGGCACTGAGGGGGTCACCTGGCAGGATGAGCACTGGGTGTTATGCTATATGAGATGAAAGAGAAAAATATAAGGGAAGTGATAAGGCTCCATAAATGCTCATGTCTTTATCAGTTTGTAATAAAGAAACAATCGTCAACTCTCAAAAAAATAAAAATAAAAAATAAAAAACAATAAAAAACTAAGTATTCCCCTCGAAATTGCTTATGTTATTATTTTAAGTAGAACCTGGTCCAAAACTTAAGTGAAAATAGTCCAAAAGAAAAGCAACTCTGGTTTTGTCCTTTACCTTCAGTAAATTAGTAAAATCTGATTTATTGCTCTTAAGTTAGTTAGAAAATGGTTTTGTGGCTTCAAACATATTTCCCTGGACTTCTGTTTCCATAAAATTAAATACAAGAGATAGTGTCAAACCATTTCTCTGTACCTCCCAAATATTAACATTCCACACTGTTCTATCTATATATTGAGCTATATAAAATTATTAGTATTCAATGGTTTTTGACCTACAGAAGTGGTAATTTTGAGATGGCTCAACTTACTAAATCTCTTAGGTTTTATTCCCTCCAAGGCACTATCTGTGACATCAATTTTTATATTTTTAAAGTAGAGCAAAATGTTTAAAAGTCAGTAATGACAGCTGGCTCCCAGGTGCCATTCAGGATTTTATTAGAATTTTTTTAGAGAAGGGGAAGGGTGAAGTGAGAGGGAGAAAGAGAATCCTTTATTTGAGCAGAGAACCAGAGAGAGAGAGAACACGAGTGGAGGAGGGGGCAGAGAGGGAGAGGGAGAAGCAGGCTCTCCACTGAGCAGGGAGCCCAAATCCACGCTTCATCCCAGGACCCTAGGATCATGACCTGAGCTGAAGGCAGAAGCTTAACTGACTGAGCCACCCTGGTGCCCCAAGACATTTTTTAAGGCCTATTTTACCCCTGAAGAAAAAGATGATAATCTGATATGGAAACCCTCCTAAGTTACGATTTCACAACTCAGATTTGAATATTTGCAGAATTTGTATTAGCCCATTCAGTTTTATGATGTCACTTAGTTATCGCAGTATCATCTCTATCACTGAGCTTTCACCACCTAAGCTCTCAAATAAGATAAATAAAAACAGGGGTGCCTGGGCGGCTTAATCAGTTAAGCTTCTGCCTTTGGCTCAGGTTATGATTCTAGGGTCCTGGGATAGAGCCCTGCTTTGGGCAACCTGCTCCATGGGGAGCCTGTTTCTCCTTCTCCCCCAGCCTGCTGCTCCCCATGCTTGTGCTCTCTTTCTCTGTTAAATAAATAAAATCTTTAAAAAAAGATAAATAAAAACATACAAACCTGCCTTTAAAAAGCGTTCAATCTACTGTGTTAACCAAAAGCATCCCTGGCTTTCCCAACTTGCAGGAAAATCTAGAGCAATGCTGTCCAAAGTGCAATTGGCTAACTAGGGCCAGCCCACAAACTTCATTACCAATCCTCTATGATGTGATTCTAGAAACTGATAGTAAACATTTAAACTTTTATGGTAATGTGATGGTAACTTTATGAATCTTATGTCAATTAATCTAATAATAAAATAACTGGAGCTTATAACTTTATGTAATTTTGGTGAGAAACTGAAAAAATATTTAAAAACAATTCACACATACACACATACATGCACACCCAAACTAGTCCTCAACATACATTATTTAAAAAGCACTAAGACTGGTCAGGCGGGGGTACATGGGAAGGGAAGGGTAAGCCCAAGATGGTGGTGAGAAAAGGTCCTGCCTGAGCTTAGCTCCTCCCACAGACACACCAAATCTGTATCTACGTATGGAACAATTCCCTGTGAAAAATGACTGAAGGAGGGCCTGGGTGGCCCAGTTGGTTGAGCATCTGCCTTTAGCTCAGGTCATGATCTCGGAGTCCTGGGATCAAGTCCCACATTGGGTTCCCCACAGGGAGCCTGTTTCTCTCTCTACCTATGTCTCTGCCTCTCTCTGTGTCTATAATAAACAAATAAATAAAATCTTTTAAGAAATGACTAAAAACTAGCTGACTCCACATCACTGGATAAAAGGTAAGAACGGTAAGAGCAACCAAGACACAGTCCTGCCAAAAACCCCACCTCTGCCACGGCAACCAACAATAGGGGGAATCTCACATACTGGAGTCTCTCAAGGAGCAAGGGGTTTCTGGCCCAAGTCCGGAACCCCAGAACTTAGGACCTACACTGGAAAGAAGACCTTCTAAAACATCTGGCTTAGATAAGCAACGAGGTTTATATATAATGGACCCAAAGGTAAATAGGGAACTGAAACTCTCCTTTTACACTGCTCACATGCAGTCTCATTTGTCCCACGACCCACTGCAAAAGTAGCCGTTTTAGAAATGCCTAGAACATATGTGAAGAAGATTCACTTGCTAATCTTAAAGCATCGAGAGAGATACGGTAAAGCTGATACTCTCTTTAGAGACAGAAGTACCAGAGGATGTCATTTGTGCATTCCCCCTCTGTCCCCTGGGACAAGTGCTAGGTTAGTGCTGATGTGGTACTATCCCACCGCCCTGCTAAGGCCAGTGGCAGCAACAGGGTGTTGCACTTCCCAGATCCCTGGCAGGGGCCAGTGGGCCCAAACCATCATGGCATTCTCCCATTCCCTTGTTTAAAGGCATTGAGCTTGGGCAGCTGCAGCACTCCCCTGCTCCCTGGTTGGGACCAGCAAGCACAAATGGTCATGTCATTCTCCTGCACTCTTGCTAAATCAGTGAGTACAAGTGGTTGGGGCACCACCCTATTCCCTGACTGGGGTCAACAAGTCCAAGTAAGTAGTCATGGCATTCACCCACTGCCTTGCTAAAGCTCTAAAGCTAGCTAGCAGGGGCACATACAAGGCATTCTTCCAATGCATCACTGAAGTTCGTGGGCATGTAGTCAAGGTATTTTCCTTCTACCTTGCTAAAGTCAGTGAGCTTGCCCTACTCTCTATGTTCTCCACCTACTCCACAAAGGCCAATAGGCACATGCAATCCACACGGGACACTCTTTGATCACCTGGCCTTGGTGGCCAAGGTGGTTTGTGTTCATGGGCTTCACAGGACTGCAGCAACCAGAAAAATAGTTCTTGGTAGTGTTCAGGGCACTGCACAAAGAGCAGACTAAAACATACCCCCAGTCTTCCTGAGAAAAAGGTCCCCAGTCTTCCTGAACCACTAGTCCAGAGCTTTAGTATGAGGAGCCTTCAGGTCTGCCACACATTCTAGAAGCTACTGAGGTGGTCTCAGAGACTATAAGTAGAAACACACCATCCTTGCACACTCCCTTGGCCTCACTACAGCTCAACAATACCTTCCAGAAAGGAGATTATACATAGGTATGGGAGCCTGATTCTTCAACTGTCTCCCAGGGGACACCTCCAGAAATTCTGGTCTAAAGGCCAGCATAGTTTACAATTGTGGCCCCATAAGGACTGAGGGCCTTGTTTCTAATCAGCCTGGAATTGGGTGCTAAGTCAGATCCCTCCTGTTGGAATACTGACAGGCCCCTTCGAACACCCTTAACAACGGGGACCTATCAAGAATAAATCATGTTGCTCAGAAAACCACAAAGGTTCAAGAGCTAGGGCAAGATGAACAATAAGTTTCATCATCTACAAAAGGTCACTCCTCCAAGAAAGGAGGAGATAGCTATTTTTTTCTAATACATAGAAACACAGAAAGTAAAACAAACTGAAGAAAGAAAGCATGTGTTCCAAATGAAAGAACAAGATAAAACCTCAGAAAAAAACCTTAAGAAGAAGATAAGTCTTAAATTAAGATAAGCAATTTACCTGATAAAGAATTCAAAGTAATTGTTATAAAGATGCTCACCAAACTTGGGAGAAGAATGGATTAACACAGTGAGAATTTCTACAAAGTAACAGAAATATAAGAAAGTCGAAACAGAAGTCACAGAGCTGAAACAGGATAAATCTTTTTTAAAAAGTCAACAAACCACAAGGGAAGAAAGCAAAATAACAGGAAAGGAACAGAGAGGAACTACAAAATGAGCCAGGAAACAATAAACAAATTGGCAATAAGTACATACTATGAATAATTATTTTAAATGTAAATGGACTAAATCTGCCAATCAAAAGACAGAGTGGCTAAATGGATTAAAAAACACTTTTATATGATGTGTTTAGGGACGCCTGGGTAGCTCAGCGGTTTGGCGCCTGCCTTTGGCCTTGGGCATGATCCTGGAGTCCTGGGATCAAGTCCCACATCGGACTCCCTGCAAGGGGCCTACTTCTCCCTCTGACTGTGTCTCTCTCTGCCTCTCTCTCTCTCTGTGTCTCTCATGAATAAATAAATAAAATCTTAAAAAAAAATATATATATATATATGCTGTGTACAAGACAGTCACTTCAGATATAAGGATACATATGGACTGAAAGAGAAGGGATGCAAAAAAAAAATACTCAATGCAAAAAGAAAGCTGGTATAGGCACACTCATATGAGACAAAATAGATTGTTTTTTAAAACAAAGAACATTATAGAATTATAAAGTAGTCAATTCAATAAGAAGATATAACATTTGTAAATATATATGAACCCAACATAGAAGCACTAAAATATATATTGCAAATATTAACAAATCTAAAGGGAAAAACTAACAGTATAAGTGTAGAGGACTTTAACACTTATATCAACAGGTAGATCAACCAGACCAAAAAAAAAAAAATCAATACGAAAACATCAGTCTTAACACACTAGACCAGATGGGCTTAATAGATATATACAGAATATTCCATCTAAAAGCAGCAGAACAGGGGCACCTGGCTGGCTCTGTCAGTAGAGCATGTGACTTTTGATCTCAAGGTCATGATGAGTTCAAGCCCCACAACATTGGGAATGGAGCCTACTTTAAATAAATAAATAACTTCAAAAAAAATAAAATAAAAGCAGTAGAACACACATTCTTCTCAAGTGCACATGGAACATTTTACAGGACAGATCACATGTTAGGTCATAATACAAGTCACAGCAGATATAAGAAGACTGAAATCATATCAAGCATCTTTTCCAACCA
This sequence comes from Canis aureus, assembly GCF_053574225.1. Classification (NCBI taxonomy): domain Eukaryota; kingdom Metazoa; phylum Chordata; class Mammalia; order Carnivora; family Canidae; genus Canis; species Canis aureus. Next base: position 64,862,219 of record NC_135621.1, on the reverse strand, counting down.
GAAAAGTATGAAACATGAAATCAATCACAAAAAGAAAATTGGAAAAATCACAAATACATGTAGATTAAACAATATCTTACTAAACAACTATTGGATTGAAAAAGAAACCAAAAGGGATAAAAATGCCAAAAAAACAATGGAAATAGAACATACTAAAATCTATGGGATGCAGCAAGGGCCGTTCTAAGAGAGAAGTTCATAGCAATACAGGCCTACATCAAGAAACAAGAAAATCTCAAACAATCTAAATTTTACACCTAACGGAACTAGAAAAAGAATAATGAACTCCAAAGTTAGTAGAAGGAAAAAAATAAAGATCAGAGATGAAACAGAGGCTCAAAAAGCAGAGGAAAAGATCAATGACACTAAGAACTTGTTCTTTGAAAAGAAAAGCAAAATTGCCAAACCTTTAGCTAGACTCACCAAGAAAAAAAAGGGAGAAGGCTCAAATAAAATCGAAAATGAACAAAGTTACAACACATACCACAAATATAAAGGATCATAAGAGACTACTATGAACAATTACATAGGAACAAATTGGATAACCTGAAGAAAAAAAAAAAAAAAAAGCCACCAGGTAAATTCCTAAAAGGGGCACCTGGGTGGTGTAGTCAGTTGAGCATCCAACTCTTGGTTTCAGCTCAGAATCATAAGACTGAGCCTTGCATCGGGCTGCACATTCATTGTGGAGTCTGCTTGAGTTTCTCTCTCCCTCTCCCTCTGCCCCTTCCTGTACCTCCCCCTCGCAAGTTCTCTCTCTAATAAATAAATAAATCTTTAAATTAAATCAATCAATCAATAAATGAAATCATCCTGAATAAGGAATAGAAAAACTATAAAGACTGATTAGTAAGGAGATCAAATTAGTAACCAAAAATATCCCAAATGAACAAAAATTTAGGACCAAACAACTTCACTAGTGAATTCTACCAAACATTCAGAGAAGATTAAATACATATCCTTCTCAAACACTTCCAAAAACTGAAGAGGGAGGAACACTTCAATACTCATTTTACAAGCATTTACCGGCATTATCCTGATATGAATATCCCTGATGGTCACAAATACAAAAACCCATAAAAAATATTAGTAAACCAAATTCAACACTACATTAAAAAAAAAAAAAAAAAAAAACCACGGGGATCCCTGGGTGGCGCAGCAGCTTAGCGCCTGCCTTTGGCCCAGGGCATGATCCTGGAGACCCGGGATCGAATCCCACGTCAGGCTCCCAGTGCATGGAGCCTGCTTCTCCCCCTGCCTATGTCTCTGCCTCTCTCTCTCTCTCTCTCTCTCTCTGTGACTATCATAAATAAATTAAAATTAAAAAAAAAATCATACACCATGATCAAAAGGGATTTATTCCTGGAATGCAAGAACGGTTCAATTATTTGCAAATCAATCAACATGATATAACACATTAACAGAACGAAGAATAAAAATCATATCATCTCAAAAGATACAGAAAAAGCATTCGACAAAATTCAGTATCTATTTATAAAAATTTTCAACAAAGTAGATAATGAGAGAAGTACCTCAACACACAACCTCAGTTGTGTGACAAGCCCACAACTTACATCATACTCAACAGTGAAAACCTAAAAGCTAGGGTGCTTGGGTGGCTCAGTTGGTTAAGCACTGCCTTCAGCTCAGTCATGATCCCAGGGTCCTGGGATGGAGCCTCACTTCGGGCTCCCTGCTCAGCTTCTCCTTCTCCCTCTCCAGCTCCTCCTGATCCTGCTCACTCCGTCATGCTCTGTTTCTTTCTCAAATAACAAAATCTTAAAAAAAAAAAAATCTTAAAAAAAAAAAAGAAGAAAAGAAATAAAGAAAAGCTAAAAGCTTTTTCTCTAAGATCAGAAACAAGAAAATAAGATTATACTAGATACTTATAATCATCATCTTGAAATTACAGACATCAAAGAAAAAATATTTCAGAATATTTTATATGAAATTTATTTCAATGTTTGTTTCCATAATAAAAATCTAATCATTATAATTTCAGAAGTTTTTAATTACAGTCACCCACAGCAAAGTAAATATACCTAGCCACTTGGTATTCTATATATTAACAGAACATTTATTTACATCTCAAACACTCTAAAGTCAACTAGCTAAAAGCAGAAAACAGCTTATAATGGGCACCTACCCTAGCTACCACTCTATCAACAAACCCCTGGTGGAGGACTGTGAGTTTCCATTCTACAGAGTGACCCAGAGGGCTCTGGACTCAAGGACTCTAGGCACAACTCAGGGACTCAAGGACTCTAGGCACAACTCAGGGCAAAGGACTCACTGTGAAAACTAAGAGATGCAGTGTAATTCCACATACTGAATGATGGGGTACCCAACTTCCTTCCCCCATTGACTTTGCAATGCAATTGTGATACAAACTACCCAGAGTAGGCCAAACTTCACAATGCCACAATGCTTCACAAGGAGGATACCACTTCAGACACCAGCCACGGAGCTGGAGGATTCTAAGCCACCTGTATTTCAGGCCAACTGGCTATACATTTAGGGATTTCCACTATGCCCTTAAGTTCAGTAATTCAGCAAACAAGTCAGAGAACTCAAAAAAGCACTATATTTTACAGTTTTACTATATAAAGAAAGGATATAAAATCAAGACTGGCCAAAAGAAGAGATGCATAGGGCAGGGTCTGAGAGTCCCAAATGCAAAGTTTCCATGTCTTCTCCCAGGAGAGATATGCCCTCCTGGCATATCAATGTATAACAAGACACACAGAGTACAGGTTTTTGTTTTTTTAAATTTCATTTATTTATCTATTTGACAGAGAATGAACATGAGTAGAGGGAGCGAAAGAGGGAGAGGGAGGGGGGTAGCAGACTCCCTGCTGAGTGAGGTGCTTGATACCTGGCTCAATTCCAGGACTCTGAGATCATGATCTGAGTTGAAGTCAAGACACCTAATGGAGTGAGCCACCCAGGCGCCCCCACACAGAGTATTGTTTGACAGGGAAACTCACTCTAGGATAAAAAATCCAAAGTTTTTAATTAGGGTTTCATTACAAAGGTATGGTTGATTAAATCATTAGCCATTTGATTTAACTCCATCTCCAACATCCCTCTCCTCCCTGGAGGTAGGGCTGATATCATGTGACTCAAAGCTCTAACTCTAATCAAGTGACTGGTCTTTCTGGAGTTAAAAGCCCCTGTCCCAAGTCATCTCAGCATAAATATCTAGGGGCTCACTATGAGTCACCTTGGTAGCAAAAACTATCAAGTCTGGTCTGAGATGCCTACTATTAATAAGAAAAACACTCCTATCACTTTGGAAATTTCAAGATTTAAAGCCTCTCTCCCAAGAACTGAGAGCAGTGACCAACCAAATAACTTCATTATACAATAGGCTCCAAGAAAATTGGCAGTTAGACCTCTGGAGTGTTGAAAGATTCCTCTCTAGGGGTCAATCTGACCAAAAGAATGGACTTATAGAGGGATACCTGACTGGCTCAGTTGGTGGAGCATGTGACTCGTGATCTCAGGGTTGTGAGTTCACACCCCATACTGGGTGGATGATTACTTAAAAAAATAAAATAAAATCTTAAAATGGACTTATAGATACTGACCACAGGATACATACATGAGCACCTTATAACTAAGTTCAGTAAGACATAAGCCCTACTCATACAAGACTTCCAATCAATCTTTTAATGCATCACTCTTAAATACAAACAACAACAGCAAAGAGGCACCAAATATTTGAGGAAACCATCTCACATGAAAGAGAATAAACAGAAAAAAAAAAAAAGAAATTCAAAAAACAGAAAATTCACAAAACTTTTCTAAATTCAAAAAAATGGTCTATTATTAACATTATCAGAAATATACAAGGAATTGCCCATATAACAAATACTCTTTTTTTAAAAAAAAGGAACATGAAAGAAAAACTAGGAACTCCTGGAAATTAAATAGCAGAAATAGAAAACTCAAAAGAGGGCAGTTTGGGGTGCCTGGGTAGCTCATTGGTTAGGCATCTGCCGTTGGCTCAGGTCATGATCCTGGAGTCCTGCAATGGAGTCCCACGTCAGGCTACCAGCTCAATGGGGAGCCTACTTCTCCCTCTCTCTCTGGCCCTCCCCCCAGCTCATGCTCTCTCTTTTACTCTCTCTTTCTCAAGTAAATAAATAAAATATTTTAAAATACTGACTTTTTCAAGAGGACAGTTAAGAAAATTTTAAGAAAGTTGCTGAAAAAGGCAAAGACATAAAAAGATAGGAGAAAAAAAGATTAAGAACATGAGAAGAATCTGGCAAGAAGGCCTACCCAAGTTCCAAAATCAGAAAAAGAAAATGGTGTAAAGGAAATTATTTTCTTACAACTAAAGGACATGTGTTTTCTAGATGCAAAGTATACAGATTATGGGTACTATTTCCCAGTGATGAAGAAATTAATCAATTCAATAACAGTATTTTTCTAAACACCTTTGTGTAACCTAAAGCAAACTGCTCAAATCTCAGTTTCTTCATCTGTAAAATTAGGAAATAAGAAGCTTGCAGTGCTAAGAATTAAATAAAATAACATTTACAAAGTGTCAGCCCTAAGGTTCAACCAAACCAGGTTTCAAAAAATATCAATTGCCTCTCCTCATTCCTCTTAATCATGCATTATTTCCTACAAATAAAAATTTTCTCTTTTGAATACTCAGTTATAATCTATAACCTATATATATAAGATTTCTAATATTTCATACATCTCTTCCTTGTCCTAGCAGCATTTCCTTTCCTGAGAATCTTTACAAGTTAAAAAAAAATTAATATCATCATTTCCACGTAAGACTAAGATTTCAATACATAAAGGGGGAAAGGATATGATAAGACAATTCACATGAGAGAATATACAAATAAAACTTGGGGAAACAATACTCAACAGCATTAAGACAAAAGTATTAATAGAGGAGGAAAATGTTTTTCTCAGCCTTCTTCAGTTCCCTTGCAGGATCTGAAAATTAAACTTAAAACAAACGATTTAGAAGAGAAAAACACAAATGTATTTAATGTAAGTTAAATCACAGTCCATCAAGCGTCCAAATCAGTTTCAGCTCAGGTCACGATCTTGATCTTGGGGTCATGGGATGAAGCCCTGAGTTGGGCTCTGTTCAGCATGGAATCTGCTTAAGTTTCTCTCTCTCCCTCTACCCCTAAGCCTAGCTCTCACTCTCTGCTCTCTAAAATCAATAAATCTTTTTAAAAAGTCAGATTACAATGTATATATCATAACTGTTACTACATCAAAATAAACATTAACATGTAAACAAAGACTAGAAATAAGTATTTTATTATTTTAATAATTATTAAAATAAAATCTGCTTTGATAGAAGGGTGCCTGGGTGGTTCAGCTGGTTAACTCTTGATTTCCATTCAGGCCACGATCTCAGGTCATGAGATCAAGCCCTAAGTTAGGCTCTGCGCTCAGTGAAGAGTCTGCTTACCCCTCTCCCTCTGCCCCTCCCCCTACTCTCTCTCTAATAAGAAAAAAAAATAAATAAAAGGAAATCTTTTTTTAAAAAATTGCTTTGGTAGAATGATGAAATTGTGGATAGACAATTTCTGCCTAACTATCCTGACTATCCATGACTTGCCTTTGGCTTAGGTCATAATCCTGGAGTCCAAGCATTGAGCCCCATATTGGGCTCCCTGCTCAGCAATGAGTCTGCTTCTCCCTCTCCCTCTGCCCCTCCCCCCACTTGTGCACATGTGCACACTCGCTCTCTCTCTTTCTCTCTCTCATAAATAATAATCTTTGGGGCAGCCCTGGTGGCTCAGTGGTTTAGTGCCACCTTCAGCCCAGGGCCTGATCCTGAAGACCCAGGATCGAGTCCCACATCAGGCTCCCCACAGGGAGCCTGCTTCTCCCTCTGCCTGTGTCTCTACCTCTCTCTCTGTGTGTCTCTCATGAATAAATAAATAAAATTTAAAAAAATAATAAAAATAATAATCTTTAAAGAATAAAAATAAAAAATTATCATAAATGGTTTTAAAGGATCATATTTTTCCAATTGCAATACAATATGAACTAGTGTTCATAATTTTAATAAAAAAATTGCTACTTCCTTCTACATAATTTCTGCTCAAACTCTTAAAAATTTTAACATAAAAAAAATTTTAACATGCCTCAGTTTAAAAAAAAAAAAAAAAAAAAAAAAAACATGCCTCAGTTTATCTTCTAACAGTTTGGGTGTCAGAGGTAGAATCTAAAAAAGCCCACTGACAGTCCCAGTGAGCGATGAGCAATGAAAACATGTGCAGTACCCACTGAGCCCATCTGCTCACTGCTTTCTCCTTGAATCTGAAAGTGGTAAATAAGTACCTCTGGGATATCTGAATTCCATAGTTTTTGTGTTATGACTTCTTGGACTTCATTAGAGCATTTCTTTGTCCAGACTGGGTCCAGAGTCACACTGAGTCTAATAAACAAGACTGGGTACAGGATGAGGCCTGAGGAAAATAAATTTTTGTTTTAAGGGGAAAAAAAAGAGAGAGAGAGAAAAAACAGGTTCTTCATAGTCCAAAGAGTTTAAGGTCTCTTCCATCTGGGACTCCAGCTGTCGGTATAAAAATTATAGGCCTAGGCCAGAAAAGGGTGAGAATTCCTACCAAAGTCAGCTCTCCTGAAATCTCTGTCTTTAGTGACCAGTCACAAGAGAAGAAGGTAAAATTTCACATTATCCCTTCCTTTCCAAATTCATACTCTTGTGAATTTGGTTTGGGGGTACTCACTATTTATTGATCCTTTCCTACTCAGGAACAGCAGTTGCTTTTTTGTCTTGTTTTGTGTCCTGTGAACTTAATTTTCATATGTCTGGGCATGTAGGCCAGCAATTCTTGTATGTCCAGGGACTTAACCACAAAGGTGGAGGCCTCCAAGAACCTGACCAGACAGAAGCAACTCAACTGCAGCTAGTAACCCATCAATTGCTGCAGCTCTCACAGGATCTTTGTTTGGGTTATCTTTGGGAATGGTTCTGGATCTTGGGAGGACAGCATCTGCTGTACCCTCTTTAGGGACACCTCTTATATCTATGGTTAGGCCTTAAAATACTTACTGAGTCACAGGACAGGTATGCCTGTGGTTTAAAAGAAAAAGGGAGGGCAGCCTGGTGGCTCAGAGGTTTAGTGCTGCCTTCAGCCCAGGATGTGATCCTGGAGACCCAGGATCGAGTCCCACATCAGGCTCCCTACATGAAGCCTTCTTCTCCCTCTGCCTATGTCTCTGCTTCTCTCTCTCTCTCTCTCTCTCTCTGTATCTTCCATGAATAATAAATAAAATCTTTTAAAAGGGGGGGGGGAATAATTATTTTTTTAAAGAGTTCAGTACTACAAGGAATATTTTGGCCAAAACTTGATAATAAAGATATCTGAAAAGATTTTTAATGACAGAAATGGCCAAACTGGAAACTGATATGCAGATACTGATAGAAACTTTTGTTTTAGGCCTTCTCCCATAAGATAAAATGCACAGTAGAATTTTTTGAATCTTCTGAATTGCCTATTTTGGAAATCTCCCAAATTTAAAGAAGCAAATTGAAGATAATGTAGTTGGGTGAGTGGGTGAGCCCCATGACATCACTCAGGTTGCAACCCAATTCTCTGAAGAATTAAAAACAACTGTCCTTGTCTTACTAATCATATCCTTGCAAGAGCAGAAATCAAACTTGAGAAGCAATTCAAAACCCAACTATCCTTTTTCTCAATCCTAAACTTCCCCTATTCATCTCAGAATGTTTGTAGATATTGTAAAAGATCTGGCCATTGTAAATGAAACTCCTTTTGAGAGGAGACCTACAAATTTTCCCTGTGTCTTTGAGATGTAAATGTTCTACCTAGTTTTCCTAGGAACCAAAACTCCAGGGAGATTATTCTCACCAGGACAAAAAGGAAGCTATTTGGAAACTAGTTGACTGAAAACTGTTAAAAGTCTTCTCGACGAATAATAGTAAAAAAGTTAAGCCATTTGAGCAGGTGACTTTTGTATTATTGAACCTGTCTCCTAGCTAAAATTTTAAAATAAAAGTTATAAAACATCTGCATATGTCTGTATGTTTATGTATGTCAATATATATATGTTATAGATATGTGTTTTTCCTACCTCCAGATGGTACTCCAGATAGTAATTCATAAAGGAGTTCTCTGTAATTGGCTTAAAGAAAAATAAATTCTTATAAATTAAGTATTGTCTTAGAAATACAGAAACTAACCCAAATGTTTTTCAAGTTCATGTGATCTAGGATAATCTTTGGTAAATCAAGGCTAGTTTATGTTTGTTGGCTCAATTAAAACAGACATACCCATTCAGGCTTATCAACATTAAATATAATGTGGACATACAATTTTATTCTACCTGGGTTTAAGGAAATTTAATAAGTCCATGTATCTCTGTTACAGAATTTGTAAGGAAGAAACACAAGAAGATGGCTAGTCTAATGTCTGATAAAACTTTCATGATTAAGTTAAACATAACTTAAGAACAAATACATTAAAAAGATGTAAGACAAAAACTTATAAATAAAATTTTCAACAATTATGTTTTACAGCATGTCCACTTAAAAATAGTTTCCAAAATCTGATAACTTGAAACATTAAAGTTATACCAAATTAAATTAAGTGATAAATATTTTTGACTATCTAGATCATTTTTCAAGTAAAATAAAATACTTAAACATTAATTACTGAACACAGGCCTATCTACTTTTGGCTCATTATTGAGGAACTAAAAGTATTTGGGTCTATTAGTAAATATGTCCTGTGCTACATTGAAAAACTTACTATGAAGAAGATATACTTCTAGAAACTATGAAATATACTTATAAATTTGTGAATCCACAGATTGCTTTGTGTAACATACTCCACAATTACTTGCTTCTTAGTTTTCACTAAAATTTAAGGTTTCTAAGAGTTAAGATTATAGTTAATACATGTAATTAAAGCCACTGGAAATAATAAGGGTGAAAGGAAATAACTGTATATGAAAAGTTAATAAAGTAGAATAAATATTTTAAGATAAAGAAAGTTATCAAGGACATGTTTTTGTTAAAGGAAAAGAGAGTAATTTTGTCCTAAGGTAGAATGACTACATGTTCATTCAAAATGAGAAAGAAAAAATATAGCTCAAAATCCAAATGGATACAAAAAAAGGTTGTAGAGGGACACCTGAGTGGCCCAGCGGTATAAGCACCTGCCTTTGGCTCAGGGCGTGATCCTGGAGTCCTGGGATCAAGTCCTACATCGGGCTCCTTGCATAGAGCCTGCTTCTCTTTCTGCCTATGTGTCTCTCTCTCATGAATAAAAAAAATATTTTAAAAATAAATAAATAAATAAATAGAGAGATAAATAAATGGGAAAAAAGGTTGTAGAAAGTTGGTGGAGAAGGAATCTTGGGAAAGAAATTTATGTATGGTCATGATGACTAAGACTGGGAAGAATTTCTCAGTCTTATTTTTAAAACTAAACTTAGTTTTTAAAACTCAGTTTGAGTTTTTAAAGAATGAGTTTTAATACATTTTGTACATTAGTGCAAAATTATAATTTGGTTTTCTTTCTCTAAATGGACAGTTTTCTTGGACTACTGGTATGTTCTTGATAAGAGATCATGAGAAGTATTTCGTTACCTTTTGGGTAATCTGCCTAGAAAGCAAAGATTTTGTGTCTTACCAAGTTAACTTCCTGTGTTTCATGTTGTCATTATCAAATCTTTGGTTACTTGGGAAAATGGAGGCTTCTCAATATTAAAAGAACTATTTTGTAACCTTCTACCTTTGCCTTTAAAATCTATTGTCACTTTGGTTAAACAGATAATTATTATCTTACAATGATCTATGATCATATTTAATGAAATGTTCAAACCTTTTAACACTGTCAACACCTTCCCAAATCAAATTCTAAATAGTCTTTCTGACCTCAAACTAACTTTAAGATTTCCCAGAGGGTCCCTAAAAATCTCAAAGAATTTCTCTCTCACCTTGGAAAAGAGAGATGTAAAACTAATTAGGTTTAGTTGCCATGTTAAATTAGTTAGGAAGCACTGTTGTACATACATGGATATATGTATAGGTATTCCAGAAATTAGCTGAAGTTGATACACATTGTCAATACCCTTATTATCCAATTATCTTAAACCACTGTATGTCACAGAAATAAATTTCCTTATCAAATAAACTCTCATCAGATTTTTAACAATGGACATTTTCATACGTCTTTTTGTCATTTATAGACAGTTACTGTTTTAGTTTGACGCATTTCCAAAAGGTTTCATTTTCAGAAAAATTTATGGAAAAAATAGACAAGTACTCTAGAATACAGGTTTCTGATAACTTTAAGATCATACCACTAAACTGGGTAAGAATTTCCACAATTCTAATGGAAAAATTGGGTTCAACTAGAATAACATGAGAGTGAATGAAGTGATAAAGGTGACTATAATTTTTAATGACTTTCTGTTTGAAACATTGCCAGTTCTTTACTGTCTTGATTTTCCAATTTTAAGGTAACCTTTTTCTCTTTCCTCTTAAGCTATTTATGACATAAAGCAATTTGGTAAAGTTTATCTCTGCAAACAGAATTGAAACATTCGCTTTCTCTATACCTGATCCCTCCAGTATTTGGAAATTTACTCTTACTTTAACGGGAGTATTGTTATTTGCATAAGTGCAAAGAAAATCTAGTTTCCTTATAACAGGACACAGTTAGAAAGAGTGGTTATAAGGGCTCAGTCAGTTAAGCATCTACCTTCGGCTCAGGTCATGATCCCAGAGTCCTGGGACTGAGTCCCACATTGGCTCCCTGTTCATTGGGGAGTCTGATTCTCCCTCCCCCTACTCTTGTGCATTGTCTCTCTGTCTCTGACTCTGTCTCTCTCTCTGTTTCTCTCTGTCTCTCTCTCTCTCCCCCCACCCCATCTCAAATAAATATTTTTAAAAAAACATTTAAAACAAAAGAAACATTGGTTATATTACCAATGCTTTCTACCTATTAACTGGACTGGACCATGAATTCTTCCAGTTTCCTGCTGTATCTGGCTACAACTCTCCAAATTAATGTTTCCAATTTTCTTACACCCTCCGACTTGAAATCACTAAAAACAAAGACTGCCCTAGAACCTCATTAGAAGGGATCATATCCAGTCACTAACCAGACAGCAGGACTTTGAATATTGGGTCCACATCTTCCAATCACATAGAGCTCCTCCAAACTACTAGAACCGTACACCAGCTGGAGATCTAAAAATAAAACTGACTAGATAGGTCCCTCCCCAGAAGCAAACAACACCTTGAGGCACAAAGCTCTCCCAACAAAACAGATCAAGATCTTCATTACCAATATGAAGCTGTATTTCATTTACTGTTCCACTACTTGTTTTTCTACTCTGTTAATGCACAAGAAGACAATGTTCCTTAACTCTGACAACCATCACTGACTCTACCCCTAAGGCCAAGATACACAATAAAAATCCCTACACTCTCTGGCTGAGGTGGTATTAGATAACAGAACTGTTTTAGATTGCCTTTGGGCTGAACAAAGAGGAGTCTGTATCATAGCAAATAACTCTTGCTATACCAGGACTAGCACCTTTGGTGTCATACAAATATAAGAAATCAACAAACAGTGCAGTTGGCACATTCTTTGATTGATTTCTTGTCAACTAGTCTGTTTCATGGGGCTCATAACTGAAGAGTACACTTCAGTCTCTCGGTATAATCCTCCTGATAGTCATCACTGTATACTGTCCCGGGTGCACTATGTGCTCTTAGAGGTCTTAAATACAGGTTTACAGCGACGAGCAGTGTATCAGATGGTCTCACTGCTCTTAGAAAAACAGACATGGGATGGACAGCAAGATGAAGAACAAAAGCAATTCTTAGAAAGAGAGCCAAGTAGACGGATCCTAAGCTTACCTCATCCCACAGATACAACTAGATTACACCCACATCAGTATAAATAACCCAGAAAATGACCAAAACACCAGCAGGACACTCCACAGCTAAATGTAGAGAAGAGGCCACAGTTAAGAGAGTAGGAAGGGCAGAGATATACTCAGAAGCAAAACAGACCCATGGGACTGTCTGCAGGAAGGAGGGGAATGACAGGCACATAGGGAAGAGGAGCGGAAACACACCCCAGGCACAGGGAACTGGCACTGGAACAATGACTACCCATAATATGTAATTTCAAAAACCGGGGCCTACTTTGAAAGTTCTTACAATCAGTGGGACTTAGCACCTAGAGCTTCAAAAACCAGTGCTCTACAAGAACCAAGAGGGCAATAGGAAACTGAGTCTCCACCATTAAAGACACAGCACACAAACAGCCTTTCTGAGACACAGCTTAAAAGCAGTACTGTGAAAAACACCTGGGTTACACAAGAGGGAGATTTGTTTACTAATCTCAGAGTGTGTGCTGGAGGGGCAGGGATCTTGGGAGAATTCTCCAAGAACAAAAGGGCTGGCAGGTGTCATTTCCCTGACTCACCCTCAAGGCTAGACACACAAACACCTGCAGGAAACAGCAGAGCATCAACAATCTCCACCTGGCTTACTAACAGTGCATGCCACTCCACATACTTCTGTGGGTCTGCCCCTCTAACCCAGCCTCTACAGGAGTTTTCTCAGGCGGCTGCAGGCTCCCTCCCACAGCAGACCTTCAAGAACCTTGCTGGAACCAAGCACCCCACAATGAGTTCTCCTGCAGATCTGCTCCCTCCAATACACCCTTGACCGGAGCCCATCTGAAGTGGTGCCACAAGCTGTGCAGTGTACAGGCAGACCAGACAGGGGCCAGGACCACTCCAAAGTGACTCCTTCCCTGGGAAGAGGGGGAAAAAAACCACATGCACTAGTCTGACTGCAGCCCTGGCAGCAGGCCCCACCCACCAATGGAAGCTTCTCAGGGAAAAACACAGGGAAACTATCCTGCAGTTCAGTGCTACTATGTCTCTGGCAAATACCTAGTGTGACTCAAGTCCAAAACAGCCCCAAACTGGCTCACTAATAATACATGGAACAAACTCTGCCCACAACAGGCAAAAAGAACCTAGACTGAAGGCAATGTGGCTCAGCCACAACAGCAAGGAAGACACAACACACCAAAGAGACATCCCTGAAGTGCCAGGTTGTGGTGCACAGCAGACATTGCACTGCAAGGCACTGAAGGACCTATTCTTTCTAAGGCCAAATTTTCAAGAGCAGGAGACATTTGTGACTTTCCTAACACAGAAACAGACACGAAGAGGTAGAGAAATTGAGGATTTGAGGACTATGTCCCAAATGAAAGAACAGAACAAAATCACAGCAAGAGAAGTAAGTGAAACAGAGATGAGTAATGTGCCTGATAGAGAATTTGAAGTAATGGTCATAAAGATACTCACTGGGCTGGAGAAAAGAGTGGAGGGCCTCAGTGAGACCTTCAACAAAGGAACAGAAAAGACAAAAAAGAACCAATCAGAGATGAAGAACTCAATAAATGAAATTAAAAATGCACTTGATGGAATGAATAGTACACTAGAGGAAGCAGAAGAATGGATCCATGACCTAAAGCACAGAGAAATGGAAAGCATTCAAGCTGAACAGGACTAATAAAAAATGAAAATAGACTAAGGGAACTCAGCAACATCATCAAGCGTGGTAACATATTCGCACGACAGGGATCCCAGAAGGAGGAAAGAGGGAAAAAAAAAGAGGCAGAAAATTTATTTGAAGAAATAATAGCAGAGAGGGAAACAGAAATTTAGAAATCTAGATCCAGTAGGCACAGTGTCCCCAAAAAATTCAACCCAAGGAGGTCCACACGAACACAGTTATTAAAATGACAAAAGTGACAAAGAATTTTCAAAGCAGCAAAAGAACCCAGTTATATAAAAGGGACACCCTTAAATTTATCACCTCATTTTTCAATAGAAACTTTGCAGACCAGTAGAGAGCGGGCATGACAAATTCAAAGTACTGAAAGAAAAAACCCTGAAATGAAGAACACTCTACCAGCAAGGCTATCATTCAGAATAGAAGGAGAGAGTCTCCCAGAGAAACAAAAGTTAAAGGAATTTATCCCCACTCAACCATCCCTACAAGAAAAGTAAAGGGGTGACACCTTTACTTTTACAACTGGCTGGCTCAGTTGGTGGAGCATGGAAGTTTTGATCTGGGATTGTGAGTTTCAGCCCACACTGGGTGTAGAGATTACTTTAAAATAAAATCTTAAAATATATATATATGGGATCCCTGGGTGGCGCAGCGGTTTAGCGCCTGCCTTTGGCCCAGGGCGCGACACTGGAACCCGGGATCGAATCCCACGTCGGGCTCCCGGTGCATGGAGCCTGCTTCTCCCTCTGCCTGTGTCTCTGCCTCTCTCTCTCTCTCTCTCTCTGTGTGACTATCATAAATAAATAAAAATTAAAAAAAATATATATATATATATATAAAAGGGACTCTGAGTACAAAGGAAAGACCATAAGCAGGATTAAGAAATGTACAAAGCACAAAAGCAGTATATCTGAAAAAAATCAGTCTAGGGATTCACAAAATAAGAGGATTTAAAGTGTGACACCATAAACCTAAAATGTTGGGGAAGAAGAGTAAAGAATGAGTTCAAACTTAAGCAACCATCAGCTTAATACAGACTTTTATATGTGTAAAATGTTACATATAAATGTTATGATAACCACAAATTAAAAACCAGTAATACATATGCCAAAAATAAAGAGAAAGGAATCCACGTATATCACTAAAGAAAGCCAGAAAACCAAGAGAGCAAAAAAAGATAACAAAGAACTACAAAAACAACCAAAAAAAAGTTTAAAAAAATGGCAATAAGTACATAGCTATCAATAATTACTTTGAATGTAAACAAACTAAATGCTCCAATCAAAAGACAGGATAAGGGCAGCCCTGGTGGCTCAGTGGTTTAGCGCCGCCTTTAGCCCAGGGCCTGATCCTGGAGACCCGGGATAGAGTCCTATATCGGGCTCCCTGCATGGAGCCTGCTTCTCTCTCTGCCTGTGTCTCTGCCTCTCTCTCTCTATGTCTCTCATATATAAATAAAAAAAATCTTAAAAAAAAAAAAAAAAAAAGACAGGATAACAGAATAGTTAATAAAGCGACCCATCCACATCCTGCCTACATCAGACTCTTTTCAGACCTAAAGACACGTGCAGATTAAAAGTGAAGGGATGATGGGACGCCTGGGTGGCTCAGCGGTTGAGCATCTGCCTTCAGCCAACGGCTTGATCCTGGAGTCCAGGGATCAAGTCCCACATTGAGCTCCCTGCATGGAACCTGCTTCTCCCTCTGCCTACATCTCTGCCTCTCTCTTTCTGTGTCTCTCATGAATAAATAAATGAAATACTTTTTTAAAAAATAAAAATTGGGGATCCCTGGGTGGCTCAGCAGTTTAACGCCTGCCTTCACGCCCAGGGCGTGATCCTGGAGACCTGGGATCAAGTCTCGCATCAGGCTCCCTACATGAAGTCTGTTTCTCCCTCTGCCTGTGTCTCTGCCTCTCTCTCTGTGTGTCTCTCGTGAATAAATAAAATAAAATATTTTAAATAAATAAATAAAGTGAAAGGATAGAAAAGCATTTGTCATGCAAATGGAAGTGAAAAGAAGGCCAAGGTAGCAATACTTGCAGAGTACAAAACAGATTTTAAAACAAAGACTGAAAAAAAATAAAAAATAAATAAAAAATAAAAATAAAACAAAGACTGGAGAGGTGCTTAGGTGGCTCAGTCGGTTAAGTAGCTGCCTTTGGCTCAAGTCGTGATCCCAGGGTCCTGGGATCAAGCTGGGTATCATGCTCCCTTCTTGATGGGCAGCCTGCTTCTCCCCCTCCACCACTTGTTCTCTCTCTCTAATAAATAAAATCTTAAAAAAAAAAAAAAAAAGACTGGAACAAAAGAAAACATTCAATCGTAAAGGGAACATTCCAACAAGAACATATAATAATTGTAAATATTTACACACCACATGAGAGCACTCAAATACATAAGAACAGCTAATAATACAGATGCCTGGGTGGCTCAGCGGTTGGGCATCTGCCTTTGGCTCAGGGCGTGATCCCGGAGTCCCAAGATCAAGTCCCACATCAGGCTCCCCGCAGGGAACCTGCTTCTCCCTCTGCCTGTGTCTCTGCCTCTCTCTCTGTGTCTCTCATGAATAAATAAATAAAATGTTAAAAAAAAAAAAAAAGCTATCTAATCATAGCCACCAATTCAGGAAATGAATGGGTTATCTCTGGCATGCTGCTGGTGGACTGCTTGGTCCAGGGGAATCCCAAGGAGGCTGAACAAATCAAAAGCATTGCTCCTGACTGGGTTTGCCAACACCATTGCTGAGTAAACTCAGATAAACTCATAGAAAGAAAAAGCAGTAACTCAACAGATGAAGTTTGGGAAAAAAGAAAAGAAGAAATTTATTTTGGGGGACAGGAGCCAGGGGAGGTGACAGGTTCAAGCCTTAACAACTGACCTCTCCACCTGTAAGATAGACACCTAGAGTTTTATAAGAGATTGAGGGGTCATATGCAAGACATCAGGCAGCATGCATATGATCATGCGTAGGGGGGTCAGTATACGTTCAGCCTGGGAACATGGGCAGGGAAGGAGATGCATGTGATGTGGTCTTCTAAGCATCCTTTTGCTATCAGAACTTTTCTGGTCTGGCAGTTAGAATGTTCCAGTCACTGTGAATGCCTCAAGAAAGTGCAATAAGAAATAACTATTGGGGTCTATGGTTAAGAAAGAGGAATCACTGACAATATCACACAATAGAGTATTACTCAGCACTATAAAGGAATGAACTATTGATAGAAGGATAAATGAATCTCAAAATAATTTATTAGGCTAAGTGAAGGTAGCCAGACTAAAGAAAAGTATATATGGTATGCTTCTATTTATATAAAACTCCAGAAAATTTAAACTATAGTAACAAGAAACAGTGGTTTCCTAGGGAGAAAGGTGTGGGGAAAGGTAAAAAGGGACACTTAGGGCAGCCCAGGTGGCTCAGCGAGACCCGGGGTCAAGTCCCACATTGGGCTCCCTACATGGAGCCTGCTTTTCCCTCCGCCTTTCTCTCTATCTCTCATGAATAAATAAATAATATTTTTTTTAAAAAAAGAGAGAACTTTAAAAATAATAAAATAAAAAATAAAAAGGGACACTTGGGAAAATCTAGGAATGATAGACAAGTTTACTGTATTAATTATGTTTATAGTTTCATAGGTATATATACCCATATCACTTTATTGAACTGTATGCTTCAAATATGTATAAGTTGGGGATCCCTGGGTGGCTTAGCAGTTTACCACCTGCCTTTGGTCCAGGACACGATCCTATAGTCCTAGGATTGAGTCCCGTTTTGGGCTCCTGGCATGGAGCCTGCTTCTCCCTCTGCCTGTGTCTCTGCCTCTCTCTCTCTCTGTCTCTGTCTCTGTCTCTCTCTCTCATGAATGAATAAATAAAAATCTTTAAAAAAAAAAAAAACCCACCAAATATGTACAAGTTATTATACATCCTATTACTGCAGCAAATCTGTTTTTAAAAAAGTGTAGGGCCCAGTTAGGAGTTTTATTTATTTATTTATTTATCTTAAAGATTTTATTTATTTATTCATGAGAGGCACAGAGAGAGAGAAAGAGGCAGAGACACAGGCAGAGGGAGAAGCAGGCTCCATGCAGGGAGCCCGACACAGGACTCGATCCCAGGACTCCAGGATCACACCCCGGACTGAAGGTGGCGTTAAACCACTGAGCCACCAGGGCTACGCAATGAGTTTTAATATATTTGAGAAACACTCCAACATCGTGGAGACCCATTTGGACCTTTGGTATAAAGATTACATTAAACTGAAAACATCTGGGATCCCTGGGTGGCTCAGCGGTTTGGCGCCTGCCTTTGGCCCAGGGCGCGATCCTGGAGTCCTGGTATCGAGTCCCACATTGGGCTCCCGGCATGGAGCCTGCTTCTCCCTCCTCCTGTGTCTCTGCCTCTTTCTCTCTCTCTATCACAAATAAAAATAAATAAATCTTTAAAAAATAAAATAAAATAAAATAAAATAAACTGAAAACATCTGAGCTTAAGAAAATACAGAAAGAAACCTTATTTGAATTTTCCTTATCTGAATAAAGTAGAGCCTCTAAAAACTACAGCTGCCATTAACCATCTGCCCACCATAAATCCTCCCAAAAATATGAATTCAAAGGGATACGTGCACCCCAATGTTTATAGTAGCATTATCCACAACAGCATTGTGGAAATAGCCCAAGTATCCAGCAATGGATAAATGGATAAAGCTGTCACACACACACACACACACACACACACACACAGAGGAATATTATTCAGCCATAAATAAGAATAAAATCTTGCCATTTGCAACAATGTGGGTGGAGCTAAAGAGCGTCATTGCTAAATGAAATAAGTCAGAGAAAGACAAATAACAGATGATTTCATTCATATGTGGAATTAATGAACAAAACAAATAAGCAAAGTAAAAAAGAATAGAAAGGCAAACCAAGAAACAGACTCATAACTCTAGAGAACAAACTAATGATTCCCAGACGGGAGGGGGATGAGGGGTTGGGTTAAATAAATGATGGGGATTAAAGAGGGCACTCGTTTTTGTTTTGTTTTGAAAGATTTTATTTATTCATGAGAGACAGAGAGAGGCAGAGACACAGGCAGAGGGAGAAGCAGTCCCCACACCAGGAGCCCGATGTGGGACTCGATCCCTGGACTCCGGGATCATGCCCTGAACTCGATGTCAAAGAGGAAAGGTTTCCTCCCAACAGTTCTGGCAATGAGGATGGGAACACTGAACTCCTCGCTCACTCTGGAGACTGCAGCAGAGATCTCAAGCCCTCTGACCAAGCAGGTAAGGTAAACTTTTATACTATTCAAACTCTTATATCCCTGCTCAGGGTCCAGTGAGCAAGGCAGAAGCTTTTCCTATCTTTTCTAAAAGGAATTTTCTAAAACTTAGATTTACAAGAGAAACACCTGTACAAATTCTTTAGTACTGTGACTCTTGGTTTGAATGATCTTGTTCTAGATCCCTTACCTCCCAAGGATAGCCACTGTGTCCCATCTTTTTGTTTAGTGTCCTAAGAGCATGGCTTGGACCCAGTGAGAAAGCTCACTGATATCCCTTCTGACAGGGTGCAATTGTTGGGTATGCGTCTAAAAGCAGCCAGCCACCAGCCTCAGGCCCAAGACACTTTCCTACCAACTGTGCTAGCTCTCAGGGGAGTTTTCCTAAATAAAGGGTCTCATCCCATAAGGACCTATATCCTCTCTCTCCATGTTGAGAAGTCCCATCTCAGTATAACTTGCCCAGGGTCACAGATTACAAGATCCAGTGATCAGATATGTCTTGCTTTTGTGGGGAAAATGGAGGCAAGTTTTCACAAATACCATTCTTACTGTCTTTGGCACCAGGGTCTTTGTTTTCTCTCTCTCTTTGGCTTTGAGAACGACTAGATCATGGTGGCTGCACTCTTTTTGAGGATGCCTCTTGGATCCATGGTTAAGCCATAAAAAGGCTTATGGTTACAGTCACATTTTAAATGAGTATACTCTCTGAAGCTGGGTTACAGTCCAAGGCTTCGTTTGGAATTAACTCTTGGGCTCAAAGTTCTTCCGGCTTTGGTTTCAAGGCCTCTCTGTTCTCTCAGGCTGCAAGTTCTTCTTGGATTTGTGTTTTAAGGCCTCTCTGTTCTCCCTTCTTGATCCTGCTCCTGTCATAGGAATTTGGTTGACTGAAACCCTCCTTCCCAAACTCCAGCTAACTACATTCTCTGTCACCACAGCATTAACTGTCTGCTTCCCATCTTGTTGGCATGACTTTACTAAAAATAATTTAGAACTTAAATGGCTTCTTTGAGAAAACTTAAGCTGGTTCCTCTAAGACCTTTCCCTCCCTGCTCCAGTCCCTCAAACTGTAGAATCACTGGAACTTCAGGCCTTATCCCCTACCTCTAGGGACCCAGGGACACCCCCACCCCCACCACCACCAAAAGCAATAACCTGGGTAAAAAGGTTAACTTGGAACAAAATTTAGTCCACAGCCTCCATAAGATTATATCATAGGAAAAGAGAAAATCTTAAAAATCTCTTCCACAAACACTGATAAAAAGTTAGCCTTTATATTGAGCAAGTAACAACTTATTTCCTCTACTACAAACACAATTCAGATAAAAATATAAAGCAGGACAAAGATGAGAACCCAATTCTGATATATAAACTAGTGAATTCCATATTACCATATATTTTTTAAAGATCTTATTTATCTATTCATGAGACAGAGAGAGGCAGAGGCTGAAGGAGAAGCAGGATCCTCATGGAGCCAGAAGCCTGATGTGGGACTCGATCCCAGGACCCCAGGATCATGACCTGAGCCAAAGGCAGATAGATGCTCAACCACTGAGCCACCCAGGCGTCTCTATATTATTGTATTTATGCCTAACTCATGGCTAAAATTTTATAATCTCTACTTATGTCTGTGTGTGTATATGTATATGTATATAGCATATACATATACATACACACATAATATTTATATATAAAAATACATATAAAATATATTTTCCCCACCTCCAGGCAATATTACCAAATTAATAAAAGACTATTCTAATTGGCTTAGAGAAAAAGTGCTTAAACTATTCTAGAAGTCTCAGAAATATGGGCACTAATACAAGTATTTTTCAATTTCATATGATTTGGATAAAGCTTTGATAAATAGCACTAGTTTATTTTTTTAAGATTATTTATTTATTTATTCATAGAGACACAGAGAGAGAGAGAGAGAGAGAGAGAGAGAGAGGCAGAGACACAGCAGGCACCATGCAGACAGCCTGACGTGGGACTCGATCCAGGGTCTCCAGGATCACGCCCTAGGCTGCAAGCGGCGCAAAACCGCTGCACCACCGGGGCTGCCCAAATAGCACGAGTTTAATATTGTTGGTTTAGTAAAACAGGAATATCCTCAGAGTTATCAGCATTATACATACATACATATATTTTATTCTACTTGAATTTAGTAGTCAAATAAGCTAGATGTTTGAGATTATAAAACTAGGGATGCCTGGGTGGCTCAGCAGTTAAACGTGTCTGCCTTCCGCTCAGGGAGTGATCCTGGAGTCCTGGGATGGAGTCCCACATGAGGTTCCCTGCACGGAGCCTGCTTCTCCCTCTGCCTATGTCTCTGCCTCTCTCTCTCTGTGTCTCTTATGAATAAGTAAAATCTTAAAAAATTTTTTTTTTTACTAATAGTTTCGGGGCACCTGCATTGCTCAGTTGGTTAAGCATCTGACTCCTGAGATCAGCTCTGCTCAGATCCTGATCTCAGGGTCTTGAGATAGAGACCAGTGTGGGGCACCACACTCAGTGGGGAGTCTGCTTGAGGATTTTTCTCTCCTCTCCTTCTGCTCCTCCCCCTAGCTCACGTTTCTGTTCTCAAATAATTTTAAATAAATAAATAAAAATAAGCATAATAGTTTTTATTTTAATCAAACTGAGTCCTTGTTCTGACAAACTTTATTTCAACAATTATTTTATAATATGACTACTTAGAAGTAGTTTCCAAGATATTTTTGGTAACTTGAAACTTAAAGTTATCATAAATCATGTTTAATGATACACATGTACTGAATATCTGTATCATTTCTAAATAAGATAAAACACTGAAACATTAATTTCAGAAGTTCAAGGTTTTGGGGGTTCTTTTTAATAGAATAGAAGTTCAAGGTTTTGGGGGTTCTTTTTAAGTAAACCTTACATATGCCCATTGTCAGGCTCAAACTCACAACCCATTATCAAGAGCCACATGCTCTTCCAACTGAGCCAGCCAGATGCCCCTAAGTTTAAGTTTCTATATTTTTGGATTCAATTTTTTTACAGAGACTAAAGATATTTAGGTCTGTTAATAAACACGTTTTTGCTACATTGAGAAGTTGTACTATGAAAAATATATGTGTAGAAGTTGTAAAATAATATATTCATAAAATGTGCTAATCTACAAAATGCTGGTATATGATAGGCAATTCAGTTGTCTACAACAACTGTAAAATAAAGGTTGTTAGTAGTTTAAAAATATAATACAAAAAACAAATAAAAATATAATATATTTTATATGTAAATGTAATTACTCAAACAGTAAAGATTAAGGAAAATATATCTGGATTTAAAGTATTCAAGGAATTTAGGATATATTTCTGTTAAGGGGGAAAAAAGAATAATTTTGTCCTAAAATAGTTGTTTAGAGGTTGCTTAAAAGTTGTTCCAGAATTGGCAGCAGCTCTTTCTACCAACAGATCCTGTCCTTGTGCTTTAATAAAACCACTTTTTTGCAATCAATCAATAAAGGTTGCTCCAAAATGAGAAAGAGGAAAAGTGGAAGAAAAACCTTGAATTGATATAAAAAGTTGTAAAAGGTCTGTAAAAATATAAAGCAAGAGCAAGAGAAATTTATTTCACATGATCAAGCTGGCTAAGATGGAATGGATTTATTACAACATTTTAAAATGAGCTTTGATAGGAATAGTAGACAGATGCAAACCAGAATTTGTTTTCTTTTTTAAAAGGACAAAGCTTCTTGGATTACTGGTCCACTTTTAAGAGAACGTGAAGTTTTTCTTGAGCTTTTTCAGTAATTCATCCAATGAAACAAAGATTCTATATCTTACTAGAATAATTTCCAGTACTTTATGTCTCCAATCATTTAGGAGAATGGAGCCTTCTTTTTTATTTTTTTTTATTTTTTATTTTTTTAAAGATTTTATTTATTTATTCATGATAGTCACACAGAGAGAGACAGAGAGGCAGAGACACAGGCAGAGGGAGAAGCAGGCTCCATGCACCGGGAGCCCGACGTGGGATTCGATCCCGGGTCTCCAGGATCACGCCCCAGGCCAAAGGCAGGCGCCAAACCACTGCGCCACCCAGGGATCCCGAGCCTTCTTTTTTAAAAAGTGATCTGTGTTCCTATTAAATTAACTGTTCAAACCTTTTGACAACTTTGATATTTTGCCTCCCCCAAATCAAGCCATTATAAATAAAATCTTGATCTTGAACGGATTTTCAGATTTCCAGGAGAGTATCTGGAAAAGCTCAATGGGTTTGTTCTTTCACCTTTCAAAAACAGAGATGTTTAAAATAATTCAGCTTACTTGATATGTTAAACTGCATGAGAAACACTGTCAAAGGGCAGCCCGGATGGCTCAGTGGTTTAGTGCCGCCTTCCGCCCAGGGCATGATCCTGGAGACCCGGGATGAGGTCCCCTGTCAGGCTCCCTGTGTGGAGCCTGCTTCTCCCTCTGCCTGTGTCTCTGCCTCCCTCGCTCCCTCCTTCCCTCTCACTGTCTCTGTCTGTGTGTGTGTGTCTCTCTCTCATGAATAAATAAATAAAATCTTTTTTAAAAAAAGAAAGAAACACTGTTAAATAGAGTGATGATTAGAGGCACCTGGGTGGCTCAGTCAGTTAAACATCTGACTCTTGATCTTGGCTCAGGTCTTGATTTCAGGGTTGTGAGTTCAAACGCTACCTCCCCACTTTACCCTATCCACCCCCGGCCACCCCATGAGTTCAAACTCCATGCCCAGTGCGGAGCCTAATGTTAAAAAAAAAAAAAAAAGTGATGTTTAATTTTCCCTAAGTTATGTCTGTAAGAGTAAATGTAATTAATATAAGTACTTCAGAAATTATATGAAGTTCCTATGTCAATGCCCTTGATGCCCTTAATATGTTTTAGTTATAATTCCAAATATCATCTTCAAATGTGTCATATCACAGAAATAACCAAATTTCTTTTCAATTGCATTATTTTTATAGCGATCTTTTATCAAATCTTTAACCTTGGCTGTTTTAAGTCCTTTGTCATTCACAAAAAATTGTCATTATCTGAGGGTCATGGGATCAAATCCACATCTGTCAGGCTCCGTGCTCAGCACAGAGGCTCTCTCTCGCCCTCCCCTCTCCCCACATGCACCCACTCTTCTCTTTCTCCCTCTCTCTCAAATAAATAAAACCTATTTTTAAAAGAAAGGAAAGAAAGTTCTTCAGTCACGACCTACAAATCTAAATGCTTTGTCTTCAACAATGCGTTCACAGACCTGTGGAAAAGACTAGGACAAATAATCTGAGATACAGGCTTTTGAAGGCATTGCTTAAATAATTTTGAGATCATATTTAACTGGACTGAGCAAGGATTTCCAGAACTCTAGTGGAGATAGGTTCATAAAACTGATAATCCAAGATTAAGCTTTTAAAATGAGAAATAATTACCTGGAACTAAATCAACTGACAAAAAATGATTATAATTTTTATGGCTTTTTTTGTTTGGAACATTGCTGGTTATTTAATGTTCTATTCTCTGGATCTGAGCAACCCCTTTCTCTTAAGTTATCAATATCTCATAACAATTTAGTAGATTATACTTTTGTAAACCAGAATGATCCCTCCAGACCTTGGACTCTTATTTAATGTTCTTATTTTCATGGCAATATAGTTATTTTCATAAGTTCAATTACTGTGCTATTTCACACAACTGGAAACACTAGTTATATTACCAAGGCCTGGAGTGGAATGCCATGTTTAAGAATGATGTGCATAGAATCAGATATGACCAGACAATTTTAAGGAACTACAGTTGACTTTATAGAGCCAATGCTTATAAAGCCCTCTTCGGAAAACCTGCCTAGGAATACCTGGGAGCTTCAATTGATTGAGCATCTGATTCTTGGTTTTGGCTCAGATCATTCATGATCTCCGGGTTGTGAGATCAAGCCCCGTACGAGGCTCCACACTCAGCATGGAGTCTGCTTCGGACTCTGTCCCTCTTCCCCACACATGCTTTCTTACTCTCTCAACCAAATAAATCTTTAATAAATATTAAAAAAAAAAAAAAGGTAGCCTAGTACGTTACTTATAGGGTTCCAGCCTTACAGGTGACTAAGTCAAAGCTCAGGAACTTTAAGATATTTTGGTGATCTCAAAAAAAGAGGAATTCATCCAAATCTATAGATTACTGTAGGTGAAGTCTGATGGGAAGTTCTCAGTTTGACTTCCTAGCCTTTAGAGTTTTATTTTTTTATTTTATTATTTTTTTTATTTTTTATTTTTTATATTATTTTTATTTTATTTTTTAAGTTATTTATTTATTTATTTGTTTGTTTGTTTGTTTATTTTTGCAAGAGAGTGAGAGAGAGAGGCAGAGACACAGGCAGAGGGAGAAGCAGGCTCCCTGTAGGGAGCCCGACCTCGGACTGGATCCCGGGTCTCCAGGATCACGCCCTGGGCCCAAGGCGGTGCTAAACCGCTGAGCCACCAGCTGCCCACCTTTAGAGTTTTAAATCTAATCCTTATAAAAGTCCTAGCAAAGCAAATTTTCTTTTTTTTAATTTAAATTAAATTAATTAACATATATTGTACTATAGATTTCAGAGGTGGAGGCCACTGATTCATGAATGTGTTGTTTGTTTGTTTATTTATTTATTTATTTATTTATTTATTTATGCATGCGAGAGAACCTGAGCACAAGGGAGGGACAGAGGAGAAGTAGACTCCCACTGAGCAAAGACCCAACATGGGATTTGATTCCAAGACCCTGAGATCATGACCTGAGCCAAAGGCAGGCACTTAACCAACTCAGCCACTCAGGTGCCCACTGATTCATCAGTCTTACATAGCACCCAGTGCTCATTAATTACATCACGTGCCCTCCTTAATGTCCATCACCGTTACCCCATCCCTCTACTCCCCCGCCCCTCCAGCAACCCTCAGTTTGTTTCCTACGATTAAGAGTCTCTTATGGTTTGTCTCCCTCTCTAATTTCACCTTTTTTTTTCTCTCTCTTCCCCTATGATCTTCTGTTTTGCTTCTTAAATTCCACATATGAATGAGATCATATGATAGCTGTCTTTCTCTGATTGACTTATTTCCTGAGTGGTCAGTTATCATTCTTGGTACAATTATGTATATAATTAGTCCAGATTTAATGAGACTTGATCTATTTTATAAACAAAGATTATCTTAGTTTGATATCATTTATCAAAATGCAGGTCACTGTAGATGGAAACTTTGTGATCATAAAGAGAACATTTTTCAGTAGAAAACTATAACCCACTGGGTTATATGAGATACTAATTCTGTTCACTGTCTGAGCTATAATGGATTTTGCCATCCTAGACATTTTGTCATTAATTAATGTTTACAATTTTCCTCTTACTCTCCTAACTTGACATCAATAAGAACTAGATCTTTATTCAGATCTTTATTCTGACTCTAAGTTGTCTTGTCCCAAGTCCCTGTACACTGATGCTGGACAACTTAATATTAACTTCAAACAGCTTGCTACTTACAACAGTTCAGGCCACTCAGGAAGTTCAAACACTTACACCTTTCAGGCTCTGCTCTGGGAAATGACCAGACACTGATGTCCACTCAGGTCCTGATATCCAGGTCCTGGGATTGAGTCCCCTGTCAGGCTCCCTGCTCAGCGGGGAGTCCTTCTCCCTCTACCCTTTCCCCCTGCTTGTGCTTTCTCTCTCTCTCAAATGAATAAAATCTTTAAAAATAAATAAATAATGATGCTTTGAGCCCAACAGCTAGAAATCTTCTCAAATGGCTGCCCTCTGGCATCCCTCAAAAACTGAATTACAGTCTATTCCCACCATTGATCTTTTTGTTTCCTCATTCTAATCTGTTTTTCTTTCTGATCACCTCTTACTTCTCAATTTCTAACTCAAATCTTCTCTCCACAGTAATCAACCTAGTTTCTTTTTTGAAACTTCTAATGAAGTTTCAGATGGAGGAAATGTGGGGACTCACTCAGACCCTCAGAATTTGATATAAAGATGAAAGTGAAAACATTTGAGCTAAAGATGCAAAAAGAAATCTTATCTAAACTGTCTTTATCTGACTTAAAGCAGAGCCTCCTGCAAACATAGCTGCCATTAATCCTGCTCTCACCACCACCCCCCAAGTTTACTGCAAATAAAGCTGCCACATAGAGATAGATGATCCATAAACTTAGTCTTCTATTCTGCTGATCTGTCTATTGTCAGTTAATCTGCAGGCCCCAACTACTGGACCCAAGTTTAAGTTTTACTCTCAACATTAAGCAATGAAACAGGAATGATAATTCTCAATACAGTCTAGTAGATAAAAATAATCTTAACATTGAAGACTATGAACACTCTGGAGAGTAATATTTGACTCTGGTGGGTCCTTCACAAATTGATAAAACCTAACTGACATGAGCCTGGGTAGCTCAGCAGTTGAATGTCTGCCTTGGGCTCAGGCGTGAACCCAGGATCTGGGATCGAGTCCCACATCCTTGCAGCTCCTTGCACAGAGCCTGCCTCTCCCTCTGCCTGTGTCCCTTTCTCTCTCTCTCTCTCTCTCTCTCACATAAATATTTTTTTTAAAAAACCTAACTGACAAACCAGTAAATGCTACACTACCCAAGTCATTTGTCTATCTTGTTTATTTCTCAATTTCATATCCCTGACCTTCTCCCTTAATTGAAAATTTCAATCCATAACTTGTTAAGCCTTTTAAAAAACAAAAATAAGTCTTATTTATAAGCTTATTACTTCATTTGATAGCCTAGAAGAATACAAGCCTGAGACAAAACTCATTTAATGTGTGTAGGCTGGGTATGCCCTAGTTCTCTTTACAAAGCAGCACTCCCATAACCCTCCAGGGCAGCTTTCCCAACTGTCCCATCTAAAGGATAGGCCTACTAATAATTAAAACTTATTTCTCATTCTACTTCCACATCACACTCACATACATACATACACACACACACACACACACACACTCACACACACACACCACCCTTCCAATTTATTTTGCTCTTAAATGTATAGTTGCTGATCTGTGGTATTTTGGCATTACACCAAAAGAAAAGAAGAAAGAAGAAAGAAGAAAGAAGAAGAAAGAAGGAAGAAGAAGAAGAAGAAGAAGAAGAAGAAGAAGAAGAAGAAGAAGAAGAAGAAGAAGAAGCAGCAGCAGCAGCAGCAACAGAAGCTGTTTTTCTTTGCTCCTTCTGGGGTGGGAAACAAAGGCAAAAGAAAAAAAGAAATTTCCTTACTGCCTATAGCCCATTGACAAGTCTTCCAAACAGGCAGAGTGGCATTCCTCTAGGAACTCACCTGCCTCAATGTTAATACTTTGCTAGGGGCAAATGGCAACCTTAGCCCAAACCCCCAGGATCCTATGAGTCTACTTGGACATATAAAAATTCCTTTGGAAACTTCCTTTATCTCTACCCCCCAAAATAGATGTTAGCAATCATCCTCCAAGCATATGGCCCACTGATGCATATCTGAAGGGTCTCGTGATTGAGGTTTTACTAGACTGTAATAAAGGATCTTTTCCTAACAATAGCTAGCCCCCTCAAGGGCCTGGAAACCTTCCTTCCAAAATTCCTTAGAGACTTAAACTATCCCTAACCCCCTCCCAACTTGAGAGTATATAATCAGTTGCTCCTCACAATCCCAGTACAGCTCTTTTTGTCCATGGGTCCTGTCCTTGTGCTTTAATAAGACCACCCATTTGTACTGAAGACTTTGCAAGAATTCTTTCTTGGCCATCGGCTCAGAACTCCAACATTTCCTTCCTACATCATTAGTACTGTTAAAATGTAATTTTCCAAAAAAAAAAAAAAAAAAAAGTCAAATTGTGACTCCCAAGATAAAAAGTGAACACATGTTAAAGAATTTATTTTACTCATATTATATGAGGCAACCAGGCAGATATTCAAAGGAAAAAATCAAACAGCACACATTTATATTAAGGAATGGAAATGCATAATTGAGACCAGACAAAACTGATGTTTTCCTACTCCCTTAGGGAGGAGGAGAAATGTCGATTAAATTACTGTTTGACAGGACATAATTTATATAGCAGTAATCTACCATGTAGAGTTGCTAGACAGCTCAAAGGCATTGAACTGGACTAGAATATGATAGCTTGAAAGAGTGCTGTAAAGGGTACATAGGATACATAGGATTTGTTCTGTGTTCCTCAATTAATTCTCACTACAATCCAATAAGGAGATGTTCTTATCTCCATATAAGAAACGACAAAATTGAGGTTTAGAGTAGATAAATAACTTGCCTAAGATCTTAGGGAAGTAGAGTTAGACTGAACACAGATTATTTTGACTCTGAATCTGTAGTTTTAATCATTCAAAACAGATAGGGAAATGGTACTGTGTAGATAAAGAGAAGAAAACCACTAGTTTCCTGAGCTGTGTTCTAAAGAAGTCAGAGAAGAAATGGGGGTTGTAGAGGGTATCACAGCCAGGGGAAGCAGAATGAGCCACACGGCATTGAGATGTAAAAAAATCATGGAATACTTAGGAAACAATAAGTAAAAAGAAATGTCAGAAACTTCCATCTTCCTACTTATAAAAAGAATATATTCCATTAGTGACTGGGTAAGAGGTTTGGAGGCCACCTAACTCCTTTTAATGAATGTGAATTTTAGGAGGCAGTTTATTACTATGGAAATAATAATATCTAGGAAGCAGAAATACCTTAGTTAAGAATCTCAATACTATAGTTTATTAATTGTTTGTTTTTAAAGATTTTATTTATTTATTTATTTATTTATTTATTTATTTATTTATGAGAGAGACAGAGAGAGAAGCAGAGATACAGGCAGAGGGAGAAGCAGGCTCCAAGCAGGAAGCCCGACATGGGACTCTATCTCAGGACCCCAGGATCACTCCCCTGAGCCGAAGGCAGATGCTCAACCGCTGAGTTACCCAGGCGTCTCAATAGTTTATTAATTGGGTAAAGTTGGGTGAGTTGTGTAACCTTTCTGAGCTTCAGTTTCTTCAAATGCAGAATAAGAAAAATGATTTATGATTCAGCTGCAATTAGTAATATACATATATATATTCTTAACTAAGGTATTATATATAATTTTATATATATAATATAATGTATATTGTATATAATATAGGGTAATATATATTCTTAACTAAGGTATATGTATATATATACACACTTCCTAAATAGTATTTGGCATATGATTTTTTTTTTTTTTTTTACGATTTTATTTGGGGGGGAAGAGGGCAGAGGGAGAAGCAGATTCCCTGCTGAGCAGGGAGCCTGATGTGGGGCTCATTCCAGAACTCCAGGATCACAACCTGAGCTGAAGGTAGACACTTAACCAACTAAGCCACCCAGGTACCCTTGGCATATGGTTTATATTTAATAACTGCATCTATTACTGTATTTAAATTGTGTGGTAAAAAATAAAATAAAATTCAACATGGTAAAGTGTTAATTCTCTTTACTCCTTTAGGAAAGTCATTTACTTTAGAGATCTGCATTTAGATCCACTGAATACTTATTACAAGGCTCTTCGACAGCCAGAAGAAGAGGGCAGTTGTAATGTTTTTAAAATTAAACATAAGCATTTGCATAAATGTACAAGTAAGACTTTCCTCATTATATAGTTAGATTTTAGTTATTGGTCTTTGAGAACCATGTCTATCTACAGTGGAATACAGTTTTAGACACAATGGTAAAGCTCTGTTAGAGGTTAATACACAGGGGCTTTTAAATATCTCTTTTCAATATCCTAAAGAGCTAACTAAATTTTTCAGTTTTGGAGAATGCATTTGTCATGTATTATTGGCTTTTTCGGGAGTATCACCTTGCCTATATAATCATGACCACGTTATTAAAATTCCAAGTGACTATTATCGCAGTTCATGAAAAGTGGGAATTACCCAACAGACAGAAGCTAGATGACTTCCAGGACAGTCATCTTTGCAGGGCAGAACTTGAAGAATCATCAAGATTCAGCCTTAATGTTCTACAAATTTTTCTCATTTGTCCTGACATCCAAAACGGGTCAGTTTCTCAGAGGATGATTTAAGTAGATTTCAAGAGACCCCTAGATCAGCCAGAGGCATTTATGGCACCTTATGGTTGAGCTCCCCTGTTCATTAACTAAAATACTTGTGTCCATCATTTGAGACACGTCTTTCTTGCAACATGTTATATGGAAGGTTAAGATAATAATTGGACGGCTGCTTGCATTGCAACAGAGGGAGTTGAGGCAGTGTGGGCTTTTGGGGTTCTGCAGTATGCTGAGGATCTAGGAGACGTGGTTGAAAACTGGATAAAGTTCCAGAATGCTTGTTAGTAAAGTTAGTAAAGGCAGCTTGGGGAATTAAAATCTTGAGAAGATATGTGCTAAACGAACTTGGTATTTGAGAATGCAGTTAGGTACTAGAAGATTTCTATCCTGATTGTGTGTTTTTAAGATCCTTGAAGTAATCGATGGTCTTTATCAAGCTCAGTGCCTTGAACAACAGGAGTACTCAAGCATTTGATAAATGAATAAACATTTTATTTTATCTTTTATAGATTTATTTACTGGGGTACCTGAGTGGCTCAGTTGGTTAAGCTCTGCCTTTGGCTCAGGTCGTGATCTCTGGGTTCTGGGATAGAGCCTTGCTCTATCTCAAATAAATAAATAAAATCTTTTAAAAAAAATTTATTTACTGAGAGAGAGTATGAAAGAGAGAAAGAGAGAGAGCACGTGCATGCGGTCAATCAAGCAGAGGAGGAGCAGAGGGATAGAGAATTCTGAAGCCGACTCCCTGCCGAGCAGGGAGCCCAATATGGGGCTCGATCCCAGGACCCTGAGATCATGACCTGAGCCAAAATCAAGAGTTGGCTGCTTAACTGACTGAGCCACCCAGATGCCCTTAAACATTTTAATTTGTAGTAGTTAATGAAATACTCATAGCTTCAGGGTCTTCATTGGTTCAGATAACCCTCTCTTTGTCTTCCATTTGTTTTTGTTCCATGTCAATATCTTGGGATGTATTTGTGTCGTTCCAGAGGCAGACTATTTGTCTCCAGGTCTCCAAAACCAGCTTCTCCATTTTCCTGGAATAAGGCCCTAGATTTCAGTGTGAACAATCCTCTTTGTATAGTTATTCTCAAGTTAAAATTTAGTAGATTATATATAAGACATTATATTCTTTTAACAGAAAGCATTCTCTTTCCCCATTTGTTTATTATGATTTAAGATTTCCTTTTATCCATTATATACATAGAAACTCCATTGCAGAGACTAAGCTTGTATCTTTCTCTTACTATTTCACTTTGGGAATTTAACATTGATGGGAATGAAAACCACCACCTCTGCAAACCCTGACAGTTTAAGAGCTTGTCTCCTTCGTCAAAATGGCTGTACATCTTTTTTTCTTTTCTTTTTTTTTTCCTTTTCTGCTGGCATCCTTAATTCTTACCTGACAGTAATGTCTAAGTCTGCAAAGTTCTTTGGATAAAACATACAGGAAAGCCACAAGTGAATTTCTGTAAAATTTCTGTACATTCATTTCTGACATTTGCTTGTTGTTATTTTAGTTTTCTGAATTGCTAAGAGATTCAAATACCATCATGTTTTACAGACCCCCCTTAATAGTAAAACAGGCAGCTGTATTTCATGCATGGAGCTCAAAAACAGGTGAATTAAAGACCTATTGGCTCTATGGTCTCTGTTCCCTCTTTTCAGTTCTTAGTTCACAATAGACATTGCCAAGGCTGGCACTAAGTTTAAGTAACATGGAAATGTTGGGGTTTGGAGCAGTCAAGAAAGAATTTTTGCGAAGTCTTCAGTACAAAGAGGTGGTCTTATTAAAGCACAAGGACAGGACCCATGGACAGAAAGAGCTGTACTGGGATTGTGAGGAGCAACTGATTATATCTCTTATAGATATAATCTATAAAAGAGGGGGAGGGGGTTAGGGATAGTTTAAGTCTCTAAGGAATTTTGGAAGGAAGGTTTCCAGGCCCTTGAGGGGGCTAGCTATTGTTAGGAAAAGATCCTTTATTACAGTCTAGTAAAACCTCAATCACGAGACCCTTCAGATATGCATCAGTGGGCCATATGCTTGGAGGATGATTGCTAACATCTATTTTGGGGGGTAGAGATAAAGGAAGTTTCCAAAGGAATTTTTATATGTCCAAGTAGACTCATAGGATCCTGGGGGTTTGGGCTAAGGTTGCCATTTGCCCCTAGCAAAGTATTAACATTGAAGCAGGTGAGTTCCTAGAGGAATGCCACTCTGCCAGTTTGGAAGACTTGTCAATGGGCTATAGGCAGTAAGGAAATTTCTTTTTTTCTTTTGCCTTTGTTTCCCACATCACTATCATTGTTATCATGATGACTTCCAATCTTGATCTTTCCTAAACTCCATATTCCTTACATGTAAGCCCACTAGAATCTTCACTTGAAATATCCCAAAATAAATGGTTTCCTTTACTTAGAAAACTTGTTCCTCCTTACAGTAGACAGCCTCCAAGATTACTCTCGATGATCCTATCTTCTCTTAAAGAGTGTACGTTGGCTGCTTTGCAAGGATTTTTCCTCATTAGAGTCAGTTTATACATTTTTTGAGCAGAAAGAAGCAGAGATGTCACTTGAGGATGCTGAATTTGATCATCTGAATAAGGTCATATCCATTATTGACTCTCAGTGCTTCTGTCGCTAGGCTTTCTTGTCCACCAAAGCTACCTACTACCAATTTCTGCATCTCTAACTATATGCTAAATCTTTTCCAGTCTCTCCTGACTCCAAATCCTCCTTCCTACTCTTCGATCTCTGCAGGGAAGTTCAGGTGCTATTTCATCACTAAAATCCAAAATGGCTGGGGCATCTGGGTGGCTCAATTAGTTAGTTGGATGTCTGACCCTTGGTCTCAGCTCAGGCCATGATCTCAGGATCATGAGATCAAGCCCTAAAACAGGTTCCACACTCAACATGAAGTCTGCTCAAGATTTTCTCTCTCCCTCTACCCCCAACCTATGTGCACACATGTGCTCGCTAAATAAAAATATAGGGATGCCTGAGTGGCTCAGCACTTGAGCATCTGCCTTCGGCTCAGGGCATGATCCTGGAGTCCTGCATGGAGCCTGCTTCTCCCTCTATGTCTCTGCCTTTCTCTCTGTGTCTCTCATGAATAAATAAATAAAATCTTTTAAAATAACAATAATAAAATAAATAAATAAAAATATAAAAATAAAATAAAATCAACTCCAAAAATTGCTCCCTCACCCTCATCTCTACTTCTAAATTTCTTTCCAGACATAATAACCAAATGCAATGTGTGGTCTGTGATCAGATATTGGGTTTTTTGTTGGGGGGTGGTTGGATACTGTTTTGAATAAACCAGCAATAAAAGATATTTCCAAATATCTTAGGCAATTAGGGGTACGCTGAATATTAAGGAATTATTGTGTTCGTTATATAATCATATTGCAGTTATGTAGTTTTTAGAGACATACACTAAAGTTGAAGTGAAATATAACATACACTTTAAAATACTCCAGTAAAAAAAAAGGAAAAGAAAATATAAGAAAATGTTAACAGTTGTTAAATTAGGTGAAAGGCATACTATCTCTATTTTTCTTATGTCTGAACTGTTAAAAAAAAAAAAAGAAAGAAAGAAAGAAACCAACAAAATGGAGTCACTTGTGCTAAGCCCCACATCAGAAAATCAGGACTTTATACTAACCTAACTACAGTTTCAGCCTCTCCCACAAATGTGACTTTTAACTGGTCAATCTGGTATTACCTGGATAACACCAGTGAGCTAATCCACTCAACAGATCCCTTCCATCCCCTATAGGAAAGTAACCTTATCTGAAACAATCTATTCTTTGCTAAAAATAAAAATTTCCCTTTACCACCCCCTTCTGCCTATAAAAACCTTCCATTTTTGCACAACTTCTCAGAGTCACTTTCTATTTGTTAGATGAAATACTGTCCAATTAACGATTGGTTGAATAAAGCTAATTAGATCTTTAAGTTTATTCAGTTGAATTTAAACAGATTTTTATAACTCAAAATTTTTTGTTTCTACCTTTAAAAAACTGAAGCACAGATTAAGCGACTTGCTCAATATCACAAACTACAAATGGCATAGCTAGGATTCTAATCCAAATTTGGACCTGAAGGAAATATAGTATATTCTAATGATGATCATTGAATGCTTTTTCATTTTCCAAAAAAAATAACTTTTAAAAAAAGGAACTTGGAGGTCTATATTCTGTGAAAAATTTGATACTGCCAGAATTACATGAAAAAAATTGAGTCCTTCCATTATAAAGCAGTAAAATTTCAGTGGTTAAAGAAAGAAAAGGAGGGACACTTGGGTGGCTCAGTGGTTGACTGTCTGCCTTTGGCTCAGATTGTGATCCCAGGGACCTGGGATAAAGTTTCACATCAGGCTCCCTAAGGGGAGCCTGCTTCTCCTTCTGCCTATGTCTCTGCCCCTCTCTCTGTGTCTCTCATAAATAAATAAATAAAATCTTAGAGAAGAAAGAAAGAAAGAAAGAAAGAAAGAAAGAAAGAAAGAAAGAGAAGAAAGAAAGAAGGAGGGAGGGAATTAAATAGGAGGTAAATCTGTAATGTTTTACTGGACAAACACAATGTACTTTTTCAAATGCCTGTTATCAGTCTGCTTAACAAATAGTGTTTTTCAAGTTTGCTAACCTAAGACTCCTCACTCTCTATCCCTTTTCCAAGGCTGAGCATTATGAGATCTCATGTCCTCTATCTGAGATTCAAGTCTCCTCTTTCCTATCTGAGGGTTCAGGTAGGAAATCAATTCACTCTGCATGCCCTCACACACACATGAGGATATCTGAGTACTAAGGAAATGGGGTGGTAATCTTTAACTCTCCTCCTTCCTTCCCACAATGCAGTTCTCATAATAGCAACATCTTTTAAATTGTGAATCTGTGGTCTTCTCTTGCAACAAGACTTAGTACACTGCTGACATAACTCATTTTCAAGTCTTATTCTTGCTTTGTTTGAAGAAAAAAACAATCCAGGAGAACATCTGTCAAATTTCAAAGGAACCTAAAAATACATGTAAAAGTGGATTAAGAATTTTAAGGTGAAAAATCATTAACAACCTGAATTACACCAATGGGTATGGTATTTTAGGTATTTTAGGTATTGCTAGTATTTTAAATGTACAAAGTCATTAGAATCCATGGCCCATATTCCATTTTCTTTCAAGTTGCTCTATTTCTGGAATATAATCAAACATTCAGTAAAAAATGACGAAGTTTTACAAAAGAGTTTGCAAATGTGTAACTAACAAAAACAAATGTCACAAAGACTTCACAAATGGCCCAGATTATAACTAAAATCAATTCAAATACCAAATATTTAAAACATATCCTAAAAGGTAAACTATTCAAGTTTTACTTTACTTTCTTTTATAAACATTAGAACTCTAATGAAAACAGAAGGTAGGCCAACAAATTACTTTAAGTTCCCTTCTAGTTCTTGTCTAATATAACATAATCATAGCATAGATATACTTTAAAGCAATATAAACATTTAGACACAACTCCAGACTACTTGGCAATTGCAATTAGAGATTTTACTCTGGTAAATATACTTGTCTGTACCATGAAAGGTATTAACAACACTTTCACACAATCAAGCAGTCTCCAGGACTTTTTAGAAGTAAATTGCCAATCAAAAAGTTAACAGCAGTGCACCTATCAGAATGGACAAAATCCAAATGCTGGAAAACAACACAAACTCTCATTCATTGCTAGTGGGAATATAAAATGGTACAGTCTCTTTGGAAGACAATTAGGTGTTTTCCTAAAGCTAAACATACTCTTCCCACATGATTCAGCAATTAGACTCCTTGGTATTTAACCCAAATTAGATGAAAACTTGCATCCACACAAAAACTGGCATACAACAATAGTATCTTTATTCATAACTGCCAAAACTTGGAAGCAACGGAGAAATCCTTCAGTAGGTGAATGAATAAACAAGCTAGCATAACCAGACAATGGAATATTATTCAGTACTTAAAAAAAAAAAAAAAAAGTCCTTTTCCTCTTACCAAAAATAAAAAAAAATAAAAAAACTGG
Organism: Canis aureus; assembly: GCF_053574225.1. Classification (NCBI taxonomy): domain Eukaryota; kingdom Metazoa; phylum Chordata; class Mammalia; order Carnivora; family Canidae; genus Canis; species Canis aureus. The sequence goes on along the minus strand of NC_135621.1, from coordinate 64,825,277 downwards.
GGAACCTGGGTGGCTTGGTTAGTTAAGCATTCAACTCCTGATTTCAGGTCAGGTCAAGATCACAGGGTCATGAGATTGAGGCCCACATTGGGGCTTAGGATTATCTCTCTCTCCTTTTGTCTCTCCCACCACTCACAGGCACAATAAATAAATAAAACCAAAACAAAACCAAAAACCCAGCTATCAAGCCCCAAAAAGACACAGAGGAACCTTAAATGCATATCACTAAGTGAAAGAAGCTAATGAGAAAGGCTACATACTCTAAGATTTCAATTATACACTTTCTGGAAAAGGCCAAACTGTGGAGGCAATAAAAAGATCAGTGGTTGCCAAGGGAAAAAGGGGAGGGAAAGATGAATAGATGAAACAGAGGATTTTTAGTGCAGTGAATCCATTCTGTATGACACTATAATGTTAGATACACATCATTATACATTTGTCATAAATCAACAGCAAGGAAGGGGCACCTGGTAGAGCATGAGACTCTTAATCTTGAAGTTGTGAGTTCAAACCCCACACTGGGCATAGAGCTTACTTTAAAAACAAAAACAGAAACAAAACCCATAATGGAATGTACAACACCAAGAATGAACTCTAATATAAACGATGGTCTCTGGGTGATTATGATGTTTCATAATAGGTTTATCTATTGAAATTAATGTACCACTCAGAAGTGGGATATTGAGAATGGAGGAATGTGTGGGAGCAGGGAATACATGAGAACCCTGTACTTTCTACTTGATTTTGCTGTGAACGTAAAACTATTCAAAAAATTAAGTCTAGGGCAACTCTCTCAGGTCCCTCCCTCTTGGAGAGCTTTGTACTATCACTCAATAAGCTTTGCTGCCCATCAAAAAAATAAATAAAATAAAAATTTAGTTACATTTTTTTAAAGTAACAGTAATCTGTTTCAATGATCTCAGATACCATGAAAAAATTATAAGCATGTTTTCATATCAGGAAACATACATGGTCAAAAGGAAATTTTCTGTGGTTTTATTTTTTAAAGGGAGCAGGAGATTGACTTTATTCCCAGGAACTGATATTAATACCTACCTCTAACAAAAGACAAGAACAAGCCAGCTTAACACATATCTAGTTCTTGTTCTGTTTACTGCTTGTTCTCTCTGTGCTATAAAACAATTTAAACTTAGTAGATTTCAGAATGACAGCATCCCACAGGTCTTGACTATGTGAATCTGAAAAATGTCAAACTCATTAGCTAAAAGATTTTGATGGCTATTAACTTCCCAGGGAGAAAACTTATATACAAACTAAAAAGTCAGCATAAAGAGTTTCTCAAAAACAAACAAACAAAAAAAAGTATCTCCTCTAACCTATGGTATCAAAACAATCTATTATTATAGAAGCAAAATGTCTGCAGTATATTATGAACTAAATGTGTGTATCCTCCCCCAAATTCATATGTTGAAGCCCTTAAGCTCCAATGTGATGGTATTTGAAGATAGGGCTTCTGTGAGATAATCGGGTTAGATGAGGCCACAAGAATGGGACCCTCATTATGGTATTAGTGCCTTTATAAGATTAGACACCATGGGGCACCTGGGTGGCTCAGTCAGTTAATCATCCAACTCTTGATTTAGGTTCAAGTCACGATCTTGCGGTCATAAGATGGAGCCCCAAGTTGGGCTCTGTGCTCAGTGAGGAGTCTGCTTAAGATTCTCTCCTTCTCCCTCTGCTCCTCCCCCCGTTTGTTCTCTCTCCCAAATAAACAAATAAAGTTTTAAAAGGAAACAAAAGGGGATCCCTGGGTGGCTCAGCGGTTTGGCGCCTGCCTTTGGCCCAGGGCGCGATCCTGGAGTCCCGGGATCGAGTCCCACATCGGGCTCCCGGCATGGAGCCCGCTTCTCCCTCCTCCTCTTTCTCTCTATCATAAATAAAAATAAATAAATAAATATTTTTTAAAAAAATAAATAAATAAAAGGGAAAAAAAAGGCACATCAGAGAGTTTGCCCTCTCTTCTGTGTGTGTGCACAAAGAAGAGGCTATGTATGCACAGTCAGATGGCAGATGCCTGCAAGCCAAAAAAAACCTATCTTACCAGCACCTTGATCTTAAACTTCCAGAACCATGAGAAATATATTTCTGTTGTTTAAGCATCCGAGTCTATGGAATTTTGTTATGGTATCTCAAAGAGACTAAAATGTAAAGGAAACTAAAAGCAATTCTACTGGCTTGTCCCAATTACAATCTAGTCTAAATGATGGACTCTTCAGACCCATGACTTTCAGATTTATACTAATTTTTTAAGTGAATTTCTTATACAATGGATACAAATTCACAATAGAACAAGAAATAAAAGTAAAAGTTAATATACTAAGGTAATCAAAAACTTCAATATTTTGTACTGCAGAAACAGCAAATTCAGAGGCACCTGGGTGGCTTTTGTACTGTAGAAACAGCAACTTCAGGGGCACCTGATTGGCTGAGTGATTGGGTGTCTGCCTTTGATTCAAGTTGTGATCTCAGGGTCCTAGGATCAAGTCCCACATCAGGGTCCCCTCAGGGAGCCTGCTTCTCCCTCGGCCTATGTCTCTGCCTCTCTCTCTCTCTCTCTCTCTCTTTCTCTCATGAATAAGTAAAACCTTAAAAAAAAAAAAAAAAAAAGGAAGAAAAGAAAAGAAACAACAGCTTCACAATCCAGGATCAATCTCCCATCTCCTATCAGTTGCTTTGCTTCCTTCTGTTCCACTCATGTGCCCATTTTGTTTTTTACTGAAAATCTGAACTGAGTAAGTAGCAAGAAGATGTGGCAAAACGTAAACTAATTAATTTTGATCCTCCTAAGCAACCTGAATAATGAAAATGAAGCCTTATGGACGCAAACATGGTAAGTCAGGTGTTTTAAACATTTTTAAATCTGGAATGGTGAAGTGAGTCAGTATAAAAGAGCAGATCTGTACCAAGAATTAAATTGTAGTGACCGAAAGAAGCCAAGGTGAAAGGTGTTTGCATTTTTCTCCTGTGTTACATGACCCCTTTCTTACAAAAAGAGATTTAGTATTCTTGGCTAAAGTAAATCAGGAATTTAATCTAATCTTAAAATGAATATGGAAAGGTGGGTGATATGATCTACTCCCCTGTAAGTAAATCTACCTGAAACACTCTACAGCTACATCATTTGGCAGCTACACTGAAGTAGTTCATGCTTCAGATTGCTTAAGATGTTTCCTTAAAAAAAAAAAAAAAAAAAAGCTTCACATTTAGAGAAAGAATAAAGAAGTAGTTTCCTTTCTGGGAGTACCTGGGTGGCTCAGTTGATTAATCATCCAACTCATTTTCGACTCAAGTCACGACATCAGGGTCATGAAATTGAACCCCGTATCAGGCTCTGTGCAGGGCATGGGGCCTTCTTAAGATTCTTTCTCTCCCTCTGCCTCTCCCCAATGGGTGTGCATATAGACGTGCTCTCTAAATAACAGACAGACAGACAGATATAGTTTTCTTTCCAAATATAAATCAGATTTTATGTCACAAACCCAATCAAAACCTTTCACTGGCTCCTTGCTATTACCCACAGAATAAAGTCCAAATGCACTAGCAGAGCATTCTTGACATCAGGTCCCCTTTACCTTACTACATCTCACGTGTCTGAGAGTGACCTTGCCAGTCTCTAAACTCCATACACATTTCAGTATTTACATGTCTTAAAGTTGTTCTCTACATAGTACCCCGTATTCTGCTTGTGGAAATACTACCTTCTAGACCAAACTGAAATACTGTTACATCCTAATAACTAAAATTAATTACAACTCATTGACTAGGCTTTATATTTTGCTTTTAATTCTTATCATTTACATAAATGTTCACTTACCCCAGTAAACTACAGGCTCCTTGTGAAATACATACCATCTTATTCATTTTATATTCCCCCAAATACTATGGGCACAATAGTTTGCACACAGTTTAATGAATACAGGAATGAATGAAAGAATGCATACTTATTTCATCACCTGATTAAAAGGAATAACTCTCCATCAGCTATAATTCAGTTTGCCCACCCAGACAAGAAAATTAATGATTATTAATGATTTCAGGGTTCTGGGGTCCTACATCTGGTTCCTTGCTCAGCAGAGTCCCCTCCCCCGCTCATGCTATCTCTATCTAAAATAAATAAAATCTTTAAAATAAATAAATAAGGGTTCAAAAAACTAAATTTTCAGTTTGTACCTATGTAATTAAGAAAACATAGTAAATTTATAAGGGAAATAAACAGCACTGCCAACTTTGGACTGTTTCTTAGAAACCAAAATGAAAAAATTCATGCAAAACATATAGGTTAAGAAAGGCAAAGCAAATTAATCAATCACCCTTTCAGCCACAAAATAATACTTGTTGGTTGGACTAATTCTCAGAAACAATGACAGGATGTATTTACATGCCACTTCAGTATTTCTGTAAATGACTAAACTCAAGAATTTAACACGTTTTAAATTACAAATCTTTACCTCACAGGAATATAACAGAAGAAATAAAATATATTTTTAAGTAAACCTAGGATTTTCTCTAGTTAGGCTTAGAATTCCCTCTATCACTGGAAAATCAAAACGATTTGGATCTGTTAAGCAGCTATTTATGCCACAAGAGGAGCACTGATATTTAAGATATTTCCAAATTACACTCTTTAGTAGTAGAAGCTCACTGTTACTAGTTTTCATTCTATCAAATTACTTTTTACCCAGTAACTCACTCATCATCTGTGTTCTTGTAATTTTGGGTAGGACTCCTATCTCAGTCAGCAAGAGAAAAAAAAAAAAAATCCAGCACACTGAAATGTTTACTTCTACTGAATACTCCAAGCAACACATTAGCCTTAACTTAATGAAAAAAGAATTTAGCTTTTTCTCAAAGAACGATTTGTGGCCAGTTCAAAGATGTAAGTGTGGGAAAGTCTCCGGAAGCAATTACAAAGTAAAAAAATATCCCTTATTCCCCTTCCTCTGCTGTCCTACTGACAGGCCATAAACCTCTCTTGGGAAAGAGCATATATGCTTAGTGTAGCATCCAACTCAAGTCCATAAATTAACAGTTATTTAAAATAAATAAAATAAATACTATTTGAGAAACAGAATTACTTAGAGGTCATCACCAGCTTAAATTCCTAAGTCTGCAATAGGAGAAGCCCTGATCCTGTGGAACTTAAATAACAATAATAAAGAAAAATAAGAATGAGAGAAAACACAAAGAAAAATGCCACAGTAGCTGTACTAGTTAATAAAGACCATTAAAAGAACTATTGGGGGGATCCCTGAGTGGCTCAGCAGTTTAGCGCCTGCCTTCCGCCTGCCTTCCGCCCAGGGCGTGATCTCCTGGAGTCCTGGGGGCGAGTCCCACATCAGGCTCCCTTCATGGAGCCTGCTTCTCACTCTGCCTGTCTCTGCTTCTCCCTCTACCTGTGTCTCTGCCTCTCTCTAGCTGTGTCTCATGAATAAATAAATAAATCTTTAAAAAAAAAAAAAAATACTATTGGGCTGGGATGCCTGGGTGGCTCAGTGGTTAAGTATCTGCCTTCGGCTTACATCATGAGACCAGGGTCCTCGGGTGGAGTCCCATATCAGGTTCCCTGCAGGGAGCCTGCTCCTCCCTCTGCCTGTATCTCTGCCTCTCTGTGTGTGTCTCTTATGAATAAACAAATAACATCTTAAAAAAAAAAACACACAAACTATTGGGCTGGCTATAAAATGTATGACAGGAGAGTAAAGGCATAAAACTTACGGAGAAGAATAATTATTTCATTATTTGCAGGCTCAAAGAAGAATATGTCTCACATATACAGGAGTTCAAAAGAAATAAAACTCCGAGGAAAGTTCCTACCACCAGTCTATTTGTGAGAACAAAACAGCCCAAAAAACTACATAAAAACTTGTCAAATCAACCTCTGAGTAGATTAAAAATAGTTCTCATACAATGGAGTATTATTCAACCTTTATTTTTTTAAAGATTTATTTATTTATTTGAGAGAGAAAGAGAACTCAAATTTGGGGAGGGACAGGGGGCAGAGAATTTCAGACTCCCCACTCTGCAGAGCCCAGTGCGGGGCTTAATCTCATACCCATGAGACCATGACCTGAGGCAAAATCACAAGTTAGATGCTTAACTGAGCTACCCAGGTACCCCTTACTCAGACTTTAAAAAAAAAAAGGAAATTTGGGGTGGCTAGCTGGCTCAATTGGTGGAACAAGCATCTCAGGGTCATAAGTTTGAGCTCCACACTGGGTGTAAAGATTACTTAAAAATAAAATCTAAAAATAAAAAATAAAATAATAAGATAAAATCTAAAAGGGATGCCTGGGTGGCTCAATGGTTGAGTGTCTGCCTTCAGCTCAGGGCATGATCCTGGTCCAGGAATCAAGCTCCACATCAGGCTCCATGCAGGGAGCCTGCTTCTCCCTCTGTCTATGTCTCTGCCTCTCTCTCTTTCTGTGTCTCTCATGAATAAATAAATAAAATCTTTAAAAAAAATTAAAATAAAATCTTTAAAAAAAAATAATTCTCTCCTCAATACAAGGTACTTAATGAGAAAATAATGGTGGCTACATTTTAAAGAAGTCGTATCCTCTATGCATAATAAAACAAAAATTGCAAACCTTTCAAATCCCCATCAACAGTAAAATGGATATGCATATCGTAACATATTCAAATACTGATATACTCGACAGGTATGGCAAATTTTTTCTATAAAGGGCCAGATAATAATTATTTTAAGTTTTGCCAGCCAACTAATCTCGGATGCAACTATTTAACTCTGCCCTTATAGAGCAGAAGCAATAATATACTTTATTATAGACAGTGAAATTTGAATTTAAGTTTCACAGGTCATAAAAAATTATTTTTAACTTTTTAAAAATGTAAAAACATAGCTCACTGGCTGTACACAAATAGCCAGGGGCCATGGGGCACCTGGGTGGCTCACTCAGTTAAGCGACTGACTTGATTTCCACTCAGGTCATGACTTCAGGGTTGTGAGATTGAGCCCCACTTCGGGCTCCACACTGGGTGTGTTGTCTGCTTAAGAATCTCTCCCTCTCCTTCTCCCTCTCCCTCCACCTCTCTTTCCCCCTCTCCAAACAAACAAATAGGCAGGGGCCGGATTTAGCCCGTGGATCATACTTCGCCTACTGCTGCTCCACAGCAATATGAATGATCTACAACTATATACAACAATGCTGAATTTCATAAGCATATGTACATTTGACTTGGGTCATAATCTCAGGGTCCTGGAATCAAGCCCTGTGTTGGGCTCCCTGTTCATACTCTCTCTCTTACTGTCTCTCAAATAAATAAGTAAAATCTTTTTTTTAAATCTCTCTACCCAGGAACTCTTTCAATCTAAATCTGCAAATCCAGAACACATTGAGAAGAGAACCAAAAATATATCTTCAATTAATATGGGTTTTTTTTTAAGTTTTTATTTATTTATTTAAGAAACCCCCCCCCCCCAAAAAAAAGAAATCCCTACACCCAGTGTGAGACTCGAACTTACAACCCTGAGATCAAGAGTTGCATGTTCTTCCAACTGAGCCAGCCAAACTTTTAGAACACCTCATACTGGTCATTTGGTTTCTCTCTTTTTTTTTTAAGTAGGCTCAATGCCCAAAGTGGGGCCTGAACTTACGAACCCAAGATCAAGAGTCTCATGGTCTACTGTCTAAGCCAGCCAGGCATCCCTCATATAGGTCATCTGAGCCCATTTAAATAAACTCCAGCTGGTAAACTCAATTGCTGCTTTATCATGTGATGTCTCGTGACATAAAAAAAGTAACATCTTACCAAACAGTTGCTTTCCAGTCCTTCAGAGAAGCAGAAATATATCTCATGAATTATCATCTAAATTCTCAAAATTTTTCAATGAATTTTGTAAAATTTAGTTACTCAAAAACTAGAGAACTATAGCAAAAGGAAATCTCTTTATAGAGCTTTAAATTTTCCAGAAAATGGTGTTTCTAAATTCAAAATATCAAACCAAGTATTTAGAACTTCTTTTTGGATAAGAAATTTCTTATTGTTGAGTAGCCAACTTTGTTTTCTGAATTAAAACTTTCAAAAGAACATTTTAAACATTAGTTGCTTCCAGCAGTGTGTGTTAGGAAGCCAATATTCTATTGCCACCTAGTGTAGTAAATCAGAACTACTACTGCTTATAGTTAGGACAATAATGAAAAAAGACAAACGAATCCTGGACATTGGAATAAATCAATGTTTTCAGTGTCTTCTATTCATATCTCATAACCTACACATTTCAAGACCAGATATTTTTTCACATTATTTTTTTATACTCAGGTTAATTTCTTATTATTTAATATTTGCTGTCTGAAATGTTAGAGTTAAGCTCTAACACTGGTCAAAAAGATACCGCTTTTTATCTTTTATTGTAAAGTGACCAATAATATACTAAAAAGTATGTTACAGAGCAAGATCTTTCTATGTTACATAATAAACGCAGAAACCCTACTGCATATACAAGAAAGCTCAAAATTAAAAAGCATTCTGAAAAACTTAAAATAAATAAAACTAAAAAGTTTTCTGGCTTTTTCAAAAGAATGAGTTACTAGAATACACTCCAATAGGTAAATTTCAAACAGAAGCTGGAAATGCCATTCTTTGACAATAAAAAATTATTACCAACGGGCAGTCAACTGAAGTCACTTTATAAACTTAATAGTAAATGTACTTTTAAGCTTCCACTTTTATTATAAATACTTTCTACAAAATTTTCCAGGTTATTTAGAAACTAGGATCAAGTTGTGCTTTTATTTTTTTTAAGATTTTATTTATTTATTTATTCATGAGAGACATAGAGAGAGAGGTAGAGACATAGGCAGCGAGAGAAGCAGGCTCCATGCAGGGAGCCCGACGTGGGACTCAATCGCAGGACCCCAGGGACCTGAGCTGAAGGCAGACATTCAACCACTGAGCCATCCAAGGGCCCCCAAACTGTGCTCTTAAAATAATATAAACAAATAATTAAAAAGCAAAAACACACACCACAGTTCTCAAAACATTAAACTATTAGAATACTATAAAAGATTAAGTAGGGTATTCCTCTGCAAGAATTTAACGTCTACTTACATCATACCCAAAAAACATCTCAGTAACATAATGTTCATTAAAAGCCTCTGAAAAAAGCTTTCACAAGGGCTAAGTATACCAAATTCCTAATACTGAAAAATAATACTCAAAAATCACTCAAGATCAATTTTTTAAAAGCCAAATGCAGGAAATTATGTACTATATGCCCCCTCGTGTTTTTTTTAAATAAATTTTAAACTTTATTTTATTTTAAAGATAGAGAGAGGAAGAGAGCACAAGTGGGGGTAGGTAGAGGGAGAAGCAGACTCCCCACACCAAGCAAGGAGTGCAGACAAGGGGCTCAATCCCAAGACCTTGAGATCATGATCTGAGCCAAAGGCACATATCTAACCGACTGAGCCACCCAGATGTCCCTCTTTGTGTTTAAAAAAAAAGAGAGAGAGGGCAAGCCCCGGTGGCGCAGTGGTTTAGCACTGCCTGCAGCCCAGGGCGTGATCCTGGAGACCCTGGATCGAGTCCCATTGTCAGGCTCTCTGTATGATGCCTGCTTCTCCCTCTGCCTGTGTCTCTGCCTCTCTCTCTCTCTCTGTCTCTATGAATAAATAAATAAATAAACTTAAAAAAAAAAAAAAAGGAGAGAGAGAGAGTTGGTGATGGGGTTCAGAACATGCTAACCCAAAATATAGCATCTTCGCATACAGCTTCTTGAAAACTAAAGTAGTTGGAGAAAAGGAAGACAGGAAAGTCACTCTGATCTTCTCTCCCACCCCTTCTCCATGAAACAGGTCATAAAACCCAAAAGTGAGAGGTGCCCTCCCTACACCCAAAAGAAAAAAGCATCCTCATCTCCAAAGACAGAGACACCAAGGAGAACCCTACAAACAGGCCTAGATATGTTTTCCTCAGTTTACTACAATTAACTCTCCATCAAATTCAAAATAAAATATTCAGGTCTGTTTCTTTGGGTCTTCATTTCTTTATGAAAGCTCCCGTCTCATGCAAAACTTGTATGAAATGAATCTGTATGCTTTTCTCCTGTTAATCTGTCTTTTTCAGTTTAATTTTCAGACATGGCCAGGAACCCTAAGAGGATCAAGGAAAAACCTTTTCTTCCCTTACACTGACTAAACACAGCATATTGTCCATGTCAAAAGAAAATTCCTGGAAATTAAAAACATGACCAAATGAAAAATTCAATTACAATGCTAGAAGATATGGGGCACCTCGGTCCCCTGCATGGAGCCTGCTTCTCCCTCTAATTATGTTTCTGCTTCTCTCTCTGTGTCTCTCGTGAATAAATAAATAAAATCTTAAAAAATAAATTCTAGAAGATAAAGTTGAGGAAATCTATGAAAAAGAAAAAAAAACAAAGAAATGGAAAATAAAGAAAAATAAAAGAAAAACTAACGATTCAGTCTAGAAGCTCTAACATTTGAAATCAGAATGCTAGAAAGAGACTAGAGGGGAAAAAAAAAATCATCAATGTAGGAATACAACTTTTCCCAGAACTAAAGATCCTAAGTCTCCAGATTCAAAGGGTCCACAGTGGCCCAAATATAATGAAATAAAAGAAAACCACACACCAAGGATACTCAAGAAAATAAAAGATAGAAAATCCTAAAAGTCCACAGAGAAAAAAGCCACATTCGATGAAACAATGCCTTCAAAACTGAGTCAATTTCACAACCTAGAGATACATTCTCAACCAAACTAGCAATTAAGTGTGAACTAGAATAAAGACACTTTTTCAAGACTTAAAAAGAAAAAAGTGACCTCTCCCATACCCTTTCTTAGTAGCTACTTGAAAACAGGCTTCAGACTCTTGAGAAGAGACACAGAGTAAGCAGAGACCATTGAGAAGATAGCGCTACTCTAAGCGTACATCTTGGATGTTCAGGTGATGCTCTGACAGCCATTCTGGCCCTAAAGACCAAGTCAAGAAACATAAAAGAAGGTCCCAAAACAGTCAAATCCCCATCCAGGAAAAACATCATCGTGACTGTAATCAACCATATTCCTGAGGACCCCCTATGCAGGGTCTAGAGGGAAACAACTAAAGGCAGGCAAATTATTTTTGTGCTGTCTCTGTCCTTTCTTTTCAGTTCATTGTACCTAATAAATAGGCCTCTCATTGCTTTTCTTTGTCATAGAGTGGGCTAGGAACCACTCTCAACTGCCTATAATTTGCGTAAGTTGGCACACTCTGGCTGCCTTTTCAAAAGGTAACAACAGGGATCCCTGGGTGGCGCAGCGGTTTGGCGCCTGCCTTTGGCCCAGGGCGCGATCCTGGAGACCCGGGATCGAGTCCCACGTCGGGCTCCCGGTGCATGGAGCCCGCTTCTCCCTCTGCCTGTGTCTCTGCCTCTCTCCCTGTCTGTGTGACTATCATAAATAAAAATTAAAAAAAATAAAAAAGGTAACCACAGACTTAATATCTATATTCTTCAGGAACTATATATTCCTCAAGGGCAGGGACGATCGCCGTGATGTTTACTGCTGCATCCCAAGCACAGGGCATGGCATGTATTAAGATACCTAATAATATTTGTGGTATAAATAATGCCCAAAACATTAATACCGGTTATGTCAGCATGTGGTATTATGTGTTCTTACATATCTCACCTTTTTTTTTAAGCTTTTATTTATTTATTCATGAGAGATATAGAGAGAGGCAGAGACATAGGCAGAGAGAGGCAGAGAGAGAGAAGCAGGCTCCACGCAGGGAGCCCGACGTGGGACTTGATCCCGGGTCTCCAGGATCACGCCCTGGGCCGAAGGCAGGCGCCAAACCGCTGAGCCACCCAAGCATCCCCACATCTCACATTTCTAAACCTTCTTTAATGAGACTAAATAATGCTTATCATAAATAACACTCAATATTTGTAAAAGAAAAAAATTAAATCCTTCATTCTTCAGATGAATACTGAATTACAAGACCATATTAACACAGGTCCTTTCTTTCTCATCAATCTAATTCTCAAACAAATTACAAATTTTCACGGCTTTAAAAAGTGAAACAGAACCAGGTACTTAAAATAGAAATACTTTGGGGGCAATAGTCACATGCTCAGTCAGTTAAGCATCCACCTCTTGATTTCAGTTCAGGTCAGGATCTCAGGGTTGGGAGATCAAGCCCTGTGTGGAGCTCCATACTCAGCAGAGTCGACTTAGGATTCTCTCTCCCTTTCCTTCTGCCCCTCCCCCCTGCTCATGCAAAAGCACTTTTTCTTTCTCTCTTTCTAAAACAAATAAAATCTTTAAAATAGAAATATTTTTATAGTCTTTTACTATTATAATTTTTTTCTTAAACTTACTTATTTATTTTTAGTACTCTCTACACCCAACATGGGGCTCAAACTCATGACCCCAAGACCAGGAATCATCCTCTTCCAACTGAGCCAGCCAGGTAGCCCTCAGAGCTTTTATATTTTTAAGTAACCACTACAGTCAACATGGGGCTCAAACTTACAAAACTGGGGTCAGGGCAGCCTGGGTGGCTCAGCGGTTTAGCGCCACCTTCAGCCCAGGGCGTGATCCTGGAGACCTGGGATCAAGTCCCACGTCAGGCTCCCTGCATAGAGCCTGCTTCTCCCTCCGCCCGTGTCTCTGCCTGCCTCTCTCTCTCTCTCTCTCTCTCTCTCTCTCCTCTCTGTGTATTCTCATGAATAATAAAATCCTTAAAAAAAAAAAAAAACTGGGATCAAGTCACATGCTCTACCAACTGAACCAGCCAACAGGAACCCCTTACTTCTTTTTAAGACGTATTTATTTGGGGGAGGAGGGCAGAGGAGAGGGAGACAAAGAATCTCAGGCAGACTTCCCACTGAGTGTGGAGCTCAACAGGGTGCACAATCCCATGACCCTGAGATCAAGATGTGAGCTGAAACCAAGAGTCAGACACTGAACTGAATGAGTTACCCAGGTGCCCCTAAATCTTATATTATTGATAAGTATTCTCTTATGTATAAGTTATTCTCTTAAACCAGTTTTTGTGTTGACTGTTTTTACTTGACTTTCACGCTCACAACATTATATATTACGTTAAATTACGTTAACAAGCACATGAACTTCACGTACTCTGAATATGAAAAAAATCCAAATTCAAATTCTATGTCTTACGAAGAACATACACTTAGTACCACAGAAACATTAAAGCTCATTTCTTATCTATATTTTAGGTTTTAAAGCCCACAAGATCTCTTGTCACAATCACTCAACTCTGTTATTGTAATAATAAAAACTGCTACAGGCAAAAAGTAAATGAATAAGCATCTGATCATGCTCCATTAAAACTTTATTTATAAAAATGGCAGCAGGGGGCACCTGGCTGGTTTGGTTGGTGGAGCATGTGACTATTGACCTCCAGGTTGTGGGTTTGAGCTCCACATTGGGCAGAGATTACTTAAAAATAAAAATCTTTTTTAAAAAATAAAATAAACAAAAAAAAAGGCATCAAGCCAGATTCATCCCATGGGCCATAGTTTGCTAACACCTGGATTAGAATATTATACCCATCAACTCTCCCCATATATAATTAGTGCAGGTTTTCTCTCATACTTATCTTTTTCTTTTTAAGATTGTATTTTTTTTAATTTTTTTTAAATTTATTTATGGCTCTTTCCGCCATCTTGGAGCCTGTGGAGGCCTGCTGGGACCAGGACTCCTAAAGCGACGACTATGTCTGGAAGGCTTTGGTCCAAGGCCATTTTTGCCGGCTATAAACGGGGTCTCCAGAACCAAAGGGAGCACACAGCTCTACTTAAGATCGAAGGTGTTTATGCTCGAGATGAAACTGAGTTCTATCTCGGCAAGCGATGTGCTTATGTCTACAAAGCAAAGAACAACACAGTAACTCCTGGTGGCAAACCAAACAAAACCAGAGTAATCTGGGGAAAAGTAACTCGTGCTCATGGAAACAGCGGCATGGTTCGTGCCAAATTCCGAAGCAACCTTCCTGCGAAAGCCATTGGCCACAGAATCCGCGTGATGCTGTACCCCTCAAGGATTTAAACTTATGAAAAGTAAATAAATAAAGGTGTAGATTTGTTCTCTTGTAAAAAAAAAAAAATAAAAAAAAAATAAATTTATTTATGATAGTCACACAGAGAGAGAGAGAGGCAGAGACACAGGCAGAGGGAGAAGCAGGCTCCATGCACAGAGAGCCCGACGTGGGATTCAATCCCGGGTCTCCAGGATCGCGCCCTGGGCCAAAGGCAGGTGCTAAACCGCTGCACCACCCGGGATCACTATTTATTTTTAGATAGTGTTGAGCGCTCCTTTAAGTAGGGAGCCTGATAAGGGAGCTGAATCTCATGAGCCTGAGATCAGGCCTGAGCCAAAATCAAGAGTTGGTCACTCAACACACTGAGCCACCCAGGTACCCCTTTCTCGAATGCTTATCTTTCTTTTTCTTTATTTTAGAGAGGAAGTGAGAGAGAGCATGATTGGGGGGGAGGAGGCAGAGGAAGAGAGAATCTACAAATCTACAAGCAGACTCCCTGCTGAGCACAGAGCCCAAGGCAGGGTTTGATCTCTTGAGATCATGACCTGAGCTGAAAACAAAGAGTCAGATGCTTAAGCTTAACTGACAGAGCCCCTCTCAGGCTTACCTTTTTAAGGGCAATCTCCATATTTAAGCACTATCCACTCATTCACTTATTCTACAGATTTTTACTTTTACATGCTAGAAACAGTATTCAAAGTTAAGAATAAAAAAGGAAAAAATAACAAAGTTCTGCCTTCTTAATGCTTACATTCCAATAGGAGAGTCAACAAATAAACAAGCTAATCTAAGGTAGTGCTAAGAATGGAGAAAAGTAAAGCAGGGTAAAAAGAGTGGAGGAGGAGAGGTGAGACTCTTTGAATAAGTCAAGAAAGACCTCAAAGGAAATCACTTTTAAGTAAAGAATGAAGGAAGCAAATGAGCTCAGGGAAAATTATTGCAGGCATATAGATGAACGAGTGCAAAGGCCCTGAAGAGTCAGAAAGCACTTAACAGGTTTAAATAAAGATAAGAAGATTAGTGTGGCTGGAAATGAGAAAATATGAAGAGAGAACCAGGTAGGGCAGAGGTCATATAAGGTAAAAGGACTGGATTTTAAGTTTTATATGAAGCCATGAATATGGAATGGTTGAAAGTCAGAAAGTAAGGAGATATGATGTGTGTTTTAAAAGGATCACTGCTGGGCAGCCCGGGTGTTTCAGCGGTTTGGTGCCGCCTTCAGCCCAGGGTGTGATCCTGGAGACCTGGGATCCAGTTCCACGTCGGGCTCCCTGCATGGAGCCTGCTTCTACCTCTGCCTGTGTCTGTGCCTCTGTGTGTGTGTGTGTGTGTGTGTGTGTGTGTGTCATGAATGAATGAATGAATGAATAAATAAATAAATAAATAAAATCTTTTAAAATAAATATATATATAATAATAAAAGGATCACTGGTTTATTTGTCAATTACATCTCAGTAATCCTGGGCGGGGGAGGATCACTGGTAGCTATGTCGAGAATAGACTACAGGGGCTAAGAGTGGAACAGAAAGATGAATCCTTAAGCTATTGCTTACATTTCTAGACTTCCGAAAAAAGAACTAAACAAGGGTGCCTGGCTGGTTCAGTCAGGAGAACATGCAACTCTTGATCTCAGGATCCTGAGTTCAAGCCCCAGATTGGGCATGGAGCCTACTTAAAAATAATCATTTTTTTAAAAATAGGATCTAAACATATTCCTAAATTCAAATCATAAAGGAAAAGAGAAATGGGTAAGTTAATTTTTGGCTGTAAATTTTGACTTCTGTAGTATAGGAATATATCAACAATAAACAAAATAAGACCCAACAGAATTTTCATTAAAAATTTTTGTTTTGAAAAAAAAAAAAAATTTGTTTTGGATGGAGCTAGAGTATAACGCTAAGCAAAATAAGTCAGAGAAAAACAAACACCATATGATTTCACTCACCTATGAAATTTAAGAAACAAAACAGATGAGTGAAGAAAACAGAAACAGACCCTCAACTATGGAGAACAAACTGATGGAGGGGTAAATATGTAATAGGGATTAAGGAGTGCACTTGTTGTGATGGGCACTAGGTGATATGAGGAACTGTTTAATCACTGTATTGCACATCTGAAACTAATATGCAACACTGCATGAACTATACTGGAATTAAAATAAAAACTTATGGGACGCCTGGGTGGCTCAGCGGCTGAACATCTGCTTTCAGCTAAGGGAGTGATCCCAAGGTCCAAGGATGGAGTCTGACATCGGGCTCCCTGTGAGGAGCCCGTTTCTCCCTCTGCCTGTGTCTCTGCCTCTCTCTGTGTGTCTCATGAATAAATACATAAAATCTTTAATAAATAAATAATAAATAAATAAAATAAAAAATTAATTTAAAAATTTTAATATGAAATTTCAGTGAGGGAACACAAAATCACCACCAACAGAGGGCAGTAGTGAATACAGAATATAGGTATACAAAAGATGATCTAGCTCAAGTAAGATCTTTCTCTAGAATTCCAGTAAACTAGAACAAGGAGAGTCCCTTGCAAAGTTGATAGCTAAGGCAAGAAATAGAGAAGATGCAAATACTTACCTAGAAGAACCTAAAATTATAAATATAAATCAAAAAGATAGGTTAAAATGGCAGAGTATTTATATACAATGTCATCTCCCTAACTAATAAACCCATCACTCTCAATTCACTGGTTTCACTGCTTCTCAGGAGCTACCAAAAATAGAGCAAAGGAATGGGTAACTTCATGTATCTACAAACAAATGAAAGGTATGCTTTTTGTGAGCAACAGGTAAAGCTAGAAAGGATCAATGTCTCAGCCAAGTAGGGTAGGAAAACCTCCAAGTGGGAAACAGGCTAGTAGAGCAATCAGCACATTACAGCTGGCACACAATGTGAAGGTTAGAGGGAAAGACTGCAGCTTGGGATATCTGAAACCCACAGTCTATGAATGAACGCTGGCTGTTGGCAATAAGGAGCCTAACATGTATATCCATTGCCTGTTCCCTGCCAGGAGTTATACATCTTTCCTCCTATCCCTATTGTCCCTCTTGCTCTCACTTTCTTCACAGAACTTCTCTATAGATGATTGGAAGTATGGCCACCAAATGAGATAAGGTACTACTCCACTTTTATCCTCTATTTGTTTCCCTTTGCTCAGATTCCTGCATTTTTAAAATATTTTCCTCTCTGCTCTTCTAGTCTGCGTGTTGAATTTAAATAGCTGAGACCCTATAAAGACAAAAGAAAAAAATGTTTGGACTTCTGCTGTATACATGTAAAAATGTATACTATGTTATACTTATTAGGATGGCTAGTATCCAAAAAAAAAAAAAAAAATCAAGTGTTGGCAAGAGTGTGAAGAAATCAGAACTCTTACATACTGTTGGTGGAAACGTAAGATGGAACAGCCGCTGTGGAAAACAATTTGGCAGTTCCTCAAAATATTAAAAATAGAATTACCATATGACCCAACAATTCCATCTCTGGATATATATCCCAAAGAACTGAAAGCAGGGTCTCAAAGAGATTAGCTGCACCCCTGTGTTCACAGCAGCATCATTCACAATAACTGGAATCAACCCAAGTGTCCAATGACATGAATGGATAAAGCAAGTGTCGTATATACATACAATGGATTATTCAGCCTTTAAAAGGAAATTCTGACATATGCAACATGAGCCTTGATGACATTATGCTAAGCAAAGGAAGTCAACCACAAAAAAAGACAAATCGTGTCCACTTACATGAGATACTTAGAGTAGTCAAAATCATAGAAACAGTAGAATGGTGGTTGCCCGAGGCTTCCGGGTGGGGGTGAGGTCATTATGGGGAGTTATTAATAGGTACAGAACTTCAGTTTCACAAGATGAAAAGAGTTATGGATGATGGCAAGGGATGTACAACATTATAAATGTATTTAATACTGTACACTTTAAAACGGTTAAGATGAGGGGCGCCTGGATGGCTCAGTCAGTTAAGTGTCTGCCTTCGGCTCAAGTCATGATCCTGGGGTTCTGGGGATAGAGCCCTGTGTCAGGCTTGCTGCTCCGTGGGGAACCTGCTTCTCCCTCTCCCTCTACAGCTCCCCATGACTCTGCTCTCTGTCAAATAATAAAGTCTTCAAAAAATAAATTTTAAAATAATAATAAAATGGTTAAGACAATAAATTTTTTTCTTTTTTTTAAAGATTTATTCATTTATTTTAGAAAGAGCATGTGTGAAGGGGGGGCAGAGAGAGAGGGGGAGAGAGAGACTCCCAAGCAGACTCCCCACTGAGCAGGGAGCCCACTATGGGGCTGGAGCCCAATGTGGGGCTCGATCCCACAACCCTGAGATCAAGACTCTAGCCGAAACCAAGAGATGGATGCTTAAGAGACTGTGTTACCCAAGCACCTCCAATGACAAATTTTATGTTAAGTATTTTGCCACAATTTAAAAAAAAAAAAAAAAAAAAAAAAAAGTATGCCCTGCTCAAGAGCAGAATTATAGTAAGCAGAAATAAAAAATTGTGTTATTTTTTTCTTGGCTCCTCTGCCAATACATATTAGGTACCACCATGCTATGGTCAAATTGGACTATTTACAATTTCCTGTGAACCTGTTCTACATTTTCCTGCCTCACTCCTGCTGTTTTCTTAACCTAGAATGCCTTATATGGCTGCCCCTCATTTTAGTCTAAAACATTCCACTTTCATCAAGAGCAGCAAAAATGGCACCTCCAAGAACCTGCCCAAAAGAGCTAACTTCTCTTTCTGTCCGCAGTAGCTTACTCAGACCTCTATTTCCAAATACTACAGCATCCTTGCACCATGACTGCTTGTGTGTGTGCTCTTTTACTGCAGAAGGACGTGCTCAGGGATCCCCAGGTGGCTCGGTGGTTTAGCATCTGCCTTCAGCCCAGGCCGTGGTCCTGGAGTCCCGGGATCGAGTCCTGCATCGGGCTCCCTGCATGAAGCCTGCTTCTCCCTCTGCCTCTCTCTCTCTCTCATAAGTAAATAAAATCTTAAGAAAAAAAGAAAAAAAGAGGAAGAAGAAGAAGAAGAGAGGACATGCTCAAAGCTTCCATATAAGAATCTTGTTTGTGTTTTCTTAAAAATTAGAAAGATGTTCATATCTCAGTGTTGCTTAAAAAGTAAATGAAGATTGGAACTAGATGTCATCTAGAACCCACTGTTTCAGCCCTAAGTCAAACAATCAAAGGCTTTTTCCCTTGGTACCTCAATGGGCTATACAGAAGCACAGGCAAATCTTCTGTTCTATTCCCAACTTGGCTCACACCAAGTGAGCCATGCCAGCTCTTCAACCCAAAATTACTTAGAACACTGAAGTATTCCATCCTCAGGCAGAGGACTGAAAGCAGAGAGAGCAATACTTGGATATATTCAGCAATATATTTAAAAGTAAGTAACAGAGTTTCCAAGCAATGTCTTCTTTGGGTAGCCTGCAATTTCTACCTCATAACCAAACAAAATCATCAAAATATTGTCCATCTACAGAGCAGTAGTCCCCATTGTGTGGAGTTCCTAAGACACTGCCTACACACGTGCTGTTCTTACTTCTTGGCTGGCAGTCCCTCATCCTTATCCCCCTTGTAGGCCTAGCAAACACCTCAAAAACCGAGGTAAGACGTGGACACCTGGGTGGCTCAGCGGTTTGGCGCCTGCCTTCCGCCCAGGGCGTGATCCTGGGGTCCTGGGATTGAGTCCCACGTCAGGAAGAAGTCAAATTCTCTAGGAAACCTTTTTTGACCACTTGGAGAAAATCTTTTAGATTTGATAGAAACAGAAGGCATTCAGTAGTGTTTATGGTATCAGTTAAAATTAGAATAGGAGCACCTGGGACGCCTGGGTGGCCCAGGGGTTCAGCGCTATCTTCAGCCCAGGGCCTGATCCCGGAGACCCGAGATCCAGTCCCACATCAGGCTCCCTCTGCCAGTGTCTCTGCGCCTCTCTCTCTGTGTCTCTCATGAATAAATAAATAAAATCTAAAAAAAAAAAAAAAAAAATTAGACTAGGGGCACCTGGCTGGCTTAGTCAGTAGAACATTTAATTTTTGATCCTGGGGTTGTGAGTTCAAGCCCCACCTTGGGTGTAGAGATTACGTAAAGATAAAATCTTTAAAATAAAATTACACAAAATGTCTAGGATCAGGCCTGAGCTAATACCTCTAATATTTCCATGAGACGGTCCATTTACTTTTTGTGAAATGATTGCTTTGCCTTTTTTTTTTTTTTCTGGATTCAAATCCTGTAAAAGGAACTGCCTTTTTAAAGTCTTGTGGTTTTGAAGCAAATAGCATATGAAATTTCAACACTGCCTTTAATCAATCTGTGATTTTAGAAAACTAGACTTAGACTCCCTGAGCCTGTTTCCTATTCTTTAAAATGGGTGTCCACCTAGTACAGTTCCTAACACACAGGAAAGCCCATAAAAATTGAAAATCATTTCTTTAAAGATTTTAGTTATTTATTCAAGAGAGACAGAAAGAGAGAGAGAGAGAGAGAGAGGCAGAGACACAGGCAGAGGGAGAAGCAGGCTCCATGCAGGGAGCCGGACCCAGGACTCGACTCCGGGTCTCCAGGGTCACGCTCTGGGCCGAAGACAGACGCTCAACTGCTGAGCCACCCAGGCGTCCCTGCTTCTTACTTTTTTACTGTGGCTTTCAGAAAAGTTCAAATTATATGTTTAGCGGCTGAACACCTGCCTTCAGCCCTGGGCGTGATCCTGGAGTCCCGGGATCGAGTCCCGCGTCGGGCTCCCTGCACGGAACCTGCTTCTCCCTCTGCGTGTGTGTGTGTGTGTGTGTGTGTGTGTGTGTGTGTGTCTCATGAAAAAATAAATAAAACCTTTGAAAAAAGTTGTACGTTTAGCTCTCGTTACACTTCTACGGGACAGGCTGACTCACACTGACTTCGCTCCCTGGACAGGGCTTCTCTCGGGCCAGTCGCTCACTCTCACACTCCCGTTTGCACAACCAGAGAACTCTACGACCTCATAGCTCTTTGGTTTTTAATTTTAAGCTGGAACGCACAGATTCGCCGAGGCAACTCGAAATTGCGGTCCGTCCACGCAAAGCGAGAAAAGGTGGCGGGAAAACACAAACACACGCAGAGGCAGAGGCAGAGGCAGAGGCAGAGGCAGAGGCAGAGGCAGTCCTCTCCGGTGCCTGTCGGTCAGCCCTGCCGCGGGGCTGCGAGCCGGCGCAGACAGCGGGCGGAGGCGCCCCGGCGAGCGCCCCGGGTCTGAGGGAGCGAGACGGACAGCCGCGGGGGCAGGTGTCGGGAGCAAAGCCTTTTCAGCTTCGGGGGCGACCCAGCCGAGGGCGGAGGGGAAGGGGTGGGGGCTCTGCGGCCGCAGCGGCAAGGGAGGACCGGTACCTTAAGGATGCCCCTCATCTTCGCCAGAAAGGGGCGGAACTCCTCGAGGGACACCTCCGGATAGAGCTGGCTCCGCAGCAGCTCCTCCGTGATGCCCTGGTGCCCGTGGAAAGCTTCCTGGGCCAGGCCGCTCAGCAGCCCGCCCAGCGCCTTGGAGCCCTCGAGCTCGGCCGCCATGCTGGCCAGCAGCCCCGCCCCCCGCAGCCGAGCGCGGCCCCCGCTACGGCAGCCGGGAGGGGCCCAAAGGCCTTGGGCGAAGGCGCGCGGGCGGACGGAGGCGACGTTCCCACCCGAGGTCAGCGTTGGCAGCTCCCAGCTTTGATCCGTCTAGGTTACACCGCGGAGCTAGGCATCCAGTTCCAGAAGAATCACTTTATTTATGCGGATTCCCTTCATCACGCCAGGGCCTACCGAAAGGGAAAAAATCACTTGGCGGAGATCACTGGTGATGGGGAGCTAGCCTATGAAAGTGGCAATCTGACTTTCGGATGGCTGCATCTCCTTCGAGGCCTTGCCCACCCACTAACTGAATAGGGTCTATCACTCATATCTAATCTCTGCCTAATCATTACCTGCCCACCTTTTATCCCAGAAAATTTAACTATCCCCTGATAATATAATGTGTTTGCTAGGATTGTTAGTTGCCTTTTTAGATTTATGTGTCATGTCTTTCTGGCTAGATTAATGGCTTTGATCCAATGCTCCTTTCTAGAACATTTGGCTAACACTTTCTTTACAATCCTGAAATGAAATGCATAGATCATGTAACTTTCTACCCGTATAGTTTTCAAAAAAAAAAAAAAAATCAATATATTATTCACCCATGGAAAGAAATGAAGTACTGATACATGCTACAGCATGGATGAATCTTTAAAACATACTAAGCGGGATCCCTGGGTGGCACAGCGGTTTGGTGCCTGCCTTTGGCCCAGGGCACGATCCTGGAGACCCGGGATCGAATCCCACGTCGGGCTCCCGGTGCATGGAGCCTGCTTCTCCCTCTGCCTGTGTCTCTGTCTCTCTCTCTCTCTCTCTCTGTGTGTGTGTGTGACTATCATAAATAAATAAAAATTTAAAAAAATAAAAATAAAAAAAATAAAACATACTAAGCGAAAGAAGACAGACACAAAAGGTGAGATGGTGTATGATCCTATCTGCATGAGACGTCCAGAATAGACAAATCCATGGAGACAGAAAGATTTAATGGTTGCCAGGGACCTAGAGGAAGGGGGAATAGACCAGTAGGTACCAGAGTTCTTTCAGGGGTGATAAAAATGTTTTAGATAGCGGTTATGGTTACAAAACTTTATGAGTTTTATGAGTATACTAAACCCACCAAATTATACACTTTAAAATATGAAGTTCAGGGGGATCCCTGGGTGGCTCAGCGGTTTAGCGCCTGCCTTCGGCCCAGGGCATAATCCTGGAGTCCCGGGATCGAGTCCCACATCAGGCTCCTGCATGGAGCCTGCCTCTCTCCTCTCTCTCTCTCTCTCTCTCTCTCTCACGAATAAATAAAAAATAAATAAAATAAAAGATGAATTTCAGGGACGTCTGGGTGGCTCAGTGTTTGAGCATCTGCCTTCAGCTCAGGACATGATCCCGGGGTCCTAGGGTTGAGTTCTGCATCAGGCTTCTCACAGGGAGCCTGCTTCTCCCTCTGCCTATGTCTCTGCCTCTCTCTCTCTGTCTCTCTCATGAATAAATACATAAAATCTTTAAAAAAATGAATTTCATAGTAAATGAATGTTATTTCAATTTAAAAATCAATGATTATTGATTTATCAAATAAATTTTCAATAAAAATCAATAATGACCTAATTATAATTTAGAATAAAAATAGAAGGAAATTGGGGATCCCTGGGTGGCACAGTGGTTTAGCGCCTGCCTTTGGCCCAGGGTGTGATCCTGGAGACCCGGGATCGAGTCCCACGTCGGGCTCCTGGTGCATGGAGCCTGCTTCCGTCTCTGCCTCTCTCTGTGTGTGTGTGTGACTATCATAAATAAATTTAAAAAAAAAAAAATAGAAGGAAATTAATTTATAAAAATGTATTTCAATATGTAAGTGTTGGGGCACAACTATACTAGGTGACTAGGAGACATGGGGTAGCCAAATGCCTGCAGCTTTATGTTGAACCTCCTGTGACTTCTACAAATGCAAATTATTGACACAGGTGTCCTGTATTGGTGACTCCAGAGAGAAAAAGAGCAGTTGCCTCTGGTAACCTGATCTTCTGAAATGTAAACAAAGGTTAGTAATGTTCAGAACAAAAAACTTTTTTCCTCACTTTACCCAGTAACCAGGAATGTTCTGTGTATATTAAAGCTATGGCAAGAACATAAACACAATGGTATAACTGAGTTCAATTGCGGGCTCAGACAATAAACACATGTAGGTTTTTCACCTAAATGAACGTCCCCCTATATGGCAGGATGTCTTATACACCTGGCCCCTGTCCAGCCTGGGCCATCCCACCCCTCCATTGTTGTGACAACTAACATTCCCTCTCAAGGTAGCACTACCTTGTTGCTGTGTTGAGAATCACTGATCTAGACCATTTTAATGAATTTGCCTGAAGTCAAGAGGCATTCTTTATAATAGAAAAGATATTTATCTTTTCCTAAAGGAATTAATTTTCTGAAAGGCAAATTCAGAGATGCTATTACAGCTCCAAGAAGACCAAACTTAGAGATAAATTATACATTGTGTTAAGTATCCTATAAGAATTGCAGAGAATAGCCAACATAAGGGGGAAGAAGTGTGGTTGAGTAGAAACAGCACTTGTAAGCACATGATTTTCAAATTACCCACCAGAAAGTCTGTACCATTTATTTCCATGAAACCTTACTAACACTGACTAATATTATTCTATATAATCTTTGCCATATGTTAGATGAGAAATATTGTTTTCATTTGTATTTCTTCAATTTTGAGAATGAATACTTTTTTAAAAAAATGCATTTATTTATTCATGAAAGGCACAGAGAGAGAGAGAGAGGTAGACACAGGCAGAGGGAGAAGCGGGCTCCATGCAGGGAGCCCGACATGGGACACGATCCTGGGTCTCCAGGATCACGCTCTGAGCCAAAGGCTCAACCGCTGAGCCACCCAAGTGTCCCAATGAATGCTTTTTTATATATATTTATTGACTACTTGTATTTCTTCCCACTTTCCTGGCAATTCTCTATAGAGTTTCTGCCGCTTCAGTGATTTCTAAGAGCTCTTATCCAAGGAGTGTATCAATGTTTTCCACCTATATTGAGATATTTTCCTCAGATTTAGATGGTTAGATCTGCCAACCTGCATAGAAAAAGTCTGGAAGGTTATTCACCAATATGTTATGGAGTGTACCTCTGAATAATTGAGAATGATTTTTTGTTTGTTTTTGTTTTATTTTTTTTAACAATTATTACTTTTTTAAGATTTTATTTATTTATTCATGAGAGAGAGAGAGAGGCAGAGACACAGGCAGAGGGAGAAGCAGGCTCCTTGCAGGGAGCCCGACATGGGACTTGATCCCAGGTCTCCAGGATCAGGCCCTGGGCTGAAGGCAGCGGTAAACCGCTGAGCTACCCGGGCTGCCCTGTTTTTGTTTTAGAGAAGGAGAAAGGTGGGAAGAGTCAGAGGGAGAGGAAGAGAATCCCAAGAAGTCTCCATGCCCAGCGCAGATCTCACAACCCTGAGATCATGGCTGAGCTGAAATCGAGTCAGACACGTAACCGTCTGAGCCATCCAGTACCCTGAGAATGGTTTTTATTTGCTTCTTTCTGCTTACCTGATTTTTCTAAATGTCTACAGTGTACATGCAATACTGTTGCAATAAAAAGTTAGATAATGAAAATATAAAATAAGCAATATGTTCTAAAATCAAAATCCTTTTAGGGATCCCTGGGTGGCGCAGCGGTTTGGCGCCTGCCTTTGGCTCAGGGCGCGATCCTGGAGACCCAGGATCGAATCCCACGTCGGGCTCCCGGTGCATGGAGCCTGCTTCTCCCTCTGCCTATGTCTCTGTGCCTCTCTCTCTCTCTCTGTGTAACTATCATAAATAAATAAAAATTTAAAAAAAAATCCTTTTAATAAAAATCTTTAAAGAACATAGGTGTTCTACATGACTAAGCTATGCACCCTACATAGTGTTTCTTGAATGTTTTGATAAATTAAGATCCTCTCAGAATCCAATTAAAGCCTCAGATACTTTCCCCCCCAAATATTTACACACCAAGTGTAGCCTACAATATATAGGGGTCAATTTATCCCTCTGAAGTCTTTCTATAAATCTGTTTTTACTGGCCCTATGAACTCCCTCTCAGTACTCCCATGTCTAATTAAAACTCACAAGAAATAGATAACTCTTTTAGAAGCAGAGGAAACGGGCAGCCCAGGTGGCTCAGTGGTTTAGCGCTGCCTTCAGCCCAGGGCCTGATCCTGGAGACCTGGGATCAAGTCCCACATCAGGCTCTCTGCATGGAGCCTGCTTCTCCCTCTGCCTGTGTCTCTGCCTCTCTCTCTCTCTCTCTCTCTCTCTCTCTCTCTCTCTGAGTCTCTCATGAATAAATAAATAAAATCTTAAAAAAAAAAAAAAGCAGAGGAAACTACTATACATCACTACTACTGTTTAGCTCTTAACTCATTGTATGTAATACCTGGACATACGACTGCCTGCTTGAGCCTACAGCAAGTTCTAAAACACTAATGTAATCAATAAAAGAAAATTATCCTGTGCCACCAGGAGCTGCTTTTGCCATTGCCAGTGCACCTGCTCCAGGTTGATTGACAGCTGCATTGCTGGAATGCCTTTCAAACAAAAGTATCAAAGCCACAAAGCTTTATTTTATTAAATTTCAGAACACAACCTGTGTTGCAGATAACCAGGGCACAGTCCCATTAGAAGGACTGCCTAAGGCAAAGCAACAGCAAAGACAAGACCCTGAAGCCTTGGCTCAAATGGAAAGTACAAGTACCCAAACAGCCTTCCCGTCTCCATTCTAAGTTCCATTAAGCAATTGGTCACTTCTCTTAAACCACACCTTCTATGGCTCACAGGCTGTTTGATCCTAAGCCAGAAATGGGTGTTTTTGTAAAGATTTTCCATTTCTGAAAATGTTAAAATAAGAAATGTGTACTGAAATAATGTGCAAACACAAGAGCCCAAAGTTTTGCAATAAACTGTCCCTGCTCCCTGTCTCCACTCTTACCTTTTCAAATTCTGATTACCATTGACTCCACTCAGCCAGCCACTCAGCAGCTATTAGTGTGGAGAGCTTTGTGCCATTCTGCTAGGCTCCAGGGAATACGGAAATGAACAAAACAGTCTCTGTCCTAAAATCTTACATCCTGGAAAGAGAAAAGGATACATAAATGAAGGACAGCAGAATAAACCACCTTAAAATATGCCACTTTGCCATACGGATTATTTTGAGTTAAAGGCAATGAGAAGAAGCAGATATAAGAGAAGCTTTTGGCCCTCCTATTTGCTTGAAAGCAGGACATAAATTTTCAAAAGCATCCTTCCTCTGTCTACCAAGAAAGACAAAAGTTAATCCCAGGAGACAACCTTTAGACTCTTACCAATGAAGAAGGTATGGAATTAAACTGTAACAGATTTTACTCTCTTTTACTGGGCTTTTCCTGGTTATCGCCCCATAACTGGCCTCCCTGACCTTTCTTTCTTCTGTCTTTTGCTGAAGATGGCATATAAACTCGTGTTCTAAGCCATTGAAGTATTCATTCTTTCCTGGGTATCTCACATGTATACGTGAGGTACACATGTTAATAAAATTCTGTTTTTCTCATTAATCTGTCTTTTGTTAGAGGGATCCCAGCCGAGAACTTACAAAAACAGAGGCAAATTATTTTTGCCTCCTCTACTTAAACAGATGATTAAAATACCATGAACTTAAGGTTACTACTACATACCTAGAAGTAACTATCAGATTTGGTAGAAGAAAAAAACTGATTGTATAGGTCAGGGTAGCTTAACGGTGAGTCATGTTGAAGGGGGTAATCAGGACAGGACACTAGTTAACCCAGGAGCTGGATCTGGGCAATCAGAGGCTCCTCACCCCATCTCATCCTTGGAATGTACCTTCTGCCTAATTCCCACAGTAGGAGCTATTCCAAGAACATCGTCTGCAGAGAGTAAGATGCTGATGAGACCATCTGGATGGTATATGTGGCCGAGCCCAGTTTCGGCCTCTATATAAACTTTAAGACGACAGGTGCAGAGATCTACTCATGTTGCAGGCACCCAAGGCAAGCCTCATAGGTAAATCCCCTTGCTTGTTAAACCTGCCAGTTTTGAGTGGTCTGCCTCTTTCTCCAATCTCTCTGGCCTTCATCTGCCTGGTTTCAGGTTTCACCCAGGAAGCTCTGAAGGTTGCAAACCAACAAATAACCAGACATGATGCAGGGGAAACAGCATGTTCCCAGAGGCACGAAATACAGTGGTAGGTTGAGGTATATTATGAACCCCACGGTGTAACCACAGGACATACTACACCAAAAAGTGGAATCCTGGCACAGTGAATATTTGTAGAAACCTGAGAAACAAAACTTGAAAAATAACAGGTATAGGAAGAACTCTCCGATCTCCCCCTTCTCTTCTGAAGTAGGTCAGAAGACTCTCATGTGAGAGTTGCCCTCCCTGTACCAAGAGCACTGTTATCTCCAAGGATGGAGGGATGCCAAGGGGAATCTGAGCAAACAGACCTTGCTGAGTTTTCCCAGTTTTACAATGCTTAGCTCTTATCTTTTTATCCTATCACATTTTTCCCCCCACAACTTCCACTCTTCATCAAATCTAGCATAAAAATAGTCAGGTTTAACCACTTCTTCAGGTCTTCTTGTCCTTGTCAAGCCTCTCATGTCACATGAAACTTACATTAAATAGATTTGTATGCTTTTCTCTTGTTAATCTGTCTTTCGTTATAGAACCCCAGCCAAGAAGCTAGAAGGGCAGAAGGAAAAAGATATTTTTCCTCCCCTACAATATCAGGAGTAGGGTAATAAATCTAGAAAGAGACAGACTCTGTGTCAAAGAGATGGAGAGTTTACACATAATGCTGACTTTTATACTTGGCTGTTGAGGAGTAACTGAACAGTTGTAAGCAGGGGAGTAATAACAAGATCAGATTTTCGGGTCTTTAAAAAGATTAATTTGAGAGAGAAAAAGAGCACTCGCACACAGGTACACACAAGTGGGGGGGGGGGGGCAGAGGGAAGGATATAAGACATGACCCTGAGATCATGACTTGAGCTGAAACCAAGAGTCAGAACCTTAACTGACTGAGCCACCCAGGCACCCCATCAGATTTGCATTTTTAAAAGATTCCTCCAGGCGGCGGCGTGGCAAATAAACTGAAGGGAAGACCAAGGCTAGTCGATCACTGTAAGCAAACAGATGATGACGTGGGTCGGACCTAACGCAATGGCACTTAGGATGGAGAATATAAGACAGGTTCTTATTCTTTTTTTTTTTTGTATCCTTTTTTTAAAAAAAAAAAAAAACATTTTATTTATTCATGAGAGACACAGAGAGCGAGAGCGAGGCAGACACAGGCAGAGGGAGAAGCAGGCTCCCCACAGGTAGCCCAATGTGGGACTCGACCCCAGGACCCTGAGATCATGACCTTAGCCAAAGGCAGAAACTCAACCACTGAGCCACCCAGGCATTCCTAAGACAGGTTCTTGTTAAAAACAAGGAGATTTGCAGGCTTTGGATGAGGGAAGAAAGGAAAAAAATGAAAGGGATGATTCCCAATTTCTGGTTGAGGTGACATATAGGAAGTCAATTTACTTTTTTTTTTTTTTTTAAGATTTTATTTATTTATTCATGAGACACACAGAGAGAGAAAGGGGCAGAGACACAGGCTGAGGGAGAAGCAGGATCGACGCAGGGAGCCCCTCGTGGGACTCAATCTCGTGGGACTCAATCTCGGGACCCCAGGATCACGCCTGGGGCCGAAGGCAAGCACTAAACCGCCGAGCCACCCAGGGATCCCCAGTTCAGTTTGTGTGCTAACCCTCCACCTATCTTATGCGTCCTTGAATCCTTCAATGAGCTGTGAATCAAAATAACTCTCACAGCAAGCAGCTGGAATAAACTGCCACAGGATAAAACTCTCATTCTGAGGGCGCCTGGGTTGTTCGGTTGGTTAAGCAGCTACCTTCAGCTCAGGTGGTCCTGGGATCCAGCCTCATTTAGCATTCTCTGCTCGGCAGGGAGCCTGCTGCTCCCTCTCCCTCTGCCTGCCACTCACCCTGCTTATGCTTTCTCTCTTTCTGTCAAATAAATAAAAATGTTTAAAAAAAACTCTCATTCTGCATTTAAAATTTTTTTTTTTTTTTTATGATAGGCACACAGTGAGAGAGAGAGAGAGGCAGAGACACAGGCAGAGGGAGAAGCAGGCTCCATGCACCGGAAGCCCGACGTGGGATTCGATCCCGGGTCTCCAGGATCGCGCCCTGGGCCAAAGGCAGGCGCCAAACCGCTGCGCCACCCAGGGATCCCTGCATTTTAAAATATTAACTCAAACTCAGACTCAAAGATTTAGAAAATGGGGTGGACTTTGGAACGATGGAAAATATCTGGAGAAGTCTAGTCTTGTTTTCTGTGTATCAAAGCTTTTTTTTTTCAACTTTTTCTTAGGGAAAATTTCAACCACAAAGTAAAAAGAATAGTGTAATGAGCTTCTATGCCCCCATCACCAGCTTCAACAAGTACTGAAACATTGTCTATCTCGTTCCAACTCTATTCCCAGTCACTTCCCCCTTACTGTTTTGAAAAATCCCAGATAGAACTCTTCATTGATAAATACTTCATTATGTTTCTCTAAAAGATAGACACTTAAAAACATAACTATTCCACATAACATACGGCTTTCTTAATAATTATTAAATATAAATCCATACTCAAACTTCTGTCTCACAAACTTCATTTTTGTGGGAAGAGGCAGCAAAGCAAGGTTTATTGAGTGATACAGTACAAAGCTCCCAAAGACAGAGGAGACCCAAGGGAGTTCCCTCAAACTTCATTTTTAAAAATTTTTATTTATTCATGAAAGACACACAGAGAGAGGCAGAGACATAGGCAGAAGGAGAAGCAGGCTCCCCACGGGGAGCCCAATGCAGGACTTGATTCCAGGACCCCAGGATCATGACCTGAGCCAAAGGCAGATGCTCAGCCACTGAGCCACCCAGGTGCCCCAAACTTCATATTTTTTAACTGTCTGAATATTTAAGTAGTTGATTAACTAGCAAGAGACAATTAGTTTTCTTCTCCCTTGCAGAGTTGTTATTTTTTTTTTTAGAGTTGTTATTGAGACCACCATTAAGCCCCGTTTTACTAAGCTATATTGCTTGCATCATTCTTTTAATTTTTTAAGTTTATTTACTTATTAAGTAATCTCTACACCTAATATGGGGCTCAAACTCACAACCCTGAGATCAATAGTCACTCCCCCTATTAAGCCAGCCACACACCTTCATTCCTTTTTGTTAATCTGAAGTCTCTTTTAATCTATAGGTTCCCCTTCCATCTTGTTTTTGCTTTGCTTTTCTTGCAATTTAGTTGCAGGTCATTTTTCCTAAAGAGTTTCTCATATTCTATATTTTATTGATTGTATCCTTGTGGGGTACCATTAAAAAAAAACATATTCTATCCTTGTAGGTCCTGTAAACCTGTAAATTAGAATTAGATCTAGGAACTTGATGAGATTCAGGTTCAATTCTTTTTTTCTTCCATTGGGAAGTATCTAATATCTGCTTGCCTCTCTTTTCATGTTGTGCTCCACATCTTGACCCCCAAGAGAACAATCATTTATCTTGCCTACAAATTTGCAAAAATTAGTATTAGTTCATTCCTATTTTTAGATAGAAAATCTGGTTTACTGAGGCACCTGGGTGGTTCAGTCAGTTAAGCATCTGCCTGCTCTCAATGTCATCAACTAATGCAAAGGAATAGATTATACATAACAATAAAAACTATGGTCTTTGGTGTGAAAACTTAAGTGAGAAAATAATACATCCCTCTCTCCTTTTCCAATCCCAACCTAGCTCAGTCATAGGGGTTTAGCAAGTGGTTCAGCATCCATCCTAGGGAAGATAACACTTACCTGGACAGATGGCCAAATACTAGTTTTATAAAATCTACTTTACAAATCATTAAAGAAATTCTCTAAGGCTATTGCTATTGCCAACATTCTCATATACGCTTTGTGTCTGCTTGGCTCTGACAGGATTTTTTTCAATATCTCCATCCTTCACTGACAACAGTGCTTTGCATAGCATACAAAAGTCTGCACATTTAATAATGTAATCCCATCCTATAGACAATTACTGTATATCAACACTTTTAAGCAATCAAATTTTCAGCAGTTATTTATTGGGTAAGTCCAGGGAGGTTAAAAAGTAATTCTGATCTGTCGCAGAACAATACAATATATAACTTGAAACCTTTAAGATAATTAAAGCAATTGTCTTACCCATGGGAACTGTCCCCAAAACCCAGTAATGGCATCTTCCAAATTCTGCTCTGTCCTTTATGGCTCATAGATCTACTCCTTAAAAATTAGGAGAGTCAGGGGACACCTGGGTGTCTCAGCAGTTGAGCATCTGCCTTTGGCTCAGGGCATGATCCCACGGTCTCAGGATGGAGTCCCACATCCGGCTCCCTGCAGGGAGCCTGCTTCTCCCTCTGCCTGTGTCTCTGCCTCTCTCTCTCTCTCTCTCCCTGTGTCTCTCATGAATAAATAAATCTTTAAAAAAAAATTAGGAGAGTCTAGCCTTTAGAGATCATGAAATTTAATCTTACTATTATATAGGTGAGGAAAAGGAGACCCAGAGAACTAAAATGACTTGCCCAAAATCACATAGTTAACAAGTAGCAAAACAGAATTCAAGCCAGGATTTTGCACCCCAGATAAATGCTATATTCATTGTTGCACATCAGTTGTCTTAACAAGTAATTATAGGGTACTTATGAGCTACATCATAGAAGTCTGGTTCTTTCTAAAAGCGAAATCAGCTTGGTTTCCACTTGGGTCATGATCTCCCAGGTCATAAGATGGAGCCTCCTGCGGGCTCTGCACTCAGCAGGGCCTCTGCTAGAGATTCTCTCTCTCTCCCTCTGACCCTCCCTCTGCTCGCTCTCACACGCAGGCTCTAAAATAAATAAAGCTTTTCATTTTTTTATTACTTATTTTATTGTATTTATTTATTCATGAGAGACAGAGAGGCAGAGACACAGGCAGAGGGAGAAGCAGGCTCCCCACTGGGAGCCCAATGCAGGACTCGATCCCAGGACCGAAGCATCAGGACCTGAGCCAAAGGCGGACGCTCAACCACTGAGCCACCCAGGTAAAAACAAAAACATAAAAAATAAAAACAGCCAGCATCAAAGGCATGTGGACCAGAGAGCACTTGGGAAGGTTCACCTTCCAGGGCTAACCTCCTCAAGGTGTGTAAAAGCCCCGAGCGCTCACAGGGTTAAGGGCTTTTTGCAACAACCCGTCTTTGACCATATATCCCAGGCACCCCTGCTTTATGAACGTCCCTAATAAAAAGTGTTAACAGGAGCCCGGCGGTTTAACTCATGACCTGGGAGTCGTTGCTCTCCATGGAATGTACGGTTTCAATCTACTTACAGGCTGACCCGGGGCTTGGTGTTTCGTTATCAGATCGGGGGGGGGGGGGGGCGCCCACTTCATGGACTTATCGTGAAGGTTAAAGGACATACAGAGGCCCAAGGTCTTAGCCATGCCCCTGGCACAGAACAACTAAACGATCGTAACTGGACCGAAAGGCTTGGGCTCCCCGTGCGTGGCTCGGGCGCGTCGCGTTAACGGAAGGACCTCGCGGCCCGCGGAGGCCCGGGCAGCGCGCGAGGTGGGTGCCCAACGCCCGCCTGTAAAATCGCGGGGTGTCCGGCCTGCCTCGCAGGGGACCCCCGCCTCCCCTTGCCCATCGCGCCTGCACCCCCGGGCCCGCGGCCAGCACTCCCGGGACACAAAGCCCCCGCCCCGGCCCCGGCCCCGGCCCCGGCCCCCGGCGCGCGGCGGGCAGCCCTATACGTCACGTCGGCGCGACGCCGCCCGATAGGCCCCCTCCCCGCCTCCGCCTCCGCCTCCGCCTCCGCCTCCTCCCGGCGCCCGCGCCGCTTTCTGGAAGCTTCGTGAAGGCGGCGGGCGCGTTCCGTCCGTCGGCGGCCGGCAGGAATCCGGGTCCATCCGTCCCTCCCAGGCCCGCGCAGACCCCGCCGAGTTGGCCATGCCCGAGAACGCGGCTCCGCGGAGCGGGGCGCCCGCCGCAGCCGCCGGCGGCCGCAGCAAAACCGCCTACCAGGACCGCGACAAGCCGGCGCAGATCCGCTTCAGCAACATCTCCGCGGCCAAAGGTACCGCTCGCGGCGTCCGGCCCGAGGCCGTGCGGGCCGAGCTCTGCGCTCCGGCCCCGGACTTGGGTTGCCAAAGCGCCTCTTCTGTTTGCCGGGATGGTCCGCGGCGAGCTTTGCTGCGCTCAGTGGGGGTCGCCGGCGCCGCCCGGTCCAGGCCCGGGCCCTGACGCCCGCAGCCTTTCGCCCTCGGCGGTTCCTCGGGCTGCCGGAGACGGCGGGCCTGGGCACCTGCCGCGGCAGCGCTGTCGTCGGTTCCCCTGCGAGGACGTCTTTTGCAAAATGCAGTTTAGGTTTCAGGTGTTCTTACGAGGATACCACGTAAAGAAGCTCTCGGCTCAACTAATGGAAAGGGGGCTGGCGCCTCGGTTGGGCGGCGCCCTTTGTCTTGGGCTGTGGGGGAGGCCTCGCTGCCGGCTGGAGCTCCCGGGAAGCCCGCTGTGCTTTTCCGCCCAGTCTGCGTGTGCAGCCGGGCCCCGCCGGCCTGGAAGTGTGGACGGCGCGTTGGCGCTGCGTCGTTCTGCAGACCAGGTCGGAGTATGATGGAGATGAAGACCCGAGCTACCGTTCTCTGTGACCGTTGCTTCGTGGCTCTGTGACCTTCGACCTCTGGCGAACGTTTCCTCACCCCTAAAATTGGGGAAGGTGTTCCCTCGCTTTTTTTTCTTTTTTTAAGATTTTTATTTTTATTTCATGAGGGACCGAGAGAGAGAGAGAGAGAGAAGGGCAGAGACACAGGCAGAGGGAGAAGCAGGCCCCATGCAGGGAGCCCGACGTGGGACTCGATCCCGGGACCCCGGGGTCACGCCCTGGGCCGAAGGCGGTGCTAAACCGCTGAGACACCTGGGCTGCCCTTTTTTTTTTTTTTTTTTTTTTCTAAGAGTTGTGAGAATTCAGTATAGTTGATTTGAGACAGAAGAGTCTGGAAGGAAAAATGAGAATAAAGGCCTAGAGATCTTACCTGATGCTTATTGAGCCTTATAATCCAGTTTCATTACAGTTAGAGAATAAAGTGCATGAAGATGCGAGAAGTGAGATCGGGAGGGCAGGATGGGGCGAAATCCTTTGGAAGGGCCTGGTGAACGGAGGTAGGATGAATTATCTGTGAACATGACCTTTTCAGTGAGAACTCAGGGGCACAACTAATCTTTTCCAAATCAGACAAAACCTAGCCAACTTGGTCAAGAAAAGTTGCTTTCGTTTAGGTGTAGTTTTGGTTTAATTCAGGGAGCCAGTTTTTTATTTAAATGTTATCTCAAAATGGTGCTTCCCCCCCCCCCATCTCCCCAAATTGATCATGTAAAAACCATATAGACACACAGGAAATACTAGTTCTGGTACTGTTCGGCATGCGTCCTGTAACAGACCCTACTGTGTGCCACACAGAATGGTAGCAATCAGACACCTTTGTAGATGTAAGCAGTCTAAAATCCTTCTTTATTTTTTGGTTAGGGTGCGTTGTCCTAACTTCATGTAGACGAATGTGAGGGCAATCTTAAAGTGAGTTGGTCTGCCTGTAGAACCTGGGCCATGTGGGTCCACTAAAATCGCCTGAAAGCATAATATTGCCTGGTTAATTAGGAATAGAAGCCCAAAATTATGAAATAATTAAGTGAAAAATAACTTTTAATTATAGCAAATACTTTCATTTTGTTAAGATCTTTATTATTTACACAATAAAGGGAGGGGAATAACTTTTAATTATAGCAAATACTTTCATCTTGTTAAGATCTTTATTATTTACACAATAAAGGGAGGGGGAGTATGATGCTGGTTGTGGAGTCTACAATGATTAGGGCACAATCTCAGCCCTGTGTATATTGAGTGAGGTGGTATCTTAGGAAGGGGAAGGCCTAATTATTTGTCCTGGGCTTCTCAAAAGGGGATTTGACTTGAGTGTTTATCAAATCTAATTTCCCTTAAGTGGACTAATAAACACTCCTAGGGAGCATTAATAAGAACATGTAACGTTGGAATGGTAGACTGTGTATCCGGAGGTGTTTTATAATGTACTGATGACTAAAACCTAGATTTTGGTTTGGGTAAAGGTTTGGGGTTTTTGTTTGTTTGAGCTTATTTGGTGGCAAGGTAGAAGGTGGCAAAGGATGTTTTACTGTGGACCATCTTTAGACGAGCTTCACATTGGTGGACAAAAATCTCTTTGCCTTCAAAGATTCAATCTATAATTAGGGGAGACAGTATAGTATATTAGGAAGTCTTGCCTCCCCTGTTGCTGCTTGTGTTCTTTTAAGGAATGGAGAAAAATACAGCCTTCATTCAGAGGTCATTGTGCTTATTTTGGTACTAGAGAAGGGTTAGGTAAATCCTCAAAATTGATTCTGCCGTAGGTAGGGCGCCAGTATTCTGTATAGTGACTTTAACAACAAAAGGTGAAGTGTCCTACAATCAAAAGTGTAAGAACAAATCAAAAAAGAATAAATCAGTTTCTAGTGTATTCTTAATAAATAATGAATTTTCGGGATCCCTGGGTGGCGCAGCAGTTTAGCGCCTGCCTTTGGCTCAGGGCGCGATCCTGGAGACCCGGGATCGAATCCCATGTCGGGCTCCCGTTGCATGGAGCCTGCTTCTCCCTCTGCCTGTGTCTCTGCCTCTCTCTCTCTCTCTCTCTGTGTGTGTGTGTGACAATCGTAAATAAATAAAAAAAAAAATAAATAAATAAATAAATAATGAATTTTCTTTAATGGACACAGTAAATGTGTATCATATCCTGATAAGGACAAATGATATGATCATTTGAGAAGAGAAACATTTTGCTTTAAGCATCTTGATTTTTTTCCCTCTGTTTACAGCTGTTGCTGATGCTATTAGAACAAGCCTTGGACCAAAAGGAATGGATAAAATGGTAAAAAGCTGAATTATGATTATGTATTAAAATCCTATTGTCCACACTGCAGAATCTCAATAAGGGTTAAGATGTGCTGCTTTAAAAGTGTTAGAAAGGTACTTTGAGAGTTTGGAAGAATAGATTGCTTTGGGGTGAGCAGGACTCCAGTATAATTTGTATTTTGTTTAATGCTTTTTATACGAATTACATTCGCAAAAGTAGTTACCTGTTGTGTTATATGGAAAATAGAGTAAGGCTATAGCTCTAAGCGCTTGAGTTAATTGTTCCTTATTGAAATAACTGTGACCCTACATTGGTCTGTAGAATTTGACTTGTTCTTCTAGTGTGGTTGACTGGCAACATAAAACATTCCAGAGCATTCCAGTCACTTGATAAATATACCCTCAAATTCAGTGCTAATTAACATCCAAAATGAGAGATAAACAATATGAAAGATTGGATGATATACAGATCATTATTCCCTCTGGATATTTTAAAATCCATCCCTGCTAGTAATGCTGTATAGCCTTTGTTGAAAATAATAAGACACAGATTACTGTGTTTGTAAGATTTGTATTCACTACGTTCATGGTGCAGTCTTTTTTGTAGATCCATGGTATCGTTTCTTATGGATCTGAACCCAGGGGTATTAGTAATTCTTCATAGTATTATTTCTGCTCTATATTGTATATGTCTAGATTTCTTTCACTTTCAAACAAGTAAAAAAATAGAGTAAAGCCAAGTATTTTCAGTTGTAAAATTAGACTGTTGCTGCGTGTTCTTATGTCACTATACTAATATAAGGGAAGAGAATTGGAAATGAAGCACAGCTGTAAGCTATGCAAACATAAATTAACATCTCTACTAAGAAGCTTTAAAGTTAGAACTTTTAGGGTGTCATAGCACTGGGTAAAGAAAATAAAATTTTTGAAATACAGCTTTTTAAAAAAAAAAAAAACGAAATTTTGCAGATTCAAGATGGAAAAGGCGATGTGACCATTACAAATGATGGTGCCACCATTCTTAAACAGATGCAAGTGTTACATCCAGCAGCCAGAATGGTAAGTACAATTTTAGATAAGGTTTTTTTTTTTTTTAAGTAGTATTGGTTTAATATTTGTAAATAAATTTGTTTTATTTGATCACATTCTATAATTTAACCATTGTAAATTCTTTTTTTCTATGTTAAACAGGCATGTTTATAGGATACATTGTGTGTCTAACATTGTGTTCTTCAGAGCGAGGTTGTAATACATGAATTTCCTTGTCCACAGGAATGTGCTATATATATATATGTATATATATAGTTGGAGAAAAAACATGAAATGGCAAAAGTTATTAGTTTAGGGGTATTAGTTGGAAAAGAGCAATGTAATCTTAATTGTGTGCAAAAAACAAATCATGTGTCAAACAGTAAGATTTATTAAAAACAATTAACCCAAAAAAAAAACAAAAACAAAACAATTAACCAATTCAACTAAGTGTAATGATGACCCTAGGGTTGAGTGAGAAGTCACCATATCTGCAAAAAGAAATTTCTATTGAAAAGTTACGTTTGATTATGTCAAGATGATTTTTGAAATGAATCAGATTATGCTTATACAGGGTCAATTCCGATAAACTTCCAAAGGACTCCAAACTGACACTTGTCTCCTAGAATGCCCTATTTTTTAGCTTCTAAGTCTACAGGGTACCTGTGGTATAACATATACACTTTCTGAGAGGAACTTCTGGTACTTGGGAAGAGAAGATTTAAAACCCATAGTCTGAACTTGAAATCATATCATAGATTCTTATAGGGAGTATATGAGCAGAATTTTGTGTGTCACAAATATATTAATCATCATTTTAAAATAAAACTCAGAAATCAAGAATTAAATCATACAGGGTTGATAATCAGATTGTTTTTGACACTGATACGAAGGTCATTCTATATTTCAGTTACATGTTATTGGGTCTTCACATTTCTCATTGAGTAACTTAGCATGTTCTGTTTACTTAGCTGGTAGAGCTGTCTAAGGCACAAGATATAGAAGCAGGAGATGGCACCACATCAGTGGTCATCATTGCTGGCTCTCTCTTAGATTCCTGTACCAAGCTTCTTCAGAAAGGTAGGTAGGAGACATGATATGTTTTATTACAAATAAAGGCAAAAAACTATTAAGTAATAAATTTGATACTTAATTTGGAATAACTAATTTTATTAGGAATTTTTAGGTTGCATTTTGCTGTGTTTATCATAGGAGTAAGATTTTTTTTTTTTTTTTTAACCAGGCTTCATTTTAAATGGAATTTAATAGAATTTTGCTTTTCTAAAATAAGTTGTGGTGGTGGTACTAATCTTCGGCTCTAGATGAGATGGGTGATTTGGGAGAGGTAGTATGGGTTCTTGTTCTGGTAAATAATGCTTAATTATAATAGAGACTCTCTAGTCACTTATTTTATTTCTTACCTAGATTTGTCGTGTTTTGAAAAAGTAAAAAATTTTGTTTTCATCTTATATACCACATGAGTGCAGAATTGATTATTCCAATCACTTAAAAATTAAGACTCTGAAATTATAATGAACAACACATTTTAAGAAATATAATAATAAATGAAGTTTATCTGTTATAATAACCAACTTTTAACAACAGGGATTCATCCAACCATCATTTCTGAGTCATTCCAGAAGGCTTTAGAAAAGGGTATAGAAATCTTGACTGACATGTCTCGACCTGTGGAACTGAGTGACAGAGAAACTTTATTAAATAGTGCTACCACTTCCTTGAACTCAAAGGTGAGACCAGTGCTTAAGGGATCATTGTATAGTTACTTTTTAAAGTTTGTTAAGATTTGTAACTCTTCAGTTGTGATTTTTTTTGATACTACACAGTTTTTTGTTTTTTTTTAAGATTTTATTCATCCATTCATGAGAGAGAGGGGCAGAGACACAGGCAGAGAGAGAAGCAGGCTCCATGCAGGGAGCCCAACATGGGACTCGATCCCGGGTCTCCAGGATCCCACCCTGGGCTGAAGGCGGCACCAAACTGCTGAACCACTGGGGCTGCCCTACTATACAGTTTATAAAGGTTAGGTCTAGAGTGTCTAGGTTACTGAAGTTATTTATATAATTGAATTAGTTCAGGTCAGATTTGCTCCTTCAAGGCTTTCAAATAAACTATCATCATTTTATAGATGGGAAAATAGATCTAGTGAAATTAAATAACTAATCCAAGACCTATCAATAAGGGATAAGCAAAGATTGGAACCCAGGACAGGTTTGCCCACCCATGGTCCCTCTTAACTAATAATCAATGATGTTTTCTTAGTTTTCAATTTTATTTATTTATTTTGTTTTATTTATTTGTTTGTTTGTTTGTTTATTTATGATAGTCACACGGGGGGGGGGGGGGGCAGAGACACAGGCAGAGGGAGAAGCAGACTCCATGTACCGGGAGCCTGACATGGGATTCAATCCCGGGTCTCCAGGATCGCGCCCTGGGCCAAAGCAGGCACTAAACCGCTGCGCCACCCAGGGATCCCCAGTTTTCAAATTTAAAGCATTTTTTTTTTTTTAATTTCTTGCATACTTCATGTTTTTTGTTTCCTATCATGTCCTGTGTCCCCCCTCCCATTTTTCTCATCAGTATTGTATTGAACATTCATGTTCTTCCAGTGTTAGGTGGAGAGCTAGATAGTGTTAGTGACATACATGTTTTTAATTTCTCCAGATCTTATATAGACAGAATAGTGAGGTTAACAAGCATTGGTCATAGAGCCTAGACTGCTTGGGTTTAGTGCTAGGTTCATCACTTGACTAAACTTGTGACTCTTTGAATTTCTTCATCAAGATTGAAGGAGGGGACGCCTGGGTTGAGCGTCTGCCTTTGGCTTAGGGCATGATCTTGGGGTCCTGGGATCAAGTCCCACATCAGGCTCCCTGCAAGGAGCCTGCTTCTCCCTCGGCCTGTGTCTCTGCCTCTCTCTGTGTGTGTCTCATGAATTAATAAAATCTTAAAGATTGAAGGAGCATATAAACGTAAAGAGCTAAGACCACACTAAGAGCTTAGTAAGTATTAGCCAGTAGTTATTTTTATTAGCCCCTCAGTATTAAGGGTGGACATCTATAGCATTTGGTCACAAAATCATTTTAGATAAGAAACATCTATGTATGATTTGATTTTTGGATTTACTATGGAATTATGAGTAATCTAGGTAGTTCCATCTAGGATGTTAATAAAATAGGAAAACAAATCTCCATATTTTGTGCCCTTGGTGACTAATGACTTAGAGTGGAAAAGACAGTTCATAGGGAATGATGTCTCATGTTGTCCCACTCTCCCCCTGCCACCTGAAAAAAGTGATTACTTCTTGAAGAGGTTTGTCGTTAAAGAACTAGGACTTTTTCTGTTGTGAGGCTGATTTTATTATTTTTTTTAATTCTAGGTTGTGTCTCAGTATTCAAGTCTGCTTTCTCCAATGAGTGTAAATGCAGTGATGAAAGTTATTGACCCAGCCACGGCTACTAGTGTAGATCTTAGAGACATTAAAATAGTTAAGAAACTTGGGTAAGCATTTCTAATTATAATTTTAATAAAAATTAACTTAAGAACTGGTATTAATGTAAAAATCTCAGGAATTTGTTTATATTTCATTATGATGGCAAGGCCATCTTCTAGTATCAAACAAGTTCAGGAATTGGGGAAATAATACATGGGAGGCTCACATTTTTATCGGACTGGTGATTTTTAATCTGTTGGCAATCTCTTAATCTCTGATTTCTACCCTTTTAACTGTCTACTGCTTGTTTTCTTTTTTCTTAGTGGGACAATTGATGACTGTGAGCTGGTAGAAGGGCTGGTACTTACTCAGAAGGTGGCAAATTCTGGCATAACTAGAGTTGAAAAGGCTAAGATTGGGCTTATTCAGTTTTGCTTATCTGCTCCCAAAACGGATGTAAGTAAAACCAAATGAAACTGGTTCCTTGTAATGTGTGTGATGTTCTAATAGCTCAGACCTTTGTTCATTATTATAAAAATAAAATACTGTTAATAGTGATAAAAACCATAGATTTCAAAAGGAAATGGTAAGATTGAGGCAAAAATAGAAATTGTTGGATACCAGACAGGACAGATCTATACCTTCAATTGGCTATTGTTGAAATTGAGCATTGACATCATAGGTGAAGGCAAATAACAATAGGGGTACTGTGTATGAAAAAATGAAAAACTCTGTAAGTTAGAGTGTAAGTGGATTTCCAGATTCTTTGTAGGTTTCTGGAAAATCTCCACCCATCCTATAGCAGCGGGCAGATCTCTAGTCCTACATTTGCACAAATGAAACTCGAAAACAGCTTACTATTTATACTTTAAAGAAATGTTTTTAAAGGTATTTTCATATCTTTTAATCATAAATGCTATTTCCAAAAGGGAGTGGCTTATCTTGTCACTTCATTAAGAATTGCTCTTTTCTTACGTCATTTTGGGAAACAGGTTTCCTGTTGATTCATGTTTCCCAAAAGTTCAACCATTAGAAAAATTAATGTTGTTTTATAGACCTTTGA
Source organism: Canis aureus (assembly GCF_053574225.1). Lineage (NCBI taxonomy): Eukaryota > Metazoa > Chordata > Mammalia > Carnivora > Canidae > Canis > Canis aureus. The sequence continues at coordinate 64,783,069 of NC_135621.1, read as the reverse complement.
TTAATAAGATTTTTCCCTGGTACCTCCTTTCAGCATACCAGTTTTTATAACAAGCCATAGAGTTAAAAGGGTGCAATTGAAATTACTTCAGTGATGCATATAATTGTATGAAGAAAATTGACATAGTCAGGAAATAGGATAATCATTTTACAATTACCAAAAATGTGCTTGCAAAAAATATAAACAAGACAACAGGGTGTATAGATGAACGTTAAAGGTTGGTGTGTGTTCATCCTCTTAGATCTTTTCTGTGTATGTCTGTATAGTTTATTATTAGATATTTGGTTGGATTTACATGATACATAATATTTTCTTTAAATGTCTCCTTTTCACTTAAAAACTCTTACAATGCAATTTATTAATATCTTTTTTTTCAACAGATGGATAATCAAATTGTAGTTTCTGACTATGTCCAGATGGATCGAGTGCTTCGGGAGGAGAGAGCCTATATCCTCAATTTAGTGAAGCAAATTAAAAAAACAGGATGTAATGTCCTCCTCATACAGAAGTCTATCCTGAGGTATGGGGCTATTTTGTTCACCTTTTAATGACTATTTATTTTGGATCCTCTAGCAGTTTCTTAGGAAACATTTGGAGTGGGTAAATCACTAGAAATCTAGAATGAATCTACATTTTGAGACATTACTGTATTCTGATGAATCCTCTTAAAGTGAGTTCTCTTCCCATTGTGATAATTTAAATGTGTGGAATATACAGTTGACCTTTGAGCAACTCAGGTTTGAACTGTGTGGGTCAACTTTATGTGGATATTTTCAATATACTATATTGAAAATATACTATATTGAAAATACTATAAATGTATTTTCCTCATGGTTTTTTTTTTTTTTTTTTCCCCCCACAGCTTCCCTCATGGTTTTTTAAGTTTTATTTATTTAAGTAATCTTTATATCCGACATTGGCCTGGAACTCATGACCCTGAAATCAAGAGTCGATTTATTCTTCCAACTAAGCCAGCCAGGCTGGTGCCTCTCCTCGTGGTTTTCTTAACGTTTTCCTTTCCTTAGTTTTATTATAAGAATAGAGCATATAATACACGCAACATACAAAATATTGGTTAACTGTTATCAGTAAGACTTTGGTCAACAGGTTATTAGTAGTTTTGGGGAAGTCAAAATGTATGCATATTTTTGAGTGGAGAGAGGGAGGTGATCCCCCTACGTGTTGTTCCAGGGTCAACAGTATATTCTTTATAGACCAAGATCCTAAATATCAAGCAAATGGAATGCTTTGTTTTTTAAAAGGCTAGTTTGGTCTAGAATTTAACTACCTGAGAGAGTCTTTTATTTAAACACCCATGAAATTGCTTGCCTTGAAATTTAGAAGTTCTTTGAAGGGAATGTAGAATCATTCATAGATTGAATTTTCCGAAGTTTGAATTGAGAATTGATCTTTTTTTTTTTTCTTTAATGTTTTCTTCAAGTAAGTAGACACATTCCCTTGTGCTTTATTAATAGTGTTATGCCAGAAAGTACTATGGGTGATCATTTTATATAGAAACCTTGACAAACAGGACGCCTTGATGAAGGGTTAGATTACCTGGTTCTACCAAGTCATAGCATAGGTAGTGACCTTAAGTAGCCGTTCTCAAATTTTAGGTAGCTTATCTATAAAAACAGAGATCGTAATATTCACCCCCTCCAATGTCACAAGGTTTCCCAGAGGTTTGTTCCAGATAATTTGAGAGAAAGCATAAATTTGTAGTGTCTTGAATTACATACTTCTAAATTCATGAAATATGGATAAAGTTTTAACTATTAAAGATATACTAGTTTAGTATTAAAAACTATGACAATTTGCACAGCCTGGGTGGCTCAGCGATTTAGCACCGCCTGCAGCCCAGGGCATGATCCTGGAGACCTGGGATCAAGTTCCACATCAGGCTCCCTACATGGAGCCTGCTTCTCCCTCTGCCTGTGTCTTTGCCTCTTTCTCTGTGTGTCTCATGAATAAATAAAATCCTAAAAAAAGGAAAAAAAAAAACTGACAATTTTTGTGTCTTTTACAAATAGTGTTGCTGGGGTCCATTTGAATATTATCCATTGGAAACGTTCAAAGTTTAGAGCTCATAAACTTGGTAAACCAACATATAAAGCATATTCCTTCACAAATACTTTGTTATTCATCATTTAAACAATAAAATGACAGCTTAAAAAGCAGTTGAATAGCGGGGTTTTTTTTAATTTAGCAATGACATTAATCACCGATTTTTGTATTTTAGAGATGCTCTTAGTGATCTTGCATTACATTTCCTGAACAAGATGAAGATTATGGTGGTTAAGGATATTGAAAGAGAAGACATTGAATTCATTTGTAAGGTAAAATATTCCTAGCACCTGTTTGAGAATATCCAATAATCAATTCTTGTATTAATCTGTGGGTTTGATATTTTTCCCAGACAATTGGAACCAAGCCAGTTGCTCATATTGACCAATTCACTGCTGATATGCTGGGATCAGCTGAGTTAGCTGAGGAGGTCAATTTAAATGGTTCTGGCAAACTGCTTAAGGTAAAGTTTGTAATAAAGCTTTTATTTACTTGGGGGTTTTGTTTGTTTATTTTTTTGTTTGTTTTTTGTTTTGTTTTTTTGTTTTGTTTGTTTTAATCCTCATTTTAAATATACCTAATCTGGAATTTGTTTACTAAAGATTACAGGCTGTACAAGCCCCGGAAAAACAGTTACAATTGTTGTTCGTGGATCTAACAAATTGGTGATTGAAGAAGCTGAGCGCTCTATTCATGATGCCCTATGTGTTATTCGCTGTTTAGTGAATATTAAATATACCTAATCTGGAATTTGTTTACTAAAGATTACAGGCTGTACAAGCCCCGGAAAAACAGTTACAATTGTTGTTCGTGGATCTAACAAATTGGTGATTGAAGAAGCTGAGCGCTCTATTCATGATGCCCTATGTGTTATTCGCTGTTTAGTGAAGAAGAGGTAATAAAAGTTACCGATTACCATTTTGAACATTGACGTTTTTATATTTTGACTATTTTTAAGGTAGAAGTAGTAAGTTATTAGACATAGCTTCCTGTTAGATAAAATAAACTAAAAATGTATTTGTGAATTTCAGAGCTCTTATTGCAGGAGGTGGTGCTCCAGAGATAGAATTGGCCCTGCGGTTAACTGAATATTCACGAACATTGAGTGGCATGGAATCCTACTGCGTTCGTGCTTTTGCAGATGCTATGGAAGTCATTCCATCTACACTAGCTGAAAATGCTGGCCTGAATCCCATTTCTACAGTAACAGAACTAAGAAACCGACATGCCCAAGGAGAAAAAACTACCGGCATAAATGTCCGAAAGGTAATAATTGAATTCTTAATTATTGCAGAAAATGTTGATTAAAACGTTAAAAGCTTCATAAATGTCTGCTGAATGAAAAGGTGGTGTGGGTTTTTTTGGTTTCTGGCTCTTTTTTGGTGCACAGCAAAGCAAGGTTTACTGAGTTGATAGTAAAGTTTATTGAACGATAGAGTACAGAGCTTCCAAAAAGGGAGGAGACTCTAAGGGTTTCCTGAGTGAAAAGCATTTTAATTAAAAGTAATCTTAGGGGGTGCCTGGGTGGCTCAGTTGATTAAGCATCCAATTCTTGATTTTGGCTCAGGTCATGATCTCAGGGTGATGGGATTGAGACCTTTGTTGGGCTCCCTTCTCAGTGGAGAGTTAGCTTGAGATTCTCTCTCTCCCTCTGCCCCTGCCCCCTGAACTTTTTCAAAGAAAATAATTTTTTATTTTTATTTTATTTTTATTTTTTTAGTAATCTTGGGTTTAGAGGTGCCTGGCTGGCTCTATCAGAAAAGCATATGACTCTTGGTCTCCAGGTTGAGAGTTCAAGCCCCATATTAGGTGCAGAAATGACTTTATTTTTTTAAATTATTTAACAAGAGTACAAATTGGGGGAGCAGCAGCCAGCAGAGGGAGAGGGAGAAGCAGGCTCACTGCTGAGCAAGGAGCCCACTGCAAGACCTGGTCCCAGCACCCTGGGATCATGACCTGAGCCCAAGGCAGATGCTTAACCGACTGAACCACCACCCAGGCGCCCTGTAGAGATTACTTTTTTTTTTTTTTTTTAAGATTTTATTGATTTATAAAAGAGAGAGGGCAGAGACATAGGCAGAGGGAGAAGCAGGCTCCCTGCAGGAAGGCCTGATGTGGGATTCAATCCCTGGACCCTGGGATCACTACCTGAGCCAAAGGCCGACTCTCAAATGCTGAAACCACCCAGGTGCCCTTCCTCCTTTTTTTTTTTTTGTTTTTTTTTTTTGTTTTTTTTTGTTTGTTTGTTTTTAAGTAATCTTGGATCCAAATGTGAGAATTGCAGATTAATTTATGCCATTGAATAAGAATGAACATGATGTCTTAAGTGAAAAGTATTATTTGTTCATTAACACTGCTATTTATTGATTGTGTAACTCTTAGTTATTTAAGTCTGTGCTTCAGTTTCCTTGGTTGTTAAAAGGGACAACTCATAGTTCCTTCAAAGGCCTGTTGTTAGGATTAAATATATTACCAACCAGAAGGCTCTTACTAAAGTTGTCTGGCGTAAGCACTACATAAATATAATTAACTGTTCTGTTGTTGTGGCCAGCAGCCTAGTATAATTGTGTAAGGTAAACACAGCCGTAATAACCTTCACTTTTATATTAGTGCTTTATATTGAAGAGAGAGACAATACATAATGGAAAATAACAGAGTCCAAGGTAATATTTTTTAAGTGATCTAGAACTCCAAAGGAAAGGCACTGCCTGCTTAGGGAAAGCTTTATGATAATGCAACTTTAATAGGGGGCATGAGGAAATTTCAGGTGGAGAAGCAAAAGTTTTATGTGAAAGGGCTCATTTTGTCTAGAGGGTTATATGTTGGCATTATAGTGGACTTGAAGGTTGGAAATCTCACAGAAGAACTAGAATGAGGAGGCCTTGGAGTATTGGGGCAGTTATGAGGGAGTTTTGTTTTTATTTTGTTTTTATTCCAGTAGTTGGGAGCTACTGATGTTTTTTTTAACCAAGAGGTTAAGATGATGAAAAAGTATTTTAAGGAGGGAAGACTGGAAGCACGGTTGTTGCCCATTATGGCCACAATAACATAATGCAATAATCCAGAGAGAAGGTGGACTAAGATAATGGCAGTAACAATTTAAAAATGGGATTTGAGAGAGGTACAAAGGCAGAACAGACCAGACTTAACTATATTCAGAATTGGGGTTCAGGGATGACTTGAGCATTAAAGATCTCACTTTTTTTTTTTAAGATTTTATTTATTTATTTATTCATGAGAGACACACACACAGAAAGAGGGAGAGAGGCAGAGACACAGGCAGAGGGAGAAGCAGGCTCTATGCAGGGAGCCTTACGTGGGGCTCAGTCCCGGGTCTCCAGGATCAGGTCCTAAGCTGAAGGCGGTACAAAACCGCAGAGCCACCCGGGCTGCTCAGATCTCACAATTTTTAATTAGTATGAGATCATCTACCTAATTTTTGCTTGGGTAATTTAAAGATAATTAGAAGTTGTTTTGGGGTTAGGACTAGGGAAATCTAATATTAATTCAGTTTTTCCACATTTTAGTTAAATACAACCTACAATATGCAGAAGGGCTTAGCAGAGAGTATTGACTTTTGACTAGAGCAAAGGAAAACTAGGTTGGAAAGGCATGTCATACTCGTAGCAGTGTTGTTGGTGATATGTGTGATTACAGACACTAAATGCAACTTATGCTATTTGGCAGGGTGGTATTTCCAACATTTTGGAGGAACTGGTTGTCCAGCCTTTGTTGGTTTCAGTCAGTGCACTGACTCTAGCAACTGAAACCGTCCGGAGCATTCTGAAAATTGATGATGTGGTAAGTATAAATAGGTTGTGAATTTCCCTACAGGGTCAAAAAGGCATATATTTTTTAAGAGTTTTAAGGAGGGGAGCAGGGTGGTGAATACTACTTTGCTGGTCATGAAGGTGATAACAGTTCATACTTTTACAGTCTTTTCTCACTTGTAAAAATAGGGGTGATTTGGTAATTGCTCTTTCATCATTAAAATTCTATCATTACAAGTTGTAGAACTCAAGTTTTTTTCTTTTCAGGTAAATACTCGGTAATCGGATTAACACCGGTCAACTGGTGCTGCTGTGGCCACTAACAGTGCATCTGGAGTGGAAGATCACCTTGGTGTTCTTGCTGTTTGGAAGATTTGTTTCCTTTACGAATCCCTAGGCCTGGTCTTCCAGTGGCACTTGCTTGAAAAATTGTATTGATACAACTTGATTAAAATATTAAATGTTTGATTTCAAAAGGCAGATTAATTTATTGGCCCTTGTCCCCCAACAGTCTGTTACTTCTGATATTCTTTAAAAACCTGTGTAAGAAGAGAAAAAAATGAATTCACATTTGCCTGTTGACTTTCTTGGGTCTCAATCCTGAGTTCTTAAAGTTTTGTGGGGTGTTGTTTTTTCTTATGGAAGTATTGAGAATTTTTAAATGACCCAGTCTGCTCCTCACTCTGATAAATCCCCATTCACACAAAAATATCAAAATGATAATATCCGCTGTTTTAAAAATTAACAGTATAGAGGGCACCTGGGTGGCTCAGTTTGTTAAGCATTTGACTTTGGCTCAGGTCATTATCTTGTGAGATTGAGCCCTGTGTCCAGCTCTGTGGGGAGTCTGTTCAAGATCCTCTGTCCCTCTCCCCAGTTCGTGTGTGCGCATGGGCACTATCTCAAATAAATCTTTTTTTTTTTTTTAAGATTTATTATTTATTAGAGCACAGAGGGAAAGGGAGAAGCAGACTCCCCACCTTGCAGAGATCCTGATGGGCTCGATCCCAGGACCCTGAGATCATGACCCAAGCTGAAGCCAAACACTTAACTAAGGCACCCCAATAAAATCTTATTTTAAAACGTTTACAGGAAGATACTAAGTGAAAAATGAAGTTTTCCCCAATAGCCTATCCTCCCAATCCTTTTCTTTGAAAATATAACTTTAACTGTGTTAATTGGGATTCCTTTTGCAAATAAAAGTATATGCATCTATGTAGCAAATATTATACATGGGGATTCTTAATGTGTCATTTCAGTAGCTTAGAACCTCTTTGCCTCTGTCCTGATCCAGGCATCCTCTATTGACATGAATCATGTAAAATTTCTAGACTAGTCTCTGCCCTTGCTCTGGCTTCCTTCCAGGCAGTTCTGTACACTAGTGATTTTTAAAAATTTGTCAGGCACAAGTTTTCATGGCTATTAACTGCTTTGGATAAAGGCCAGACTTTTGAAGAAGACCATAAATTGGGCTTACACAATCTAATACCACTTGGCCCACATCTCTTGGACTCAGTTAAGGGTCCATTTCTGGGTTCTATGCTATTCCATTGATCTTTGTGTTTTGTTTCTGTGTCAGTACTGTACTGTCTTGATAATTACAGCTTTGTAACAGCTTGAACTCTGGAATTGTGATACCACCAATTTCGGGTTTCTTTTTCAACATTCCTTGGACTATTTGGGGTTTTGTGGTTCCATACAAATTTTAGGATTATTTGTTCCAGCTCTGTGAAATAAGTTGATTGTATTTTGATAGTGATTGATTGCACTGAATGTATAGATTGCTCTAGGCAGCATAGACATTTTAACATTATTCTTCCAATCCACGAGCAGGAACATTTTTCCATTTCTTTGTCTTCCTCAATTTCTTTCATGAGTGTTCTATAGTTATCTGAGTACAGGTCTTTGCTTCTTTGATTAGGTTTATTCCTAGATATCATGGTTTTGGGTGCAGTTGTAAATAGGATCAACTCCTTAATCTCTTTTTTGTCTCATTAGTGTGTAGAAATGCAACTTATTTCTGTGCATTAATTTTATATCCCACCATATTGCTGAATTCCTATATGGGTTCTAGCAATTTTAGGGTGAAGTCATTTGAGTTTTCCATATAGAGTATCCTGTCATCTGCTAAGAGTGAGAGTTCGACTTTGCCGATTTGGATGCCTTTTCTTTTGTCTGATTGCTGAGGCCAGGACTTCTGGTACTATGTTGAACAATGGTGGGGAGAGTGGACATCCCTGTCATGTTCCTAACCTTAGGGGAAAAAGCTCTCCGTTTTTCCCCATTGAGAATATTCGCTATGGGCTTTTTGTATATGGTTTTATGATTTGAGATATGTTCTCTATCCCTACACTGTGAAGACTTTTAATCAAGATGGGATGCTTTACTTTGTCAAATGCTTTTTCTGTATCTATGGAGAGGATTATATGGTTTTTGTCCTTTTTTTTATTAATGTATATCACATTGATTTGTTGATGTTGAACCACCCTTGCAGCCCAGGAATAAGTCCCACTTGGTCATGGTGAATAATCCTTTACTGTTGGATCCTATTGGCTAGTATTGGTGAGAATTTTTGCATCCATATTCATCGGGGCTATTCTGTAATTCTCCTTTTTGGTAGGGTCTTTCTCTGGTTTTGACTTCAAAGTAATGCTGGCCTCATAGAAAGTTTGGACGTTTTCCTTCCATTTCTGTTTTTTGAAACAGCTTCAATCAAATAGGTATTCTTTAAATGTTTGGTTGAATTCCCCTGGCAATCCACCTGGCTCTGGACTCTTATTGGGAGATTTTTGATTACTGCTTCAATTTCCTTGCTGGTTATGGGTCTGTTCAGGTTTTCTGTTTCTTCTTGTTTCAGTTTTGGTAGCTCATAGGTCTCTAGGAATGCATCCATTTCTTCCAGATTGCCTAATTTGTTGACATATAGTTGCTTATAATATGTTCATATAATTATATTTTTTCAGTGTTTCTTGTGATCTTTTTCATTCATGATTTTATTTATTTGGGTCCTTTCTTTTTTCTTTTTGATAAGTCTGGCCAAGGGTTTATCCATCTTAATTCTTTCAAAGAATCAGCTCTTAGTTTTGTTGATCTGTTGTAGTCTTTTGGTTTCTATTTCATTGATTTCTGGTCTAATCTTTATTATTTCTCTTCTTTTAAAAAGAAATATTTATACATGAGAGAGGCAGAGACATAAGCAGAGGGAGAAGCAGGCTCCCTGCGGTGAGCTCTATTCAGGATTTGATCCCAGGACGCTGGGATCAAGACCTGAGCCAAAGGCAGGCACTCAACCACTGAGCCACCCAGGTGCCCCTTTTCTCTTCTGCTGGGTTCAGGCTCTACTTGCTGTTCTTTGTACAGCTCCTTTAAGTGTAAGGTTAGGTTGTATATTTGAGACCTATAGATAGGTCTCTATATACTTCCCTCCTTAGGATTGCTTTTGCTGTATCCCAAAGTTTTGAACAGTTGTGTTTTCATTTTCATTTGTTTCCATGAATTTGTAAAATTCTTTAATTTCATGCTTGACCCATTCATTCTTTAGTAGGATGCTCTTTAGCCTCCATGTATTTGAATTCTTTCCAAATTTTCTCTTGTGATTGAGTTCCAGTTCAGAGTATTGTGGTCCAAAAATATGCAGGGAATGAACCCAGTCTTTTGGTACTGCTTAAGACCTGATTTGTGACCCAGTATGTGATCTTTTCTGGAGAATGTTCCATTGCATCTGACAAGTAATTAACTGAAAATAACTAATTTGGTAAATGCTAAGTCTTAGTGTGTTTAGATGGCTATTTCTGGATTATCTAGAATTTAATTCAGTTTACTCTCATTTTAATGGATAATGAAGTATATTCTAAAAACTTTTAAGTCAAAATACTGTAATCCAAATGACTTATATTTGTTGTTTTTTGAAATTTTATTAGAGCACACAAGCAGGGGGGCGGGGGAGGCAGAGGGAGAGGGAGAAGCAAGGCTTCCAGCTAAGAAGAGAGCGTGATGTGGGGCTCGAGCCCAGGACCCTGGAATGATGTGAGCCAAAGGCACATGTTTAACCAACTGAACCACCCAGGTACCCCAAATGATTTATATTTGAATTTAACCATTACTCAGCACAAGATTTATAGGTTATATCTAAATAATAGAAATTGTTTATATAACAAAAATTTTAAAGATTTTTACTTAACTCATGAGACAGAAATGCAGAGACAGGCAGAGGGAGAAGCCGGCTCCCTACAGGAAGCCCGATGCAGAACTTGATCCTGGGACTCCAGGATCACACCCTGAGCCAAAGGCAGACGTTCAACTGCTGAGCCACCCAAGCGTCCCAATAACAAAATTTTTTTTTTTTTCCAATAACAAAATTCTTAAAAAGGGAACTCTTGAAAGGACAAGTTTCTTACTCATTTTTTCTGTTAAATTTGTTTTGATCTGTATTAAACCACTAAGTATGAGTATGGTTTTGTTTTGTTTTAAGATTTTATTTATTCATGAGAGACAGAGAGGCAGAGGGAGAAGCAGGCTCCATGCAGGGAGCCTGACGTGGGACTCGATCCCAGGTTTCCAGGACCACGCCCTGGGCTGAAAGCAGTGCTAAACTGCTGAGCTGCCTGGGCTGCCCTAAACCAGTTATATTTTAGGAAATGGGAGACCAAATAAGATTACTCAAAAAGAGATCTTTATATAGTTATATAATTCTAAAACAAAGGGAAATCTATCTTGTTAAATATTAAAAGATGGGCTTTTTTAATAAGGGAGGGGTACCTGAGTGACTGTCAATTAAGCGTCTGCTTTGGGCTTAGGTCATGATCCCAGGACTCTGGGATTAGCCTCCCCACTGAGTAGGGAGCCTGCTTCTCCCTCTCCCTCTACTGCTCCTCCCGTTTGTGCACACTCTCAAGTAAATAAAGTCTTAAAAAATAATAATAGATGGAATAGTATTGTGCCCTAATGGGGCAAAGATTTTGCACACTTCGCTTTTATTCTCTTGAGTGCTAATTACTCCTAACCATTAACTTTTTATTATGAAAAATCTCAAATACTTAAAAAAGTTTAAAGAATTAGCATGAACCATTATATATCCTTGTCTAAACAATTACTGGCATTTTGCCACATTGAAATTCTGTAAATGACATTCCTAAAAATGATGATATGCAAAATTGTGCAACAGATATCATAGGACTTGGGAAATGCGATTAAGGACACAACATTCAAAAACTTCATCAGGAACAAATCTAATAGAAACATACACGTGTTAAATAGTTAAATACATTCGATATTAAATATGCCACTTTACCTTGAGAAATACCTAAAACTGGCTTGTGACAGTGGATATTAAGTTGCAGCTATCATTGCAAAGTGATAGGGTTATCCTAAACATGACAAAGTTGTGACACCTGATGTGGATAGGTGTAGCTCGTAACAGTGAATTGATGTACCAATGCATATTGAGGTTTTGTATGTATGTTATTAGGCAGTTTAATTTAGCTGGGTGCATTTTTCTTGTGCTCACCTTTTTCTGAGGAAATTACAAGCAAATTTTGAAATTAGCATTTTGCTCAAGTTGTCCACTTGTTGGTTTAAGGTTTTTCTCGACATTTTTACTATAACATGTCTAAGTGTAGATCCCTTTGAATTTTTTGCCCTTGAATATACAGATTATTTTTCCAGTAATCTTGTTCATGGAGATAAAGATCAAAATTCAGAATAACTGAAGTGGCTAGAAGTTGGACAAAGTACTACAAGAGGAAGCTTGTAGTGTGGAAGAGTAGTCTTGAGTTCTTGGCTGAGTATTTATTTTTCTATCTGGGGGCTCTTTTCTAGAGTCCATGGAACAACCATCTGGAAGGTAGTAGGCCAAAGTTTACAAAGGACCAGGAAAATTCAGTAGAGCCTACAGAAGGCTATTATTGCCTTAGCATTGATGCTAAATGAGCTCTGCAATAAAGACTTCTCTAGACTCTTCAAAACAGGTTTTCTTTTTTTTTTTTTTAAGATTTATTTATTTATTCATGAGAGACAGGCAGAGGGAGAAGCAGGCTCCATGCAGGGAGCGTGACGTGGGACCTGATCCCGGACCCCAGGATCACAGCCCGAGCCGAAGGCAGGCACCCAACCTGCTGAGCCACCCAGGTGTCCCCATAACAGGATTTTTTTTAAAGGATCAAACTAATCCCAAATAGCTATGTATCAAAGCAAAACTTCAGGGTCCCAGAGTGGTTTAGTCAATCATCCAGCTCTTGATTTCAGTGCAGGTCTCAGTCTCAGGATCATGGAATTGAACCCTGAGTTGGGGAGGAGTCAGCGGGGAGTCAGCATGGGGTTCTCCCTCTACACCCCCCGCCATGCATGCACACTCTCTAAAATAAGTAAATCTTTTTAAAAAATTGAAAACTTTAAATGATAAAATCCAGCACTCAGTAACTTAAAATTCATGATATCTGACATTCAATCAAAAATTATTGGTCATGCAGATGAAAGGACAATGAAAAAGTGGGGATCTGTAAAGGAGTGGTTTTTGTGTTACTGAAATTAAGCTGGCATAAATTCAGGTTAGAGTGTTATGAATTTAAGATGTTAAATGTCTCCATGGTAACCACAAAGAAAATAGCTATAGAATATACACAAAAGAAAATAGGGGAGGAATTTAAATATTTCACCATAAAAAAAGACAAAAGACACAGATGCCTGGGTGGCTCAGTTGTTAAGCATCCAGCTCTTGGTTTCCACTGGGCTCATGATCTCGGGGGCTCATGATCATGGGATTGAGCCCCATGTCAAGCTCCCTGTTAGGGAGCCTGCTTGTCTCCCTCTCTCTGCCCCACCCCTTTCACACTCACTCTCTCTAAATGGATTAAAAAAAAAAAAAAAAAAGACAAGTCAGGAAATGGACAAAAAACCATGTAAGACCTATTTAAAAATGACGGGGGCACCTCGGTGGCTCAGGCAGTTAAGTATCTGATTCTTGGTTTTGGCTCAGGTCATGATCTCAGGGTCTGAGATCAGCCCCAGGTCCAGCTCCACACTCGCTGGGATGCTGCCTCCCTCTGCCTCTCCCCCTGCTGGTGTGAACACTCACAATTTTTTAAAAAGAGAGTGCATGTGCACGAGGGAGGGAGGAGCAGAGGGAGAGAGGAAGTCCTCAAGCAGACTCCCTGCTGAGTGTGGAGCCCCATGTTGGGCTTAATCTCACCACCCTGAGATCATGACCTGAGCAGAAACCAGGAGTCAGATGCTCAACCAACAGCCACCCAGGCGCCCTAATAAGTAAATCCTTAAAAAAAAAGAAAAATGACAGACATAAGTCCCTCATCAGTAATTACTTACAATGTAAATAGGTTAAACTCTTCAATCAGAAGACCAATTGGCAGAAAGGATACAAACATGATCCAACTAGTTTGTCTAGTTTTGGATTTCACTTGAGATCCAAAGACAAATAGATCAAACATGAAAGGGTGGTGTAAAGAATCCCTATAGGGGTGCTTGAGTGGCTCAGTTTAGTGTCCAACTCTTGATTTCAGCTCAGGTCATGATCTCAGAGTCATGAGACTGAGCCCCATATCTGAGCCCTATATCAAGCTCTACACTAAGTGTGAAGCCTGCTTAAATTCTGGGGTGCCTAGGTTGACTCCATTGGTTGAGTGATGGTCTTTTAGTTTTGGCTCACGTCATGGTCTCGGGATCTTGAGATGGAATCCACATTGGGCTCCATGCTCAGCAGGGAGTCTGCTTGAGATTCTCTCCCTCTGCCCCTCCCCCCACTTTGGTGCGCACACCAAATAAATAAAAATAAATTTTTTTTAAGATTTTATTTATTCATGAGACACACAGAATGAGAGAGAGAGACAGAGACACAGGCAGAGGGAGAAGCAGGCTCCATGCAGGGAGCCCGATGTGGGACTCGATCCTGGGTATTCAGGATCGGGCCCTGGACTGAAGGCAGCACTAAATCGCTGAGCCGCCAGGGCTGCCCGATAAAAATAAATCTTAAAAAAGGTTCTCCCTCTCCCTTCCCCCCTTCTCTCTCATACTCTACAAAAGCAAACAAAAAACAACAAAACCCCAAGTGGCTATACTAATAACAGACAAAATTTAAATTTTTTTTAAGATTTTTAAAATTTGGGATCCCTGGGTGGCACAGCGGTTTGGCACCTGCCTTTGGCCCAGGGCGTGATCCTGGAGACCCGGGATCGAATCCCACGTCGGGCTCCCAGTGCATGGAGCCTGCTTCTCCCTCTGCCTATGTCTCTGCCTCTCTCTCTCTGTGTGTGTGTGTGTGACTATCATAAATAAATTTTTTTTTAATTTTTAAAAAAAAATTTTTAAAATTTACTTAACGCAGAGCACAAGAAGAGGGAACGACAGAGGGAGAAGCAGGCTCCATACAGAGCAGGGAGCCAGATGCGGGGCTTGATCCCAGGACCCTAGGATCATGACCTGAACCAAAGGCAGATGCTTAACTGACTGAGCCACCCAGGTGCCCCTAGAATTTAAATTTTAAGAAGTTAAAAGAAACAGGACATTATATGTAAAAAGGCTCAATCTACCAAGTAAGTATAACAATTACAAATACTTATGCACCTAACAATAACATCAAAATGTATGAAGCAAAATCTGACAGAATTAGCACATGTGGGTGGCTCAGCAGTTGAGCATCTGCCTTCAGCTCAGGTCATGATCCTGGAGACCTGGGATCAAGTCCCGCATCAGGCTCCCGGTAAGAGGCCTGCCTCTCCTTCTGCCTGTGTCTCTGCCTCTCTCTCTCTCTCTGTGTGTCTCTCATGAATAAAGAAATAAAATCTTTAAAAATAAATAACAGAAGAAGACATACAGAGAGCCAACAAGTACATGAAAAGGTATTTAACATCACTAATCATTAGGGAAGTGCAAATCAAAACTATCATGAGATACCACACCTGTTAGAATGGCTATTCTCAAAAAGATAACAGTGTTGGCAAGGGTGTGGAGAAAAGGGAACCTTTGTGCACTGTTGGTGGGAATGTAAATTGTTGCAGCCACTGTAGCAAACAGTGGAGGTTCCTCAAAAAATTAGAACTACCATATGATCCAGTGATTCCACTTCTGAATATTAATCCGAAGGAAATGAAAACACTAATTCAAAAAGATACATGCACTTCATATTCATTCAACCTTTTCAACAAATCCTATTACAACAGCCAAGATATGGAAGTAACCTGTGTCCATCAATAGCTGAATGGATAAGGATAAAGAAATGGAATAGTATTCAGGCATAATAAGAAAATCTTGCTATTTGTGACAATATGGATGGACTTTCAGGGCATTGTGCTAAGTGAAATATATCAGAGACAAATACTGTATGATCTCACTTATATGTAGTATCTAAAAACATAAAAATGAACTCATAGATACAGAGAACAAATTGGGGGTTGCCAGAGGTGGCGGGTGGGGGGTGGGGGTTGTGGTGAAGTGAATGAAGATGGTTAAAAGGTACAAGGTTCTAACTAAGTCATGGGGATATAAAATACAGCATAGTGACTGTAGTTAATACTGTATTATATATTTGAAAATTGCTAAAAGTAAATCTGAAAAGTTCTCATTTACTGTGATCATTTTACAATCTATAGAAATATCAAATCATGTACTTAAAACTCATGTTAATTATTTCTCAATAAATAAAGAAATTTAAAAATAAGGCAAACTGGAAAATTATAAAATTGTAGAAATTAACATTCTTTTAAGCAACCAATAGATCAAAGAAAAGTCACTAGGGAAATTAAAATGTACTTAGAGATGAATAAAAATGAAAACACAACATACCAAAACTTATGGGAAACAGTGAAAGCAGCACTAAGGGGGAAATTTATAAATATAAAACAAGAAAGATCTCAAATCAACATCCTAACTGTACAATTTAAGGAACTCTGACAAGAGAGCAAAGACCATTCAATGGGGAAAGGGCAATCTTTTCAACAAATGGTGCTGGAAAACTGGATGTCCACATGCTGAAGAATGAGGTTGGACCCTTATCAAACACTATATATGAAAAATTAACTCAAAGTAGATCAAATATGTACATGTAAGACAAAACAATAAAACTTTTAGAAGAAAACCACGTTGGATTTGGCAGTGATTTCTTCAATATGACACCAAAAGCATAGGTAACAAAAGAAAAAAAATAAAATGGACTTCACAAAAATTTTAAAGTTTTGTGTATCAAAAGGCACTATCAACGAAGTAAAAAGCAACCTACAGAAAGGGAAAAGGTATTTGCAAATCTTATCTTTCATAAGGGATTAAATTCTAGAATATGTACAGAATTCCTAAAACTAAGCAACAATAAGCAAAAAACAATTTACAAACCCAATTCAAAAATGGGCAAAGGACTTGAGCAGACATTTCTCCAGGGAACGTACATACACAAATGGCCAATAAGCGCATGAAAAGATGTCCAACATCACTAAACATTAGGGAAATGCAAGTTAAAACTACAATGAGATACCATCTCACACCCATTAGGATGGCTACTATAAAAACCTAACCAAGCCAGAAAGCAACAAGTGTTGAAAAGGATGTAAAAAAATTGGAACCCTTGTGCACTGTTGATGGGAACGTGAAATGGTACAGCTGCTGTTGAAAACAGTAGGACAGTTCCTCAAAAAATTAAAACTAGGATTACCATATGATCTAGCAATTCTGCTTCTGTGTATACACCCAAAAGAACTGAAAGCAGGCTCTCAAAGAGATACTTGTACACCCTCATTCATAGTAACATTATTCACAAAGGCTAAAACATGGAAGCAACCCAAGTGGCCACTGATGAATGAATGGATAAGAAAAATGTAATATTTATATATAATATGTATATTATATACATATACACACACACATACATACAGTGGAAGATTATTCAGGCTTTTAAAAGGAAGGAATTTCTGGGATCCCTGGGTGGTGCAGCGGTTTGGCGCCTGCCTTTGGCCCAGGGCGCGATCCCAGAGACCCAGGATCGAATCCCACGTCGGGTTCCCCGTGCATGGAGCCTGCTTCTCCTTCTGCCTGTGTCTCTGCCTCTCTCTCTCTCTCTGACTATCATAAATAAATAAAAATTTAAAAAAAAAATAAAAGGAAGGAATTTCCAACATATGCTACAACATAAATGAACCTTGAGGACATTATGCTGGATGAAATAAACCAGTCACAAAAAAGATAAATATGATCCCACTTATATGAAGTACTTAAGAGTACTCAAAAATCATAGAAACAGAAAGTAAGAATGGTGGTTGCCAGGGCTGGCAGGATTGGAGAATGGGAAGTTCTCATTCTGGGAGTGTGGCATTTCAGTTTTACAAGAGGAAAAGTTCTGGGGATGGTTGGTAGTGATGGTTACACAATAGGGCAAATGTATTTAATACCACTGAACTATATGCTTATAAATTGTTAAGATGGTAAATTTTATGTATATTTTGCCACAATAAAAACTGAAAACACACCAGTCACATAAAGAAGCAGGAAACTATGTATAATGGAGAAAAAAAATCAACCAAGAGAAACAAATCCAGAAATGATAGAATGTCAGACTTAACAGCTTTTAAAACAAATTTTATTTATTTATTTATTTATTTATTTATTTATTTATTTATCTATCTATCTATCTATCTATTTATTTGAGAGAGAGCATGAGTCGAGGTGGGAGGAGAGGAGCAGAGGGAGGAGAAGCAGACTCCCTACTGAGCAGGGAACCCTATGCGGGGCTCAATCCCAGAACCCTGAGATCATGATCTCAGCTGAAGGCAGGCATTTAACTGACTGGGCCACTCAGGTGCCCCCTGAAAACAGCTTTTATAAATTTTCCATGTACACTCAAGCATGTAAAAGAAAATATGAACATGAGGAGAAAATGAAGGATATAAGATAGATTGAAATGAAATGTTTACAAATGAAAAATTCAATACTCTGGATAGGATTAATAGCAGTTTAGATATTGCTGGAGAAAAGGAGTAAACTTGAGGGAATGACCTCAGAAACTATCCAAAATAAAGCACAGAAAGAAATGGAATTGATTTTGTAAATTGATTTTGTATCCACCAACCTTGTTAATTTATATCACTCTAATAACTTACCTCTCTTTTTGAGAGATCTTCTACACAATTAAGTCATTTGTAAGTATTGAGAGTTTTTCACCCTCCCTTTCCAATCCATATACCTTTCATTTCTTTTTCTATCCTTTCTCGCCGGCTAGGACCTAGAGTAGAAATGCAGAATAGAAATGATCACAGTGGGTGTGGTCGCCAGATAGCAACTAATAATTTCTGCCTTCTGGTATTCACAATCTTGTGTAACCCCCACCCTTTCCCTCAGTGCACCAGGGTTGGATGATAGCATATGATCACCAGGCATGGAACAGAAGGGATAGGTCACTCCCAGGATTAGATCATAAAACACCGTAGATTCTGTCTTGGACACTCTGGTTTTTGCTCTCTCCTGAATTATTTGATCTTGAGAGGAACAAGTTGCTATGAAATGGAGAAGCTTTATGGAGACAGGCCTTCAGCGGACAGCCAGCAAGGAAATAAGGCCTGTCAACAATCACATGAGTGAGCTTGGAAGCAGATTCTCCGATCTCTCAGTTGAGCCTTGAAATGACTGTGTCCCTAACAACTTGACTTACCCTTTAAGAAATCCTGAGCCTGAACCATTCAGCTAAGCTATCCCAAACTTCTGACCCTTAGAAACTAGATGAGGTAATTATGTTTTATTGTTTTAGGGAAGTACTTTATATAACATTACATAGATAATTAATACAGAGGGCATCTTGGTTTCACCCATCTTTTCACCAATAAGTATGATTGTTATTTTTTGTTTGTTTGCTAGATGTCCTTTATTGAGTTAAGGAATTTTCCTTTTGTTCCTAGTTTCTTAAGAGATTTGTTTTAAATATGTATGGATGCCAAATTTTTTGGTATTTTTTTTTTTTAAGATTTTACTTATTCATGAGAGACACGAGAGAGAGAGAGGCACAGACACAGGCAGAGGGAGAAGCAGGCTCCATGCAGGGAGTCTGATGTGGGACTGGATCCCTGGTCTCCAGGATCACACCCTGGGCTGAAGCTGGCGCTAAACTGCTGAGCCACCCGGGCTGCCCAATTTTTTGGTATTTATTTGAGATTATTTTATGACTTTTCTGCTTATATTAGTCTTTTCAAAGAATTAATTTTGGCTCTGTTGATTTTCTCTATTGTACATTTGTCTTACATTTCTTTAGTTTTACATGCTTATTATTTCTACTTTCTTTTGAATTTTTTTTTTTTTTTTTTTTTAATTTATGAGAGACAGAGAGGTACAGAGACACAGGCAGAGGGAGAAGCAGGCTCCATGCAGGGAGCCCCATGCGGGATTTGATCCTGGAACTCCCAGATTATGCCCTGACCCAAAGGCAGATGCTCAACCACTGAGCCACCCAGGCGTCCCTTATTTCTACTTTCTTTGGGTATTTCCATACTTCTACTTTTTTTTCTTCTTAAGTTGGATTATATTAGTTCACTAATTTTGAGCCTTTCTTTTCTAACATAAGCATTTAAGATTAGTTTCCTAGAACACTGCTTTAGCAACATCCTACACAAAACACTTTTTTGAAGTTTATTACTTTTATAATTTTTAAGTGTACAATTCAGTGTTTTTAGCATATTCACAGCTATCACCACTAATTCCAGAACATTTTTTTAAAAGATTTTATTTATTTATTCATGAGAGACAGAGAGAGAAAGAGAGGAAGAGACATAGGCGTAGGGTGAAGCAGGCTCCATGCAGGAAGCCCGATGTGGGACTCGATCCCGGGACTCCAGGATCACACCCTGGGCCGAAGGCACATGCTAAACCACTGAGCCACCCAGGGATCCCCCAGAACATTTTCATCACCCCAAACAAAAGCCCCATTCCCTCTAGTAGTCACTCCCTATTTCCCCTCTCCCCAGTCCCGGGAAACCACTAACCTTTCTGTCTCTGTGGACTTGCCTATCCTGGACATTTCATAGAAGTGGAATCAGACTGTGTGTGGCCATTTCTTTCACTCAGCATAAGGTTTTCATGGTTCATCAACCTTGTAGTATGTATCAGAAGTTCATCCCCTGTTTTTAGTGTAAATTCATGACCCTCTGCCCCTGTATTAATACCTTGGAACTTCAATTTAGCATTTATTACAACAAATGTTATAGTCTAAAGTTAAAACACATTTTTGCAATTTCAATATCAAATTGCATACAGAACAAATAAACTTTACATAATAACAAGACATTTCCATCCATGACTGGGACATGTGAGCCTTCATATTGATCTCAGCCCCCCACAGGTGCTTTTTAAGTCATGAAGGTTATCCTCAGCTTCATTTGTCTCTGGCTAAGCCCTGGTTCTTCTTGTGCTGATATGGCTATAGGAACAGCAACTGTGGCAGGAGTTAAAAACAGCTGTAGCAGCCTCTTCCTTCTTATGTTTCTTTTGGGGGGGGCCTGTTCTTTCTTTTCTTTTCTTTTTTTTCTTTTCTTTCTTTCTCTTTCTTTCTTTCTTCTCTTTCTTCATCTTTCTCTTTCTACGTCCTTCTTTGGGATTCCTTGCAGTAATGGGTTTGGTGGCAGGCTTTCAGTCTTTTTGATCAGTGACATGTTTATAGTGACATGTTTATAGTGACATCTGTTTA
Organism: Canis aureus; assembly: GCF_053574225.1. Lineage (NCBI taxonomy): Eukaryota > Metazoa > Chordata > Mammalia > Carnivora > Canidae > Canis > Canis aureus. The sequence continues at coordinate 64,762,573 of NC_135621.1, read as the reverse complement.
TAGAGGGTGACTGAGACTGGACAGGGGATGGAGGTGCTTGGGGGTTTTAGCTACTGGCTCAGGAGACTCTGAGGTCTGTGGAGCTGGAGGCCACTGGGAGATCAAATGCTCTTTTTAGGTAGATAGGCTCAGGGAAGACTCTTTTCCATGCTTTGATAGCAATGCAGGTGAAGTCTGTTGCCGACTTCTTTGGGGGGTGAAGAATGAAAGACCCTTTGGGTGGAGATGGTGATGCCCTTGTTTAGGAGGTGGAGAAGAAACACACATCTCATCTGTTTTGGAGGAGACCGTCTTGAGAATATTGAGCACTGATGTGGGGTAGGAGAAGGGGGCTCTTCCCTCGGTAGCATCATGGAAGACCTTGGAAGACCAGCGTCTTGAAGAGGAGTGAGGAGGAAAACGGCGTCCTCTACTGGTGATGAGGAGGGAATCCACCTACCACAAGGGAATCCTCTTCCTGGCCCTTTGGCTTTCGTGGTGAGAAAGAGGCCTGAGAATCCACACCATTTTTTCAAATGGGACCCCTTGAGTCGCTCATCATCATCTAAAAGGAGGATCCAGAGTCAGATGAAGACTGCTGGTTTTGTCATCTGGTTTGGTGTCTCTGCTGCACAGAATCTGTGGCAACCATTTTGCCACCTTTATGTTCTCTTTATGAACTCTTTTCCAGGTTTTGGGGCTGGCGAGAGGGGCTCTTTTCTCATTACCTTTATATTGTGTCCCTTTACCTGAAGGTCTCCTTAGAGATACAGAAACATGAGCTTGTCGGTACAGCTTGGCTGCTGGGAGGTTGGGAAATGAATTTTTGGTGTTGTTGCTGGAGATATTGGTGCCTTCTCCTCAGAGGGCATGTGAAGGACATAACCTACAAGTTTTTTTGAGGGAGCCAGATGTTTTTTGTGATTGGCAACCAGACAAAGCAGACAATGAGCTATTTCTAGACAAGGATGCTGATGAGTACTTTTTTCTGTCTCTCTTCTAAGCCTTGATGGAGTTCAAGGAGATAGCCACCTCCCTAGGGATGGCTTGCTGCTAGGTGAGCCAACCAGGTCAAGCATGAGAAGAATAGTGTCTTGGTCAAATCTCTTTTTCTCCCCCCCCCCCCCCCCCCCCGGAAAGGTTCGTAGGCTCTGGTACAGGTTCAGGTTGGGGAATTTTCAGTATGTCACTGAAGTGGTGACTTGTACTGAAGGTTCTTTTTAGTTTTCTTGAAGATTCTGGGAATGCTGGTTTTTCTTTTTCTGGGGCTGGGGAAGGACTCTGGCTCATGGTTCTGATGGGGAAATTGAACATAATTGTGCTTTCTCTCTCTCCTCACTGGGCAGGATTATCTTCTAGGGAAAAGAGAGACGAATTGGAGTCTTCTTGGGCTTCAGGAAGACTCTCTCCTTTCTCTCTCTCTGCTGCTTTTTCTTTCTTTCTGCTCTTTATCTTTGTTTTCACCTTGCTTTTTCATAAATGCCAATGTTTCTTTTCATTCTGCCTCTGCTTTATTTCTCCTTCGGGTCTGGGAAAGCAGAATGTATTCCAGTGATGTCTCATAGGAGGAGCCAAAGTTCTCCCATAAACTAACTTTCCAGCACTTTTTTTTCCATTCAAAAACCCAGTCAGGTTGATTCTCATAATACTGGAGTCTGGAGTCTCCAAATATACCCAAAAGAGTTGGGTCAGAGGCACAATGGGACGCTTACTCTGCTGTAACCTAATAAGGTGATGGTACTACATACTTAAATTCAAGGAGTAACTTCTATTTTGGTTCAGTCCTTCACTTCCAATTGGTTGTAAACTCTGTCACAACATCCTCTTCAAACCCAAGAATTTCTGTTACTTGTTTTGTTATCCAAGGCTTTGTAACCTCCAGATTTGCTTTGCTCATATCTGCCAATTTTTCTAGGCATTCTGTACATTTCAGCTATTTCAGTAGCTTCTGTTTGTTGCTGAAGCAATGATCTTATTTTGCAGTTGTTCTATAGAAGAATCCCAGGGTCATGTTGTTCTAACATCACTTCTTTACTCCAAGTGCCAGAGCTCTTTTTTTTACCTGGCTGAGGCTTTCTCAGAGTTACATTGCAGTTTCAACCTCCTCCAACACAATTATTCTACTTTCTCTCTCCTTTCTAAGGTGTTAGACTATATCTTGGTCTGGAGACTTCCTACTCCTCCTTTTATCTTTCACAGGAATTTCCCCCAGTAAATCTCTTGCACTTCCAACTCCTTGGTGTCTGCTTCTTGAAAGACTTAAACTGACAGAAAAAAGAAAAAAGAAGAAGAGAAAAAAGGAAACAACCCAAGTAACCATCAACAGGTATATGGATAAACTTTAAAAAGTAAAAAAGTGGGGTGCCTGGCTGGCTCAGTTGGTAGAGTGTGCAACTCTTTATCTTGGGCTGTGGGTTCAAGCCCCACAGTGGGGGGTAGAGATTAAAAATTAAAATCTTTAAGAAAAAAGTGAAAAAAGACAATGTTAATACTGCAGATTAAATTTGAGTATCTCTTGTCTGTAACTCTTACATTAGAAAGAGCACACACACATACAAAAAAATTAAAAACGAAGAAAATTCTTCCAGTATTGGAAAGCTATTATCTTTCAGCAAAGAATACTATTCAGCACTTTAAACTGAACAGGCTGCTCATATACACAACATGGATGAATTAAAAACAAAAACCAAAAGAAACTAGTATTCTGAGCAAAAAACCTGAAAGCAAAAGGAGTACATACTACATGATTCCATTTATGTGAAGTTCTAGAACAGTCAAAGGGATGGAATGGGGGATAGGCTGGGAAGGGGCACAAGAGATCTTTCTGGAATAATGGAAATGTCCTGTATCTTTCTTTGCTATTTCAAATTTTTACTTAAATTCTAGTTAACACATTGTGTAATACTGGTTTCAGGAATAGAATTTAGTGATTCATCAGTTACATATAACACCCAGTGCTCATCATAACAAGGGCCCTCCTTAATCCCCATCACCTATTTAGTCCATCCTCCACCCATCTCCTTCCATCAACCCTCAGTTTGTTCTCTATAGTTAAGAGTCTCTTACGGTTTGCTTCCCTCTGTCTCTCTTTTTTTCTTTCCCATATGTTTATCTGTTTTGTTTCTTAAATTCCACAAATGAGGGAAATCATATGGTATTTGTCTTTCTCTGCAAATGTTCTATATCTTAGTACTGGTATGATCTCATGAGTGTATGTATTTGTCAAAATTCAACTATGCATTTAAGATGTTTAATTCACTGTGTATGTTACCTCTCGATACAAAAGTACAGAAACCATTCTTCTTATGATGACGTAAGATTTGTCATTTTGCTCTTATAAATCTGTCCATTTCTGCCCTATATACTTTGCAGCTATATCATTAGATATCTGCAAATTTAGAATATTGTTGGCAAATAAAAACTTTTCTGCTCTTCTACATACACACATGACCGGTCCTCCATACTTATCCCTCTATTCTGTTCTAATCTTCCATGTGCAGTGCTTCAGCATGTAGGTCTGTCTTGCTGTTTTGGGGTCAGGCCCCAAGAGGGGCACGTGTGGCCACAGAACCATCTGCATGTGAATGACTAGAAGTCCCTATATTTATGGCATCCATATACCTCATAAGCTTCTAGCTCTAGCTTCTGCTCAGAATCCAACCAGTACCCGTTCCAGTATGCAAAGCAAGTCTCAGCCAAAACAAAGAACAGCCTGAAGGAGGTGGGGAAATGGGGGATTTTGCAGATACTCACACTCCAGCTCCATATGCAAGAAACGCTTGGTAAGAAGAGTTCAGAGGTGCCTGGCTGGCTCAGTCAGTAGAGAGTGTGACTCTTGATCTCAGAGTCCTGGTTCAAGCTCCATGATGGATGTAAAGCTTGATTAGAAAAGAAAAAATGATTAAAAAAAAGAAAATGAGCTCAGACCTCAGAGATAAGTTCTAGGCAGCACATGCACATGCAGCACATGCAGCACATGCTGCAGCTTAGGGCTCCTGGGCACGACGAGGCTGAAGGATAGGGAGGAGAGGGTGATGGCAGCCTCAGCCTGAGGCAGCAGGGACTTAGGTAGCAGGTGGCTGAGGCTGCACCGCAGTCCCATGGGACAGGGGGAAGCCGCCTCTTGAAACGCCCAAATCTTGAGTGGGGGAGCTGCTGATGGGGTGGGGTGGAGGTGGGATGTGTCTGCGGCTACTGTTCCAAGTTGGTGGACCCTTGCCCCTTGCAGCAAAGGCCCGCTTCGTGCACCTGCAATTTCAATCACTGGTGGGTGGGCCAGGCTCCACCTAACTCTGGGCTTTGATTGGTCAAACCAAGAAAAAAAAGGAAGAAAAAAGACCGGTAGCTCTCAGGTCAATCAGCAGAACGTACCTCTGCTCCCCCTTCTCGGGCTCCGGCGGAGCCGTGTCAGGTAACAGGTGCGAACCACGCGGCTGCTCTGAGGTCGCCGCGCGACAGCATCGCCTGCTTTCCGCCGCCGCCTTCACTACCGTGTTAGTTCAGTGAATGAAAACGCGCTATTGTTTTTTCCTACAAAGCGAGTCGTTTCGCCGGTACGAGGCGAGCAGTGCGCACCTGGGCGGCGAGGCGGAGGCTGGCGCAGAGGCGCCCCTTCCCGCCCGCCAACCCTCTAAGCCGGCGAAGGCTCAGCCTCGCGCCGCGCCTCCCGGAAGCGCCCGCCCCGGGTTTCCCGCCGCCGGAAGGGGCGTCCGGGGGCCTTTTGGCCCCTCGCGGCCCCTGTAGCGTCCCTGGTTACGGCGCCCTTGGTAACCGCCCGCCCCAGCCGGGAGCCGCCGGGTGGCGGGAGTCCGCGCCCGCTCCCCGGCCCCGGGCGAGCGCGGGCCTCGGCGGCGCGGCCATGGCAGCCTCGCAGCGAGCGGCGACCCCGGCGGCCGCCCGCCTCCAGTCCCCGGGAGATTCCAGCCCCGGAGCGCAGGCCGCCCAGTCCCAACGCGAAGACCCCTCGGAGGCTGCGACGGCGGCGGCGGCGGCCGCGGCCTTGAGGGACGAGGAAGACGGAGAGGAGGCGGCGCCGCGGGCGCAGGCGCGGGTAATGCAGGGGCGGCCGCGGGCCGCGGCGGGGTGTGCGCCGGGTGCTGGCTGGCGGGCGGTTCGGGTCCCGCTGGGTGAGCGGCGGCCTCGCGGCCGGGAGGCGCGACGCCCTGCCCAACCCCCTCCCCCAGTGGGCCCGGTCCGCACCTTCTCTGCACCCCCACGGTAGGTACTCAGAACCGGGGCGCTGGATTGGAAGATCTTTTAATTTTCCACAAAGAGATCGTTGCAAAAAAAAAAAAAAAAAAGATTTCTTGGAGAGCCTCCATTTCTAGAGAGCATCAAGTACAGAGCTTTACTTCTCTTGCTCCAGCATCTGTCGCACTTGCAAAAGCAGTTACTGCTTTTTCTTTTCAACTTGCGGAGAACTGATGTACCCCATAGTGCATGACCCATAAAACTCAGGCGAATCAGCTGTGCTGTCAGGTGTGTTTTGTTGTCCCTTTAAAGTCTTGGTTATTGGTGCATTTTTTAAAAATTTTATTATTATTTTTTTTATTGGTGCATCTTCACAGTGTACAGGAGAGGCGGTGTTTAAACCCATTCAAGAGTTCAGGGGGGCACATCATACACAGATGAACGTTAAGCATCCAGAGAAACAAATGACTGAGGTTCCAGTTTCCTAAACGACTCTTCAGGGTGAGAAAGCCCCTTGACAGATCAATGTTCAGTGTCAAATGTGTTGTGAGCACCTGCCCATCAGGTAGAGGGCTGAGTTTGCCATCTACTCTGTTCCCTTAAAAGATGGGACCATTGAATTTTAGCTAGCCATGTGCAGATATAAACCTTACCCCCAGTTAAAGATTCTTAATACCGTTTGTCCAGAGCATCTCAGATACAAACCATTATGGTCTATGGCTAAAAAAATCACTGGTATTTTGGAATTCTAACCTAAACACTAAAATTCTATCCTAAACACTAAAAGTGTTTACGGAGAAAATCTGTAGCAACACCTTCAATGGTCAGTATTTCACCAGCGGACAAACTACCCGAGGTCATCCAGAGTAAGGTACATTGAGACCCTGAACATGAACCAAGGTCAGAGTCCTGGGAACAGTTTCATTCATAATAAAGCTTCCCCACAAAACAAATCTCAGAACCAACAAAGGAGGCAAAGTGATAGAGGAAAAAGATTTGAGTGAAGGAAGAGGATTGGGAATCCTGGACAGGATCCATTCTCTGCCATTTGCGAGGTGATACTAAGATGTAACTTTCTTCAATCTCAGTTTCCTTGTATGTAAAAGAACTCTAATAAATGTGTCTCTTACTGGGATATTAGGAGAACCAAAGGAGAAAATGTGTGCATTATCTACAGAACACTTTGTATAAATTCATAATAATAATAATAACTGCCAATGAGACTGTCATTTGAACAACTGCCCCAAAGATTAAATTCTCCTTTGGCTTACTGTGCTGGAGGAGTCAGTCATTTCTGTAGTAGCAGGTATACTTCCAGACTGCCCTGCTAAACTGCAAATCTGTATCAGAAATTTAGTGCCTTAGGAGAGATCGATTCATCCAACAAGCTAGTTTCAAAGGAACAGATTACTACCAAACAAACAGAAAAGGGAGCTAAGTCTTATGAGTTTAATACACTTGGAGGATCCAAAAGCAAATCTGGATAAGCTGCCACAGTAGACCTGATAGCCAGAGGGCACCGGTTGGAGAAAGGAACCCCGAAAAGGCAGGAAAGGGTGCAGGAGCCAAGCTTGTCTTCACAGTTCATCTTGAGTCTCTACCTTGGTTTTTTTAAAGATTAATTTGTCTCAACTTTATCATCTACAAAATGTAGTAAACTCATGGATACTATAAGTACCACACAAGACTGATTAGAGCGGCGCTTGGGTGGCAAGTTTGGTTAAGTGTCTGGTTCTTCATCTCAGGATTGTGAGTTCAAGCTATGCATTGGGCTCCATGCCTAGCCTTTTAAAAAAAAAAAAAAGACTGGTTAGAGAACCACTAGGCTCCTTTCACTCCTTTGGTTTGCCAAAGTGAACCCCATCCCCCTCCCACACACACTTTGAAGGATCCTGAGCCCATATTGAGCTCTGAGGTATGTTCCTTGAATCTAGCCTCCATTGGAGATAGCATTTCATAGGCCTTGCTATGTGGTTGATGATGGCATGCGTAAAGCAATATTCTTGAATTCACAGTTAAAGTCTCACTGACTTTCCTAATGGGGTAACAAATATCAAAGAGTTATTAAGCGCTAGTCACTGAATATTCATTTGTGAGTGAAGCAGACAGATCCCATCGTCACAAAGCTTCCAGTCTGGTGGGAAAGTTAGACATACAAAATGAATAGTCAAATGATTATAAGATGAGAAATGCTGGGAAAGAAATGAATAGGCTTCTGTGATTAAAAAAAGAAGTAGTCAGGAACCTACTTAAATGAGTAAACAATTAAGTCAATACCTGGTAGATAAGAAAAAGCAGCCATTTGAAGACTAGGGGTAGAAAAAACATTCCAGGCTGAGGGAACAGCAGAGGCAGCGGCCCTAAGATAGGAAGAGAGAGTTTTGTGTGATTAAGGATCTGAAAAGAAAAGAGATGAGAGAGAAGGGCAGGGAAGGAGACAAGGTGGGAGAGATGAGCTGGGCCGGATTATTCAGGGCCTTTTAGACCAAGATAAGGAGTTTAGAGTTTATGGTCAGTACAGGTACTGCAGAAGGTCCTTGAAGACTTTAAAAGATCTGACATTTTTCTATTTACATTTTTAAAAGACAACGGATGGCTCTGTGGGGAATGATTAGAGAGGCTTTGACAAAGCAAAAGTAAGGAAATTAGTTAGGAGCTGTTGTGGTTCCAGAGACAGGCGGCGGTGGTTTGGTTCTAGTCTAGGAGAAGTGGCAAGAAGTGGACAGATTTCTTTAGAATGCATAGGACTTACTGTTAGATTGGATGTGAAGGCCAAGGAAGAGGAAGAAATCAAGAATGTTCATTTCCATTTTCTGGCTTAACCAGTTGCATGAAAAGTAATGCCATTTACTGAATTGGGGATAACTTAGGGAAGAATGGGTTTACAGACTGGGTGGGAATTAGGGTTTCCGTTTTTTGTTGTTTGTTTGAAGATTTATTTGTTTATTTATTTTAGAGAGAGAGTATGAACAGGAGGGGCAGAGGGAGAGGGAGAAAGAATCTCCAGCAGGCTCCTCCCTGAGCATGGAGCCAAAGCAGAGCTTGATCTCACGACCTTGAAGTCACCACCTTGAGGTCAGGACCTGAACTGAAATGAGTTAGATGCTTAGCTGACTATGCCACCCAGGTGCCCCAGGGTTTCAGTATTTTTGTTTGTTTGTTTGTTTGTTTGTTTTTGTTTTTGGGTTTCAGTTTTGAACATGGTAAATTTGAGATGCCTATAAAACTACCAATTGGAAATATGTAGGAAGGGGTAGGGTCTATGAAACCATAGTCCTGTGTGATCTAGACTATAGACTTCTTTCTAGGAATTTTCAGCAATTTTTTAAAAAAGATTTTATTTATTTATTCATGACAGAGAGAGAGAGAGGCAGAGACACAGGCAGAGGGAGAAGCAGGCTCCATGCAGGGAGCCTGACGTGGGACTCGATCCCGGGTCTCCAGGATCAACTCCAGGCTGAAGGCGGCTCTAAACTGCTGGGCCACCGTGGCTGCCCAATTTTCAGCATTTTTAAGACAATGGGAATGAATGAAGTCACTTAGGGAGAGGATGTGGAGAAAGAAGCGAAGGGGCCTAGTATAGAATTCTGAAGAACCTAGCATTTAAGGGGTGTCTGGCTGGCTCCATAGGTGGAGCACAGGACTCTTGATCTCAGGATCCTGAGTTCAGGCCCTACCTTGGGCATGAAGCCCACCTAAAAAATACACACACACACACACACACACACACACACACATATATATTTTAGGTGGGCTTCATGCCATGTATATATATACACATATATACACATGTATACATACGCCAGGTGCCTGGGTGACTCAGTTGGTAGAGATAAAGAGATAGAGAGTTTGACTCTTGGTTTCCTCTCAGGTCATGATCTCAGAGTCAGGAGATCCTGAGATCTACCTCTCCCCTCCCCCTCCAGCCCTACACTCAGCCAGGAGTCTGGTTGAGATTCTCTCCCTCTCCCTCTGCCCCTCCCATGTTCCCCTGACTAAAATAAATCTTTAAAAAATTAAAAACCTAGTGTTTAGGGATCCCTGGGTGGCGCAGCGGTTTAGCGCCTGCCTTTGGCGCAGGGCACGATCCTGGAGACCCTGGATCGAATCCCACATCGGGCTCCGGGTGCATGGAGCCTGCTTCTCCCTCCGCCTGTGTCTCTGCCTCTCTCTCTCTCTCTCTGTGACTATCATAAATAAATAAAAATTAAAAAAAAATTAAAAACCTAGTGTTTAATAGTCAAGTAGAGAAAAAGGGAGCAAAAGAAATTAAGGACCAGCTACAGTGGTAGAAGGGTTACCAGAAAGTGGGCAAGTTTCCCATTCACTGGCTTTAGTGATGAGGAAAGGGATAAAATGGTGCTAAGAGAGGGATATTTCATCTTTGAAACAGGAGGGAAGGAGAAAAGGAGCACAAAAGTGGGCAGTTTTGTAGATGGGAAGATAGTGAACTTCCCTCTGAAGATTTCTGTTTTCTTAAAGAAATAGAAGAGTTAGGGATGCCTGGGTGGCTCAGTGGTTGAGCATCTGCCTTTTCGGCTCAGGGTGTGATCCCGGAGTCCTGGGATTGAGTCCCACATCGGGCTCCCTTCATGAGGTCTGCTTCTCCCTCTGCCTATGTCTCTGCCTCTCTCTGTCTCTCTCATGAATAAATAAATAAAATATTTTAAAAAAATAGAAGAGTTATAGGCAGTTGGGGGATGAGTGTGGGAGCAGGTAAATGAGCAAAGGAAAGGTAAGAAGTATTGCTGGGGGAATGTGAGAGCCACCTTCCAGAAGGAATAAGGGAGGTGCTAGGCAGACCAAGTATCCATTGAAAATTGTTCAGTTTTTTGGGGGATGTGGCAAGTTCCTTTTTTCTTTTTTTCCCCCAAGATTTATTGATTTATTTGAGAGAGAGAGTGAAGGGAGAGGCAGAGGGAGGGAGAGAATCTGAATCTGAAGCCAGCTCTGCGCTGAGCTAGGAATCTGGCACAGGACTCGAATCCATGACCCTGAGGTCATGACCAGAGCCAAAATCAAGACAGATGCTCAATCAACTGAGCCACCGAGGCACCCCAGAAATTGTGCAATTTTAAATTTTGTATTAATATTCACAAACATTCTTTTTATTTATTTTTAAGTTAAATTAAATTAATCTATTTTCAAGTAGGCTCCACACCCAGTGTGGAGCCCAACACAGGTCTTGAACTTAACCTTGAGATCAAGACCAGAGCTGAGACCAAGAGCCGGATGCCTAACCAACTGAGCCCCCAGGCACCCCTCTTTTTATGTTTTTAAGTTACATTTTAATTGTGAAAATAATATAAATATATTCTCTTTTTAAATTTTCTTTCTTTTTTTTAAGATTTATTTATTTATTTTTATTTATGATAGACACAGATAGAAAGAGAGAGGCAGAGACACAGGAGGAGGGAGAAGCAGGGTCCATGCCAGAAGCCCGACGTGGGACTCGATCCCAGGACTCCAGGATCGCGCCCTGGGCCAAAGGCAGGCTCCAAACCGCTGAGCCACCCAGGGATCCCCTTTAAATTTTCAAATGTTACAAGGGCACCTGGCTGGCTCAGTCTTTGGGGCATGTGACTCTTGATCTCGGGGTTGTGAGTTCGAGCCTCATGTTGGGTGTAGAGAGTACTTAAAAATAAAATCTTAAAAACCTTCAAATGCTGGGATCCCTGGGTGGCGCAGCAGTTTGGCGCCTGCCTTTGGCCCAGGGCGCGATCCTGGAGACCCGGGATCGAATCCCACGTCGGGCTCCCAGTGCATGGAGCCTGTTTCTCCCTCTGCCTGTGTCTCTGCCTCTCTCTCTCACTCTCTCTGTGTGTGTGACTATCATAAATAAAAAAAAAGAAAAAAAAAAAAAACACCTTCAAATGCTACAAATAAGGCATAGGACCTTTTAGACCTCTCCCTGCAAAAAAAATCTGATACCCCGCCTCTACCCCCCCCACACCATTGGTAGCCACTGTTTTGAAAATGATATATAGTCTTCTGGACTTTTTCCTGTTTCCTGTGTACATAATATGTTAATATATGGTCACATTAAAAATGTGTGTGTGTGTGTATATATATATACACACACACATACACATATTCTGCAGCTTGCATCTTCTCTTAACATTTATTGGGTTTACCCATATTAGTATATGTAAATCTACCTTTTTCATTAGAAATCCTTTCAATGCAAAAAAAATTTTAAATAAAAATTCTAGAACTTCAGATGATACTAGATACACTATAACACAAATAATTATGAGTGCTGGTTACTAATGAATCAACATGTACCAGAGGGAGTCATTATCTAAATGGGTCAAGCCAGTCTAGGGAAGATTATCCTCTAATCTGGTGGCTGCATATACAACATTCCATAGAGAGCTGAACGATTAAAGGGAAAGAGTACTGTGTTAAGTTCTTAGGATATAATGTCTTTGACCTAGGTTATTTGATTTACTAAATATTTTCCTTTGTGAGGATACAATTAAAGATGGCATTAGAATTGGAAGCTGCTTATAAACCATTCACCTGTTTCAGATAAAACACTGTGAGATCAGTTTATCTGAAAAATTTAAAGTATTAAGCTGAAATGGAATGGATACTTTGCAAAAGTCAGTGCCTAAGTTAGAAGCTACTCATCCTTCTATAACTTTTTCAAACACTTTTTCCAGGTCCAAATAAATTTTAGCCTTTTTGTGAAAATGATTGTTATAAGGCCTCCTTTTAAGGGATGTTCTAAGAGAATGAATGAAGAATGCATGTGTGCTTTTGCCAAAAACAGTTCTCGGAATGTCCTCCTGGTTTTAATTGTAGTTTTTGGAAAATAAGCCCTTAATACCTAAACATAGCTCTTTAGGGCAGCCAGTTTTTCTTCAAATGATTCAGTCCTTTTTGAGGGAATACCTGTCTTCTTCCCTCTATGGAAACTTAGTATTTTTTTTTTAAGCTTATATTCATTCATTCGACAAATATTTCTTGAGTATCTGCCATTGGTAGGGGCAGGCACATAAGACACAAATAAAGTCATGTAGGATGTCAGTTGGGGTGAGTACTTATGAAAAAAATAAAACAGAGGGGCACCTGGGTGGCTCAGTCAGGAGTGTCTGCCTTCGGCTCAGGTCATGATCTCAGGGTCCTGAGATCAAGCCCCACATTGGGCTCCCTGCTCAGCGAGGAGTCCGCTTCTCCCTCTCCTTCTGCCACCACCCCCCCCATGTGTGTGCACATTCTCTCTCTCTTAAATAAATAAAATCTTTTAAAAAATAAAGAACTGACTTTAAAAGGAAAAAAGACCAGAAAAGGGAGGCTGACAATGCGTGGGGAGGGACGTTGTAATTTCAAATACAGTAGACAGTGAAGTCTTTGTTGAGAAGATGGCATTTCATTAAGACCTGAAGGAGTGAGCAAGTGGGCCATGCCGATATCTAGAAGAACAGCATCTCAGGGAGGGGGAACGGCAAGTGAGGTCCTGAGGTGATTTTGCTAATGCTGTAAGCATTGGAAAAACTGCAAACTGGAATCAACTACTGCTACTAGGATGAACTACTGCTGCTGCCCAGGGGAAGAACCGGTGTCGGGGAGGCTCAAGCAGATGGAGAACTAACAGAAAGGAATACAGTCCCTTCCTCCTCCAGCCTTGCAGTTTCCCTCTAATCTTACTTTTGGCGAATATAGTGGGGAGCAGCTGGCAAAGCAGAAACCCTCTTTGGAGTCCCATCCCCAGCATCACAGAACAGGGTATAGAAGGGAGGTGTGGGAGCCACAAGACAATAACATACACCTGGCACCTACCTTATGTGTCATAAAATTAATGTTCAGAAGGTAAATGCCCATGTCACATGGCTAAGGAGTACAGAACCTAGGCTCGAATGAGAATTCGGACCCCACGCCTGTAATCCTTCTCCCAAGGCAGGACAGCGCTCCAAACTGAAAAGGTATTTAACTTCCATCCGAGTGCTTCTTATTGAAGGGTTATAAGGGAACTGAAACCAGGTGACCAGCCAGTGGTTGGGAGCCAGTAGTTAGATGAGAAACGGCAACTGCTCCTCAAAATTGCTCTATGCCTTTTACTCTGCTCTTAGCCTTCAACTTTGTGCACCTTGCTCCCCACTCTACTGTCCGCCCTTGCTGCTTTTACTCATGTCATTTAAATACATCTGGAAGTTTGTCCGGAGTACCCTTTGCCTTTTTCCCCTACACTCTCTTTGACCCTCCAGATTCTTCCATTCTTTGACTCATCTCGGATATTACCTCCTCCAGGCAGCCTTCCTTTATCTTCCAAACTCAAACCAAGCTAAAGCTCCTTTGGTTTGAATACTCTTATCACTTGGTCTTTGTATCTGATGTGACCACTTTCTCTTTCATATCAGTCCTCCTCTCCCTGCTTATTAAATGTTGGTGTTTGCCAGCATTTCCATCCTCAGGTTCTCGTCTCTCATTGTTCCCCTCTCCCTGGGCAACCCTATCCACATCCAAAGCTGCACCTGTCACTTCTGTGTGCCCTGGTACCTGCCATATCTCCCTCTCCAGCCCAGCCTTATTAGCAGCTCTCCAGATATATTTACCTCCCAGAGTTCTGACCACCTGGCTGCCTGACTAATCCCTGAAACTTAGTGTGTCTAAGACAGAGATTAGTTTCCTTTCCCTAAAACACTCTTTTCTGCTGTATCCCCTGTATCGATGAATGGCAGCACCACCATCTACCTAGACAGACAGCACTCCAGACAGAAATCTTTTTACTTTCTTGCCCACAGCCAGACCATTGTCAAGTTGATACTTCAGCCTCCTCAATCTCTCAAGGCAGCCTCCTTTCTTTTGTCCCTGGTGCTGCCCCCTTCATTTTGCCCTTAATATCTCTAACTCGGGCCTTTGCTGTAGCCCATTAACTACTGTCAACCTTGCCTTCCTTCACTCCCTCCTACTCGCTACAAGAAGACTCCTTCTGAGCATTAATATGTCAGTCCTCTGGTCACATTCTTCAAGGCTCCTATTGGCTATGGCCTGGCCACCTGGGCTTTTGGTGGCTCCTGACTTCTCTTTTTCACCTTGTTTCCCACCCTCATCTGGGCTCCTTATACCCTGCTCCCCACTGCCACTCAGACTACCTCCCTCTGAGCACATAATGCCTGTTCATTCCACTTGTGGCTTAAAAACCCCCCTGCCCTTGGGAGGAGTGTGGTGTGCCTTTGGAGCACAACGGATTTGAAATTGAGTACCAGCTCTGCTACTTACTAGCTGTGCAACTGCAGGTGGGTCACCTGCCTCCTTTGAGCCTCAGTTTGCTTGAGATCATACTACCTGCAAGTTGCATTGTCAGGAGGTGACATCATGATGAATGTTCTAACACTCTGCCTCACATGTCTCTGTTTTTCCCTGCTCCCTTGATTTGGCACACTCTGTCCTCACCCATCCTTATGCCTTCAGTCTGGCTCACCTCTACAAATTCTACCTTTTTTTTCCCTCCCTAGTCAGAGTTAGGCATTCTTTCTATGAGTTTTCATGGTGTCTTATATCGTGACATATATGGTCACTCGTCTGTCTCCCTCTTCAGAACAGCTGGGAGCAGTTTGTGGACAGGAGTCAGGAGTTCCGTCTCATTTAAAGCCTGCTGCTGAGTTATGTACCTGTTCTAAACTAGCTGGAAGCTTCTGGAAGGTGGAATTTTTATCTGATCTGTATCAGGAGCCAGCTGAATGCTGGGCATCTCTGAATATTTAATGAATGAAGAAGTTAACAAAGCTCTCATCTAAGAACTAAGCTCCACGACTAAAAAAGTAATGATGAGGAGCACATACAGAAACAGCAGAAGACATCAGAAACTTCTCTGACTTGAGTTGTAGGACATACATAAATTTCCTTTGAGACATAAATTTGTTGGTAATAAATTTTCGCATACCAGTTCTTTTGAGAAAAACTTGTTTTCTCCTTCTTCTTCTTCTTCTTCTTCTTCTTTTTTTGTTTTTAGATTTTATGTATTTATTTTAGAGAGAGAAAGCAAGAGCACAAGCAGGGGAGAGGGAGAAGCAGGCTGGGCAGGGATACAGGCCTTGATGTGGGACTCGATCCCAGGACCCTGGGATCATGACCTAACCTGAAGGCAGACACCAACTGAGACACCCCATTTCACTTTTTTTAAGTTACCCCAAGTGGTACAACACTGGCTTCTTATACACTGTTTTTAGTCCATTAAAAAAAAAAACAAACAAACATACCTATAACTATTTGTATACAATTGATGTTCTGAATTTTCCTGTTGGGAGAAAGGTACTCAATTTTATTTCCTAGAGTCTTATCAGATTGTTATATATCTATAATTTTCTATGGCAAATATGCTTTCTTCATTTTAAGTCTTTCAGGCACTAAGTTAAATTTAAAACCATGGTCAGCAGCCTTTTATGCATACCATCATAAATAACTTCAACTGTTTCTCAACTGAGAAAATATTAAAAATTCTTATTTATGGAGAAAATGCAATTTTACCACGTTAGCTGCTTCAATTAAAGAACTTTGAGGGACGCCTGGGTAGCTCAGTGGTGGGGCGCCTCCCTTCAGCCCAAGGTTTTGATCCTGGAGTCCCGGGATCGAGTCCTGCATCGGGCTTCCTGTGGGGAGTCTGCTTCTCCCCCTGCCTGTGTCTCTGCCTCTCTCTCTCTCTCTGTCTCTCATGAATAAATAAATAAAATCTTAAAAAAAAAAAAAAAAAACACTGTGAAAGGAATGGGGGAGGAAGATAGACCCTTCTAGGGATGACCTATATGTAGCATAGCTGCACTCCACTCTGTGGTTATTATACTGTACCACTCTTGTTCTCGTCACTCCCAAAGTCTGTCACCCATGGGAGCTGTTGCTCTTATTGCCCCAGAAGTGGCTGTTCTGATGGTCCCTCCTACCCCCTTTCACACCCTCCTATTCCCTCCTGAGGTATCTCCTTGGTGAACCAATGAGAAATTTGTTCCCTCCCTTCTCCTGTCCCCATTCTCCCATTTCCCTGACTTCTTTTTCTCCCTGTCTTCTCTCCAAGGGCACGCCCTTGGGGCCCACGCTGCAGAAGCCCTGCTAGGGCTGGATATTGCGCTGTGTTTGGTTGGTTTGCAGCAGAAAGAATGTTTTTCTTCATCTCAGTTAAAACTTACAACTCAGAGAGAGGCTCTTTATAAAGGGTGGTTTGGTTCTATCCTGTTACGGGTTAGTATATGATCTGGGAATTTAACCATTCTTTATAAAATTAGTTAAATAGCATTTATTTCCTGATGTCTCTCTCTCTCATTCTTTTTTTTTTTTTTTTAGTATTAATTTATTTTAGCAAAAGGGGGAGGGGCAGAGGGAGAGAGAATTGCAAGCATGCTCCCTGCTGAGCAGAGCGCCTGACTTAGGCTGATCCCATGACCCCAGGATCATAACTGAAATGGAAATCAAGAGTTGGATTCAACTGACTGAGCCACCCAGGTGCCCCATCACTCATTCCTAATAAAATATCATTAAGGGAAAATGTACATAGTCCACAAGTAACTTATAATCCATTATATGTAGGTACCCACAAGTAACATAATCTAATTAAGCATACACTTTAAGAAGCAGCATTGGGAATTGGTGTCAGTTTAATTTGTCTTCAGTTCTAAACACCATTTAACAGATTTTTTTTCCTCCTACCAGGCTGATTTTAACACCAACATTTCTGAGGTAGATGAACAAACACAAATAAGCGATGAGGACTTTGTGGACTTTTCTGATATTTGCCACTCTAATGAAGAGTATTTTAGGAAACTAGAAGAGCTGAAAGCTGCCCACTTGGAAACTATGGCAAAGTTAGAGAAAATGTACCAGAATAAATTAAATTTAAAAGTTCAGCCAGTGATCATCAGAGAAGAAGCTTCTAGTGTCTCTTCCAGGTAAGTTTGTACATAACATTATTTGTGGGCTGTAAAATAAAATGTATACTTAAATATGCAGAACAGAAGTATTTCAGAATGTTTTCTCTCAACTATCCTTTTGTACTTTTAATGATATACGGAGGTTGGATTTTATTTAAAATGTGTAATGGGGGCAGCCCGGGTGGCTCAGTGGTTTAGCACTGCCTTTGGCCCAGGGCATGATCCTGGAGACCCGGGATCTAGTCCCACGTCGGACTCCCTGCATGGAGCCTGCTTCTCCCTCTGTCTCTGTCTCTGCCTGTCTCTCTCTTTCTATCTATCTATCTCTGTGTCTCTCATGAATAAATAAATAAAATCTTAAAAAAAAAATGTGTAATGGCTTATCCACCAATGGCTTCTTGTTTTTAGGATCATTTGGTGGTCATTTAGTCTTTTTTCTCTGACCTGCCACTCATAGAACTGTAGGTATCTGTCAAAATATTTAGTCTGGGCCATTTTAATTTATTTTTATTTTTATTTTTTAAAGATTTTATTTTTAAGTAATCTCTACACCCAACATGGAGCTTGAACTTACAGCCTGGAGTTCAGGAGTTGCATGTTCTAATAATGACTGAGCCAGCCAGGCTGGGCCGTTTTTAAGTGAAAATATTAAAATTTAATTTTAAAAGCCCTTTACATTATGTGGATTAACATGAACTCACGGGTACCTCGGTGGTACCTGGGTTAGTTAAGCATCTGACTCTTGATTTCAACGCAGCTCTTGATCTCAGAATTGTGAGTTCAAGCCCCATGTTGGGCGCCATGCTAAGTTTAAGAAACAAAACAAAAAACCATGAACTCATTAAAAATATAAAGTATAGATACAGCTCTCTCTTGAGAGCACCCACCATTGTATCTCAAGGTGTACTTTTTGCTTTATTTTATTTTTAAGTGATTTTTTTAAAGATTTTATATAATTATTCATGACAGACATAGAGAAAGAGAGGCAGAGACATAGGCAGAGAGAGAAGCAGGCTCTATGCAGGGAGCCCGATGTGGGACTCGATCTCAGGACTCCAGGAGCACGCCCTGAGCCAAAGGCAGACGCTCAACTGCTGAGCTACCCAGGTGTCCCTACTTTTTGCTTTAATAAACTTTCCTGCTTCTCTTACTCAAAAAAGTAAATAAATAAGTCATACATACACACACACATACATATATATACAAATATACATACACACACAGTTCAGGACTAAGACATAAATCTTATTCAGGTTTTCAAAATAGTCTGTAATTTCTAGACCTATTTCTGCTATGAACTCTCTTATTTTGAAACTGGAGGCAAGTCCCTTAATTCATACAGTTCATCAGTGCTAATTGTCCATCTCCAGTTGTTGCCTGGGCACAGAGGAGTCACAAATCAACATGACCTTAAGGAGCTCAAAGACTAGCTGAGAACCAAAAATTGCAATACAGCATGATGTAACAGAGTTATGGAGACAGAAGAAGCAGCAATTGATCATGTCATGGTGTTGGTAGAGGCACACAGGCAGGAATTTTCTATAGAACTGTCATATCCAAGTTCAGTATTAAAGGAGGAGTAGCTGTACAGATGCAGGAAGCAAGGAGTGGGCTTCTAGGCAACAGAAACCACATGTGCAGAGGCATGGTAGTATGAGAGATCATGGTATATGTGAGGAGCTTCATGTGATTGGATATGACTTAAGATTAGTAACTGGAGGGCGAGAGAGGCGAGAGGTGAAACAGGAAAGGTGGCCAGGGGCTAGTCTTGAAGGGGCTTTATGATCTAGACTTGACTCTGTTACAGTGGCAAATCATAGAAGAGTTTCAAGAAGGGGAATGACATGACTAGATGTATGTTTTAAGATGGTGACTCTGAGAAATATGTGGAGGATTTAATAGACATTAGCCACAAGGAGCCACTGCTGTCTCAGTTCCCGTGTAAAATGAGGGAGTTAAATTAGAGGATCTCTTACCTCTATTCTAAATAAAAGTGATAATTATAAGCTTTATGTATCCAGCTCCTGCCTTCTAACTGATAATACCTTGATCTTATAGTTCTTAATTTTTATATTTGGTCACATGCAACTGAGAGTGTAACTTAATTATTATTCTTATTTAGGTCTGAATCAGAAAAGAACTCTTATCACCCTATCTCATTAATGACATCTTCAGAGCCTGATTTAGGGCCGTCTTCCTCCTTGATTATGTCTTCCTCTGAAGATGAGTTGCCCAACTTAGAAAAAGAGTATCCTGAGAAAAAGAGGGTGGTGATGAGCTACGCAAAAGAGCTCATCAACAACATGTGGACAAACTTTTCTGTTGAAGATTATATTCGGTGTGAAGATGCTTACTTCCCAACCGTTGAAAAAACAAAGAAGAAACCAAGAGAATGGGTGCCAAAGATTACAGTTCCTGAGCCTTTTCAGATGATGATTAGGGAACAGAGGAAGAAAGAAGAGAACATGAAATCAAAATCAGATATTGAAATGGTACACCAACTGCTCAAAAAACAAGAAGAAGAATCAGAGTGTAAGAAAAAATTCCGAGCCACTCCAGTTCCTGCATTTGTCTTTTTCCCCCTTTATCATGACCTAGTCAAGCAAAATGAAGACCGCAGAAAGCGTTTGAAGGAAAAGAACAAAGAAGCTCTTCTGGCCTCACAAAAGCCATTTAAGTTCATTGCAAGGGAGGAACAGAAGCAAGCAATCCGGGAAAAGAAGCTGAGAGACTTGTTTAAGTCTAAAAAGAAAACAAATCGATTTAAGGCCAGACCTGTGCCTCGATCTACTTATGGCTCAGCTACCAAAGAGAAGTTAAAAGAAGAGGAGCTCTATAGAGACATTATGACACAGCTGAAAGCCCAAGAGCTCTTGCAGAATCCATCCCCTTTACCTTCTAGGTCAGGTCACAAAAGTTGTGCTCCAAGGAAGCTCAAGCATCCTGAGCAGCCTGAAAGGCTGAAGTGTACACACAAGTTTAGATGCCAGATTGCTGATTTTGAAAAGCTTCCTGAGGGATACCAGAAACACCTCTCAGAACAGAAGTGTTCAAAACTCCCAACCTCCCATAAACCACCCAATCTTCACGCAGCCTCCACTGCATCCACTAAAAGAGAGAAAATTTTGGCAGACATTGCAGCAGATGAGGAACATTCAAAAGAAACACGGTCTTTTCTGTCTCCAAGAAACAAGTCACCAGGAAGAAGTGCAAGTGCAAAGCCTGTGCCTTGTAACTGCCCCCCTCCAATGCCCACAGTGTCTTCCAGAGGGAGAGAACAAGCCACAAGGTAAACGACTAGAATATAGCACTAGCTGACCCACGGTTGCTAAACAGTGTTTGTAGCCATATTGATTTTATGTCAGTCAATTTGAAAATATGAAGAAATTATATTTGGCAACATATTTTTGGTAGATAATATAGAGCATTTTGCCAGAGGATGTACTTCTAAGAAATGAGTATATTTTCCATTTCCAATCTTTGGGATAGAAAAGTTTAGTCAGCCTGTTGATTTCCAATTTCACAAGTCAAAGTCTTCTCAAAAGGTTGCCTTTAGTTTCAACGCTTGAATTTTCCTGTGTTAAATCTTTGCTGAACAACATTCTTACTGGCTTAAAGTGAATTAAGCCTTAGTTTGTTGCCCTCAGGAGATCACTTGAGGAAAAGAAAATGTTGGAAGAAGAGAGAAATCGGATCCTAACTAAGCAGAAGCAAAGAATG
This sequence comes from Canis aureus, assembly GCF_053574225.1. Lineage (NCBI taxonomy): Eukaryota > Metazoa > Chordata > Mammalia > Carnivora > Canidae > Canis > Canis aureus. The sequence continues at coordinate 64,741,820 of NC_135621.1, read as the reverse complement.
AAAGAATTGCAGAAACTCCTGACAATCCGGGCTAAAGCTTATGACTCCCATCAAAGTTTAGCTCAGATGTCTAAATCCAGAGTCAAATCTCTCAGGTATCCTAAAAGAATTTAGTAGTTTAGTTTCTGGATTCAAGTTGCTATCAATTACTTACACTCAATGTGCACGCACACACACACACACACACTCAAACTCACTCACCTCACCTCATGGTGAGGACCCTAAAACCATGTTGCTGAGCAGAAATGTTTTATATCGTGGCCATAGTTAATAGTTGTAATCTTATGTCAGTATCTAACCTTTTTTTTACTCTATACTATTATTTTTAAGTAGACTCCATGCCCATTGTGGGGCCAAACGTGACATGATCTGAGACCAAGTGTCCTATGCTCTACTGATTGCGCCAGCCGGGCGTCCCTTCCTTATGCTACTTTTGGTTGCACTGTAACGATATTGAGAAAAATCTTCTTTTTAAGTTTTGTATTTTAATTCCAGTATAGTTAACACTGAAAAATCTTGACTCCTACAGATAAAGCTCTCGTTTAATAGCTTGCTGTGTAATCTCAGAATATTGTTCAATAAATAGGTCTGTTGAAGAGCTTTGTTCTAAGGTGCATGAAATTTGAGATCACAAATTAACACATTGATGTTAATTAACATCAGTTATGTGATATGTCAGTTAACACGTGTGTGTTTAGTGGTGTGTGTTGCAATTCTTGGAGTTTTGATATAATAAAATATAAATAAATAAAAATATTTGCAGAACCCCTTCACAGAACACTGGAATTCTGCAATACAAAGTTTGAAAACCAGTGTTCCAGAGGAACATTTTTATGTAAAAAATGTTCATGTTTAAGTAGGAAAATATCTCCCCCAAAGCTGGATAAGTAATATGATTTATTAATTTTTAATCTGATTTATAAGTACCCCCCAATCTATATATTGGTTTTTACTTTTTATTGGTATTCCTTTTTAATATAGCAATTATATTTCTTTATAATGTATATTATGTTTATATTCCATGTAATGTATATCAGTGTAATTCAATAATACAGGGAACTTAATTTGATAAACTTGAGCAGAATTTTTTAGAAAAATACTATCCACCCCAAGAAAGTAAACTGGATTTTTCCTAATGCCAATTTTGTGTATAAATTAATCATAAGTATCATTCTGTAGTACAATTCTTTTCTCTAATCCATGTAATCTTATTATCTTGGTAGAGTTAGTATGTTTTACATGTTATTTTATATAGAATATCATATTTTATTCATTATAGGATTTTGCCCAAAGAGTAAGTACATTTACTGTGAACTTGGTATTTTGGTTCCTTTTTCTCTATATGTTCTATTCCCTTACTCCTCATTTTCCCCTGACCTGCTCTCATTTAATTAACTTTGCCACCCACCTATAGAAGATCTTGTTTAGGGGAAAAAGAGAAAAGCAAGATCTTGTTTTTCAGAAGAAATTCCTTAAGGAGAAGATATCTAATTTGGACTAAGTTTTCTTGGTTTTCTGCACTTAAAATTGAGTTAAGAGGGCCTTTATTCATCTCTTCAGGCCAGTGTAAAGCATTTTATTCTGCACTTCATAAAAATTTACCAGTCTAGGAAAGGTATTGTGGTAAATTGTAAGCCATGCTCATAATTTAATTTCTGATTTGTCATCTAAGCTAAATGTTGTATGTGCAAATTATTATTTCTTTTTAAAATTCCCTTCCTTTTATTTGATTTTAGAAAGAGTGAAAAGGAAAGGATGAGAGAATACCAACAAGAACTAGAAGAAAGAGAAGAAAAATTAAAAAACAGGCCGCTACTGTTTGAAAGAGTTGCTCAGGTTGTGTTTGTTGGAATTTAAGAGCTACAATCAGCTTTTTTTTTTTTAATACATCTCTAACGCCTAACTTACAGTCCATTTTTCTTATATGTTATATATGTATATTTTTAATTTTTATTTATTTATGATAGTCACACACACAGAGAGAGAGAGAGGCAGAGACATAGGCAGAGGGAGAAGCAGGCTCCATGCACCGGGAGCCCGACGTGGGATTCGATCCCGGGTCTCCAGGATCCCGCCCTGGGCCAAAGGCAGGCGCCAAACCACTGCGCCACCCAGGGATCCCTATATGTTATATAATTTATTGAGACATATTATTGTTTCTGTGACAGCTTCATCAAATCAGTCAAGTAAGTTTTTGCTTAAATCTGAGCATCAAATCTTGTTGAGGAGGCATGTTAGCTTGATAAAGAACACGCTGCTACTGCAGTCATATTCAAAATAATAATTTCACAACCTATTCTTCATGGCTGATCTTTTTTTTTTTTTTTTTTTTAGTACCAATTTAGCCATATATTAAGGCGAATCTTCATGATACTACTTGGAAGTCTTTGAAGAATTAAAAAATGAAACAAAATGCTAATTGGAATCAGATCTATTTCTGCCAGGTTTTGTTTTGTTTTTTCAGATTCATTGAGATATATGACTTAGAGCACTGTGTAAATTTAAGATGTACAGCATGTGACTTGACATAGATGTATGGTGAAACAGTAACTACTGTAAATTTAGTTAATAATCCTCACCTCATATAGTTAACCAAACTTTTAGGATTTACTCTCTTAGCAGTTTTCAAATATGCCATACAGTGGTGTTAACTACAGTCATCATGTTGTACGTTGCATTCCCAGTACTTATTTTTCTTATACTTAGAGGTTTATAGCTTTGACCATCTTCCTCCAATTCCCCTGGTAACCACAAATCTGATCTATTTTTCTATGACTTTGTTTTGTTTTTGTTTTTAGATTCTACATGTAAGTGAGATCATAAAGCATTTGTCTTCCTCTGTCTGACTTACTTCACTAAGCATAAAGGCCTCAAAGCCTTTAAGAGCTACAATCTTGTTGCATATTGTTGCATATGGCAGGATTTCCTTTTTTATGGCTGAATAGTATTCTGTTGCACATATACACCATTTTCTTTACCCATTCATCTTTTGATGGACACTTAAGTTGTTTCCATGCCTTGGCCATTGTAAATAATGCTGCAATGAATGTGGGGGTGCAGATAGCGCTTCAACATAGTGATTATTTTTCCTTTAGATAAATACACAGAAGTTGGATGTTGCTGTATTGTATTATATTTCTGTTTTTAATTTTTTGAGGAACCTCCATACTGTTTTCCAGGGTGGCTGTACTAATTTACATTCCTACCAACAGTGCACAAGGACTCCCTTTTCTCCATATCCTCACCAGCATTTGTTATCTCTTGTCTTTTTGATATTAGCCATTCTAGCAAGTGTGAGGTGATACCTCATTGTGGTTTTGATTTGCATATCCCTGATGATTAGTGATGTTGAGCACCTTTTCATGTACCTGTTGGCCATTTGAATATTTTCTTTGGAAAAATATCTGTTCAGATCCTTTAAATTGGATTATTTGTTTTTTTGCTAGGACTTTTATGAGTTCTTTATATATTTTGCATACTAACCCCTTATCAGACATATCATTTGCAAATATTTTCTCCATCTAGTAGGTTCCCTTTTCATTTTGTTGATCAGTTTTTTTAAGTGAGTCTGTAATTTTCATTCTTATCTACAATTACCAAAAGGACTTTCTTTTCATTGGAAAAATAATTTGGTCCTATGGACAGTGAGTTCTGATTTTACTATATTTTTTTTTAATTTTACTATATTTATACTCAGTTTTACAGTCTCCCCCTAAGAGTTATCTGTCCATTTCACATCTCACATCATCTTCTCCTTTGTACTCACAAAGGAGGTGTTCTTATGGGTGGCATAGCTTAACGATCGACAGACTCACTGGAGGTTACAGGTGCTGTGTTGTAACCTTGTAAAAGCTGTTGCATTTGGAGCTTCCTGCCAGCATTATAGGACTGCCCTTCTCAATGAAACACTGAGGACAGGGGCACGTTTTATAGGTGAATTTACATTTATAATATCTCAAAGTTATGGGACCCGTTTACTTACAGATTTGGAAATAATTTTATATAATGCTTTTCATTTTAAGGAGTGGGTTTCTTTTTTTAATTTCTTAGTTTCAATTTTAAAGGGAAAAATCATCATAAACTGTTGTGAATTACGTAGCAGAAAGGGATTGACTTCTAGCTCAAAGTAGTTATTTCCAGCTCCTGACTGCAGGTTGTTTGTCTGGTAGTTATATCTACACAGATTTCCCATAGACATCTTACATCCATCATGCCTCAAACTAGATCTTCCTCTTTGATTTCCTACTTTTGTTGGGCCACAGTTTTGGGGACTGGTAACTACTTTTCCTCCCTCTTTCACTTGCCACTGAGAGACCTGACAAATTTTCTTCCTAAATAATTTTTGGATCTGCCTTTCTCCATTCTCAATGATGAAATGCTACATGAAACCTCTGTTATCTCTTCTCTGAGTTATTGTAGTGATTTGACTAGTTTTCTGGCCTTGTTCTTTGCAAAGCCACCCATCATATCTTCACTTTGCCATTCCTGTTCCCTTGTCAAAATGTTACCCTGGGAGGTAGAACATAACCTCTGATATTAGTGACAATCATCCATTTTCACGGATTCTACTCATTCTCATTTTCAATGAAAAATATCAAAAGGTCTTATCACTGTCTTCTTCAAATACTACAAAGTGGGTATTCTTATATTACAGAGGAAAAAACTGAAGTTCAAAGAAGGTAAGTAACTAGTAAGGTTTATAGTTAGTAATGGAACTAGGATTGGACCCAAGTCAGTCTGCTTCCAAACAATTAAGACTAAGCTGTCCTGCTCTCTCCCAGAAGGTGACTCCATGACTCTTAGCCTGGTGTATAGAATCCTCTACATTCTGATTCCTGTTAACCTCTTTGTTCATCAACCCCAACACACCCCCTGCCCCCTCACCATGACCACCCTTTACTTTCAGACCATACTAGACTACAAGTTCCAAACTTCTTTATCCATGCTTTTTCTTTTTTTTTTTTTTTTTTTAAAGATTTTATTTATTTATTCATGAGAGACACAGAGAGAGAGAGGCAGAGACACAGGCAGAGGGAGAAGCAGGCTCCATGCCGGGAGCCCGATGCGGGACTCGATCCCGGGACTCCAGGATTGCGCCCTAGGCCAAAGGCAGGTGCTAAACCACTGAGCCACACAGGGATCCCCTATCCATGCTTTTTCTGAACACTGTTAGAGCCTCTTCCTTTTTTTCATACTGATCTTTCAAGTATTTTTATAAAATTACTTGAATTGCTTCCTGGGTTGAATTGGGTGCCCATTTCTGTGTTTTTTTATTAACCTCTGCATACCTTTGTCTTTGCTCCTGCTATATTGTGTGGAAATGATATGTTTCAGGATCTCTCTTCCCTTCTAGCTAGTTACTTTTAAAGGTTGTGGTCAAATCTTTGTATTCCTAGCACCCACCACCTAGGATATCCTCTGGCACAGAGGAGATGTTAATAAACATTTGTTGAACCAAAACTGAAATGTTAGGATCAAATTAGCCAGGTAATGACCTCTCATTTTTTTTCTAGGATTAACCTGGGCTGAGAGCACTGTTTTTTGCAGTCTTTGATAGTGATGAGTCTCAGCATGAGTAAGCTGTTGTGCCATGCTGTGAATTCCCACTGCTTCTAAGCACAAGAGAAAGTGAGGCAAAATAAGTAGTGTGTGTGAAATTAAAGCCATAAAGAAATTTTGCATGCTGAAAACAGGTTAGTTTCATAGCTGATTCTACTTCTGCCACTTTTGGCTCTTATCTCTGCTGTTCCTTTTATCCAAAAACACTGTTCTCTTTCCATATACACCCACTACCTCTCATGAGGGCTTTTTACAAAATAAGTACTCAGTAATTAAATAAATGAAATAATTACTGTAAATGAAACTTATGATTACAAAATAAATATTTTTCCCCTTCAAATGAGGGCACTGACTGTAGACAAACTTTAATCATTGTACATTATTTTGGTTTTCAGAAGAAGCAACACTTGTTTTTTGTTTTGTTCTGTTTTGGTTTTTGCAGTCTTTGATAGTAAAATAAAATAATCATAGTTATTTTCGTTGTTCCTTTTATCTTGTAGTCTGTACAATTCTTTTGCATGGTGAAATGCAAGGAGGAAATGTTTATTTCAATTAAGAATAGTTATGCACTACTCACCTTGATATAAAATATTAAAAGGTGGGGATCCCTGGGTGGCGCAGCGGTTTGGCACCTGCCTTTGGCCCAGGGCACGATCCTGGAGACCTGGGATCGAGTCCCATGTCGGGCTCCCGGTGCATGGAGCCTGCTTCTCCTTCTGCCTATGTCTCTGCCTCTCTCTCTCTCTGTGACTATCATAAATAAATAAAAATAAAAATAAAAAAATATTAAAAGGTAATTAATTCTATATATAGAGTGACTGGCAGTGACTCACCATTGCTTTGGTTTTGTTAACATAAATTAGTGCATTTTTTTCTTGCAGTCTGTTTTGCTGTGACTATTGCTGCTAATTAACAGCTGTTATTTAATAAATCCACTCACAACTTTATACATTATCCATGTATTAGCGCTAATTGTGGTCTTGCTGCTGTTGAGTTATTCTCTAGAAGAGTAAGCTTACCAGCCAGGACAGAACAAACTATGTTGTCCTGTTTCTTGGAAATCACAAGGTTTACTGACTGAGTAGATTCTAAATTCTGAACCAAATTCAAATGAAGAGTTAATGAGTACCGGCTTTGATATTATTTTAATCTCTTTTATATTTAACTTGCTTTTATCAGAGTATAAAATGTTTTTAATGGATTAAGAGTTATTTGGGGGGATCCCTGGGTGGCGCAGTGGTTTAGCGCCTGCCTTTGGCCCAGGGCGCGATCCTGGAGACCCGGGATCGAATCCCACATCAGGCTCCCGGTGCATGGAGCCTGCTTCTCCCTCTGCCTGTGTCTCTGCCTCTCTCTCTCTCTCTCTGTGACTATCATAAATAAATAAAAATTAAAAAAAAAAAAAGAGTTATTTGGGTTTTCTTTATTCTACTCTACAGTCTTTGGGGCATAGTTCTTATCTTCTCACTTAGCAATGACTTTCGGTTCTTCAAGGCCTGTGTGTTGGTGTTCATAGCCTCTGGATGCATTTTATTAACTTTTCTAAAAATTGTTGTATTTTATAGCAGGTGCATTTTAGCAACAGTTTGGGTACGTTTTCAGTTTTCCAGAGCATCACAGAAACCACTGGTGGTAGCTTATCCATTGTAATCAGTCTTTATTTCCCTCATGGAACACTAGATGCCGTGGTCCCTCAGTATGCTGGAGTCCCTAGGTTAAGCAAATAGATATCTGACACTTGCATTGCTGAAGTCAGGTTTAAGCTACCTTCAAACTCCAGGATGAGCACTACTACTTAGAGAGAGCAGCATGGTGAAATGGAAAAGACCCAGGAAATGGTCAAGAGCCTTGATTCTACCATTCACTGTCCTTGTGACCTTAAGCAAACTGCGCAACCTTACTGGGGGTGGAGGGAGTGTTCTAGTTTCCTTTTTTTTTTTTTTCTTTTTTTAAGATTTTGTTTATTTATTCATGAGAGACAGAGAGAGAGAGAGGCAGAGACACAGGCAGAGGGAGAAGCAGGCTCCATGCAGGGAGTCTGATGTGGGACTTGATCCCAGGACTCCAGGATGATGATCTGAGCTGAAGGCAGACGCTTAACAACTGAGCCACCCAGGTGCCCCGTCCTTATTTGTTAAATATGGGGGTGAGACTGGGTGATCTCCCACACCCTTTCCAATATGGGATGCCATCGGTGCACTGGAGCTGGCCCATCCTAGTTACCTTAGCTGGAGGTCCACATGGCAACTCTTGGCCCTATACTAGTTCATATCCACTCATGGAAGGTAAAGGGTGACCAAAGCTGAGGCCCTAGTGAACCCCAGGCATTTTGTGACCTTGAAAGGTCACAAGAGTTCCTGTGGTCTCAGGAACTGTGATGACTCCTGACCTGCTTTAGGTCTGAGAGGGTCTCCACAGGTCCTAAGGCCAGGAAATAACATTCTGGAGATTTGGACTCAGTTCTAAATTCTTGTTCTTTTTGCTGTATCCATTGATTTCTCCAGAGTAAAGATAACCACATTGATGATATTATCATCTTTGATGGATTAGAGATCTGGCATTTAAAGACTAAAAGTTCCAGTAGGTACATAAAATGGAAGAACCCTCTGACAACTATCACAAACTTATTTTCTTCCTTGTTTTTCCAGATTCCTTGAACAGTCATAAAAGTATATTTTTAAAAAGTATATAAAACAGATATAATGTAAAGAATATAGGTCACGTGGCTACTACCTAGGTTAACAACAGAACATCACCAGCACCCCAGAAACCCTGTGCACCCTTACCAGATCAAAACCCTCTCCCTCTTCCCTAGAGGTAGGCACCATTCTAATTTTTGAGATAAGCATTTCCTGGTTTTTGTTATTATTTTTGTGTTTTGCAGTTTTACCATCCTACACAGTATGGTTTAGTTTTGCCCTTTTGGGGACTTTAGGTAAATGAGTCATTCATTCTATATGTATTCTCTTGTCTTTTGCTTCTTTTGCTTAGTACTGTGTTCATGAGATCCATCCATACTGTCGTGTACGATAGAATTCATTTATTGTCATTGCTTTATTTTACTCCGTTGTGTGAATAGACCATTATTTATCAATCCTATTGTTGAGAGATATTTGGGTTGTTTCCAGTTTGGGGTTGTTAAAAGTAGTACTTTCCTGAGCGTTTTTGTACACGTCTTCTGGGGTACATATGTAGGAGTTCCTCTGGGTATATGCTGGGGAGTGGGATTGCTGGTCAGAAGGTTTGCTTACTTTGAGTCAACTGTGATTATTAGATTTAATTTCTAATACTGGAGCTTTTAACCCATACATTTTTAATGAAAATTTAAAGTCTTTTGTTCTCCTCTAAAAAGGTTTGTCTTTCCTATAGAAAAATGCAAGAATGGCAGCAGAAAAGCGTTATTCTAACACCTTAAAAGCATTAGGACTATCTGATGAGTTTGTTTCAAAGAAAGGCCAAAGTGGAAAAGTATTTGAGTACTTCAGCAATCAAGAGATGAAGAATTTCACTGAAGATAAAGAAAGGTAACATATATAGGACATCTAAATGGTTTACCTTTGGAAAAATTCTTACTTGCTGGAAAGAATAAATTCTGTCCTATATCTTTAAAAGATCTTTTAACCTAACACAATACATGTGAACTGTTGTAAAACATTGGTATTTTAACACTTGGCACATTGAAAATATTATGTGGTGATGAAGTATCTTGTTTTTTAAAGCAGAATAATTTAAATTTCTGACTGACATAAATGATGAAAATAATAAGATGCTTTCAAATGAAGCTTACAGAGCCAAACAAGGTTTGAAATAGATTAGTTCTCAATTAGCACTTTTATAGAGCTGTCTTGGTAAATCAGAGCTCATGCCCTTGAGGAAGACTGACTCCATGATGATATACGTTGCAAAGGGTTGGTTGACCTTTAGACCAAATCATTTTTCCTTTGAAAGATTGATAAATTTCTTCCTCCAGCTTTGATGAAGAAGAAAAAGTAGAAGAAAGAGAGAGTGGGGAAGAAAATCATTTTATTGATACGAACAGCCAGGATTCTTACAAGGAAAAAGAGGAAACTGATGAAGAGAGTGGAGAAGAGCAATCTGTTAAGGAGTAAGAGGGAATGAGCAGGATGTCTCCTGTCTGTGCCCGCGCTGTCGATGGCAGCCCCTGGCATTAGCATCCGTGCTTATGGTGGGAACAACATCAGTGAGAGCCCTCCAACCTGTACAAGGCTCTTGAGCAAAGTCATCTGTAGCCTGGAAAGGCCAAATCCAACCGAATTGTTGTGGGGTCAGTTGGAGTAAGGCTTTGCCTGTTCAGGTTTTTTAATCACTATGTATGATTTGCAACTTTGACCTTACTTGTATTTTTAAAAAAGCATTTGAGAATCATAGCTGTCATCATAAACTGATTAGTTCTGAACATATTTGCTACTTCCTTATTTGAATGGGAAAAAATGGCTTGGCATTGAGAGCAGAAAGAAGTACTGGCTTTTGGTGATTTGAAAAAATGTTTGTGGGAAGTCTGAATCAATAAATATTTTAAAATTATACTATTTGCTCATTCTTTTCCTCTGCAATACGTCTCACAAAATTAATTCTCATACTTGTTTTACTGGGTATTTTAAGTTTCTTATCTGAGCCATTTTTTTTTAAGTAATAAAATATAGAAAAAAATAGGTACTTAGAAATTCGTGTTCATTTCTGCACTGTTGGTTGTTAAATTTTCCATACTATCGTGACTTTTTCTTTTTATCCCTAGTTTTACTCCACATTATTTTTGATATGTAAATTAGAAAAAAAATTTTTTTAAGATTTTATTTATTTATTCACGAGAGACAGATAGACACAGGCATAGGGAGAAGCAGGCTCCATGCAGGGAGCCCGATGTGAGACTCAATCCTGGGACACCAGGATCACGCCCTGGGCTGAAGGCAGAGGCTCAACTGCTGAGCGCCTCCCCACCCCCCCAGGCATCCCTAGAAAAGTTTTTATTTTTATTTTTTTTATTTTTTATTTTTTTAGAAAAGTTTTTATACCAGATTTTTTTAACCTTATGTATTATGACAGAAATAATTATAAGCATCTGAATTATCTTAATTGGGGGTAAATATCAACTCTGTTGTATATATGATGGAATTGTGCATAGTAACTTGTCCAAAGCAAATCTCCAAAGTAATTCAGATCTAACTCATTAATACTAGGCCCAGTTGTGCTCAAGTTTTTATACATTATTTTGGATGTATTTTGTCTTTATGTGCATGATGGTAATTTGTATGAATCTATCATTTTTATTATTTAAGCAAATGTTTGTTTTAAAAATTAAAACCAGACATAAACATATGATAGGGTAAGACATTTTCTTTTCGTTTCTTTTTTTTGACATTTTATTTTCTAAAAACAATCTCCTTTAATGAGAATGAACTAATTAAAGTATATATATATAATAACAATGTTTCCCAACTGAAAATTTATGCTTTAAATGAAGAAATAAGGTGATTTTTCTCAAGGTCACAATGTTTACTTGTAATCCCTTCCCACAGTTTATGTTAACACTATTTGTCACTATAATTAGATTGTAAACTCTTTGAGAGTTGACACTATTTTATTTTATTTTATTTTTTAAAAGATTTTATTTATTTATTCATGAGAGACATACAGAAAGAGAGAGGCACAGGGATCCCTGGGTGGCGCAGCGGTTTGGCGCCTGCCTTTGGCCCAGGGCACGATCCTGGAGACCCGGGATCGAATCCCACGTCAGGCTCCCGGTGCATGGAGCCTGCTTCTCCCTCTGCCTGTGTCTCTGCCTCTCTCTCTCTCTCTCTCTCTCTCTCTGTGTGTGTGTGACTGTCATAAATAAATAAAAATTAAAAAAAAAAAAAAAAAAGAAAGAGGCACAGACACAGGCAGAGGGAGAAGCAGGCTCCGTGCAGGGAGCCCAACGTGGGACTCAATCCTGGGACTCCAGGATCATGCCCTGGGCTGAAGGCGGCACTAAACCGCTGAGCCACCCGGGCTGCAGTTGGCACCATTTTAAAATTCATCTTTGTATTATTCCTTTAATATTTTGCACAGGACTGTGCATATGGTAGGTACTTAATAAAGGCTTGGATGAGTAAATAGATGAATTTGGTTTTTATTATAATTATTTCAAAATAAGTACACATGGGATTAAAAACATTTCCTTTTTTTTTTTTTTTTTTTTTTTAGAGATTTAATTTTATTTATTTTGAGAGAGCACGAGCAAGGGGAGGGGCAGAGGGAGAAGCAGACTCCCTGCTGAGTAGGGAGCCCCATGCAGGGCTTGATCCCAGGACCCTGGGATAACGACCCGGGCTGAAGGCAGACGCTGAACCAACTGAGCCACCCAGGTGCCCCTAAAATCATCTCTCTTCTAATTTATTGAAAACCTGTGAAACATAATTCACAAATTGTAATATTTAAAACATGACTTGGTTCCAAGGATTTGCTCTTCATTCTGTCGCTTCTTGGTTTCATGGAGATAGTGTAAGACTTGGTTTCAGGACCATTGTTCAGTTTTCTCTTTAAAAATAGGAGTTGTACCTATTCGGGTGGCTGTAGGAAGGATTGGATGATATAATGTATGGGGAAAACTCTTTGGAAACTAGGCTATTCAAATGATAGCATCAGAGGACAGAATATTCCTGAAGAAACTTTAAACATCTTGTATTTCAGTGAGATATAAAGTGATTTAAATATTGTATTATAAATAATGTTTGGGGGCACTTGGGTGGCTCACTTGGCTCAGGTCATGATCTCAGAGTCATGGGATCAAGCCCAACGTAGGACTCCACGCTCACCAGGGACTTTGCTTGAGATTCTATTCTTCTCCCACTGCCCCTCCCTCCTGACTCGTGCTCTCTCTCTCTCTCTGAAATAAATAAATACATATCTCTGAAAAAAAATGTCTGATCCACTTTTTAAAAATATATTTCATTTATTTATTAGAAAGAGAGCATGAGTTGGGGGAAGTGGGGAGGGGAGGGAGAAGTAGCTCCCGCCTGAGCACAGAGCCCCATGTGGGCCTAGATCCTAGGACCCCAAGATCATGACCTAAGCCAAAGTCAGACGCTTAACCAGCTGAGCCACCCAGGCACTCCCCAAGCCACTTTTTTAAAGACAGTGATCTGGTAACCTCAGAGCCGAACTTAAAAGACACCAGCAGTTTCAAATCTCTCTATGCAAAAATCACAATTTTTCATTTAGAAGATCTCAAATTGATAGCCGAAAGATTTCTTTAGCATGTGGTATTACACAGTGATGGGCAGAAGTCAGTCTTAAAGATTAAATCAAATACAATTTTCAGGTGGTAAGTAACTGAAAATGGGCATTTGTATCATCAGAATTTGCTCCACAATTATTTTCATTTATGGGATTGTCTGTTATTCATAATTAGACTAGTATCAAGAATAAGGTTATACTCTTTTCCCCTTAAATAAAGAAATATTACTGGATCACCCAGTAGCCTCAAACACTTCTTTCTTTTTTCTTAAAGATTTTACTTATTTATTCATGAGAGACACAGAGAGAAAGAGGCAGAGGCAGAGGGAGAAGCAGGCTCCATGCAGGGACCCGATGGGGGACTCGATCCAGAGACTCAATCCAGGGACTCCGGGATCACGCCCTGGGCTGAAGACAGGAGCTAAACCGCTGAGCCACCCTCATGTGGTTTGAGGGATCCCTCAAACACATACTTCTTAAGAAGAAATCATCTGGGTAATGGAGGATTAAGTGATTCTCTATCTCTCTCTATATATATACACACACTTAATAACTTTAACATGGGGAATCCCTGGGGGGCTCAGCGGTTTAGCTCCTGCCTTCGGCCCAGGGTGTGATCCTGGATTCCCGGGATTGAGTCCCACGTCTGGCTCCCTGCATGGAGCCTGCTTCTCTCTCTCTCTCTCTTTGTGTATATCATGAATAAATAAAGTCTTTAAAAAATAATAATAATAACTTTAACATATTTAAATATATATACTAAATTTTTATATTCATGTAATATATAGTATACATACAATATATACTACGTATACGCATAGCACCCACAGGTATATGTATGTATATGATAGAAAATTTTAGAAATTACTTTTATTCCATTTATTTAGTCTACGTAATAAAACAATTCCTATGCCTCAAAGGCATTTTCATGGGCAATATTTTTAAGTTATTTCTAATAATTTGAGGGTAGCAAAGACTTCAATATTTAGAACGAGTCAATAAAAATTGTAAGCCTTAAAATATTGCCTGTTAAAAAATTTTTTCTTTTTTACCCTTCTCAACCATCATATGCCTGTGTGTAGATGTGTGCTCTTAGTGATTGTTTTAGAAGGAAACAAGGACGTGAAATGAAGTTTTGGTCAATAAAGGTTTATCAATATATTATAGTCTAAAGAAAATGATTACTTTGTCTTAAATGCTCTAGGCATTCTCAGTTCTTATAGCTTATAAGTTGTGCTGATGTGGCCTGTGGTTGGCTTATTTATCTGTATTGGCCTTTAGAAAAGGAATAACTTTTTTTTTTTTTTTTTGTAGAAAAGGAATAACATAAATTTTTAAAATTTGTTTTTACAGAGGAAAAAAAAACAATATACATTATGTTTTTAAAATTCTACTTTTAAAGGAATCGGGTGGCTCAGTCAGTTAAAGCAGCTGCCTTTGGCTCAGGTCATGATCTCAGGGTCCTGAGATAGAGTCCTGTGTTGGGCTCCCTGCTTAGCAGGGTCTGCTGCTCCGTCTGCCTCTCCCTCTATGCTCTACCCCTACATACATACATACATACATACATACATACATACATAAATTCTTTTAACAAAAATTCTACTTCAAAAAAATCTCAATATTCAGAGTTTGTTTAGCAACTACTATAGATCAAATAAATGAAAAAATAAAACCATGGTTTATAAGATGTCCTTCTTTTTAAAGACATTATTTATTTATTCATGAGAGAGACACAGAGAGAGAGAGAGAGGCAGAGACACAGGCAGAGGGAGAAGCAGGCTCCATGCAGGGAGCCTGACGTGGGACTCGATCCTGGGTCTCCAGGATTATGCCCTAGGCTGAAGGTAGGCGCTAAACCGCTGAGCCACCAAAGGATCCCCTATAAGATGTCCTAATTATGAAAGCAGATATATTAACATTTAGAATATCTACTTACTCTAGTTATTTTTACCTTATTTATTTAAGGTGTTTTTTGTTGTTTTTCAGTTTTATTGCAATAAAGTTGACATTGAGCACTGTGTAAGTTTAAGGTATACAGCATAAGTATCTCTATATATTGTGAAATAACTACCACAATAGATTTAGTTAACTCTCATCATCATTTGGATAAGAAAAAAAAGGTGTTTTCTTCTTTGTGTTGAGAACTTTTAAGACTTACTCTTTCAGCAACTTTCAAATATACCATATAATAGTGTTAACTGTAGTCACCATATACATTACATCCCTAGTACTTATAAAAGTTTGTACCTTTTCACCAACTTTCCCAAATCCCCCATCCCCTACTTCTGTCCTTTCTGTAACAACGAAGACTTTGTTCTCTTTAGCAAGTTCTGAACCTCAATAAAAGGAGATAAAAATAGTAAACTCTATTATATAACTGTCAAAAGTTAAGGAATAATATGCTTGTTTATATTTAACTCTGAAAATGTGGTCATACCAAAAAATCGTAACAGAATTCGCCCCTGAGAACAGTCTGGGTGTGGGCAGTGGAAGACTTAGGTTTTGGTTTTGTCTTTTCCTTTTCAACATATATTAAAGAAAAATACAAATGAGTCTTGTTGGTAGCTATTTTCTAGTCATGGATTTATAGTATCCTGGCATCAAGAAAAGAGAAAAACAGTTTTTTCTTGGTACTTAAAAAAACTGTATAATGACATATTTTGAAGAAAAAAAACATTTTGGACATATACAAAAGTAGAGCGAATGGTCATGAGACCCATATACCCATCACCCAGTATCAATAATTACCTACTCACAGTTACGTCCTCTATACTCCCATCCACTACTCCCTAATTGTTTTGAAGTAAATCAGTCCTATTTCATGAGTACATATTTCAGTACATATCTTGAAAAGATAAAAACACATGCAGGTGGGGGGAAGGGCAGAGGGCGAGACTCTTCCAGCAGACTCCCCACTGACCGTGGAGCATGACACAGGGCTTGATCTCATGACCCTGAGATCGTGACCTGAGTCAAAACCAAAAGAGTCCAAGGCTCAACTGACTGAGCCACCCAGGCACCTCTCCGAAGTCTCTTCTTAATACATCTCTTTTTTTTTTTTTCTTGCAATTTTGTTGTTGAAGAGACCAGGTCTTTTGTCCTATAGAGTATCGAACCATAAATTTTGTCATTTAATGTGTTCCTCTGTTCTTTGTATTTCCTGTAAACCAGTAGTTAGATCTAGGCCTGATCAGATTCATATTTGATGTTTTTGACAAAATTACTTCATAGGTGGTGATGCCCGTTTCTGTCAGGAAGCGATGTCTAATGATTTTTCCTTTGGTGATGTGAACATTCCTCCAATCCTCACGCCAGTATCTCCGCTCACTTTGGTTATCTGAAGCTCTCTTCACTAGTAGATTCCTTAGGAAGGGCTCCTGGAGAGAATAGTCCTTGATTCCTTAACATCTTCATAACTGTTTGTCTATGATCTTTGTATTTGAAAACCAATTTGGCTGGATATAAAAGCTTTACCTCATATTAAGTGTCTTAAATATGTCTTTACTGCCTTCTGGCATATAGTATCATATGGTCTGATAGAAATCTTGTTTTCTTGCCTTTGTAAGTGACCTGGTGTAAGTGACTTGGTGTAGCCAAAGTTTTTGTTTTTCTCTTTGCTGAAAGTCCAGTACTTGTTGGCCTCCTGACCCAGTTTCTCCAGGTATATGGTGTGCCTTTTTATTTATTTATTTATTTTTTAAAAAGGATTTGTTTTGTAATCTCTATACCAACATGGGACTCAAACCCACCACCTCAAGATCAAGAGTCCCACGCTCCTCTGACTGAGCCAGCCAGGCACCCCTTAACAGATTATTTTTTGTATTTTATTCTCTCTAGTCATCATTTTTTGAAATGATTGTTTTCATGTACTTCTGATCTTTCCTGGATTTTTTACTTCTCTTTTTAAATCTTTTCCAAATCACTTCAAAATTTTTCTCACTGTAATTGATATTTTCTCTCACAGTTTTTAACATTTCCTTTTAGCTCATTCTGAAATATGATAGCTATAGTTTTCATTTCTTTTGTGGGTATTTTTTTCTCATGTGCCTTCATTGTCCAAAGAGAAATAATTCTTCTCTTGTTTTCTTATTTAAAAACAAAAACCTTTGAATAGGATTCAGTTGTGATCCTTTTTCTTTGCTAATATTTTAAGTGAAATGAGTTACACCATGCTCCTGGAAGAGAGAAGCAGCCCAGGTCGGCTCTTCCAACTTCTGTTAAGAACTGTGCAGGGTCGGGGCGCCTGGGTGGCTCAGCGGTTTAGCGCTGCCTTTGGCTCAGGGCCTGATCCTGGGGTCCCGGGATCGAGTCCCGCGTCGGGCTCCCTGCGTGGAGCCTGCTTCTCCCTCTGCCTGTGTCTCTTCGTCTCTCTCTCTGTGTCTCTCATGAATGAATAAATAAAATCTTAAATAAGTAGATAAATAAATAAATAAAACATGGGCTTGAACTTTCTGAGATTTTCTACCCTGCTCAGCCATGAGATTTTATCTGAATCTCCTATTTTCTTTGTCCCTATTGTTCCTACTCCTAAGTCCCTCGTCCAGGGCTGCTGGCTGGCTCAGTCGGTAGAGCATACGACTCAGGATTGTGAGTTCAAGCCCCAGGTCAGGGGTAGATTTCACTTAAAATTTTTTCTATCCTCAACATGAGACGTTTTTCTGGGGGGATGCTCTGGTGGTTCCGGGCCCCCAGGCCACGTCAGCAAGCCCAGACCTTGCAGAGTCTCTCCATACCCACCTGCCAGTGGGGCCTGCGACGTCCATCCTCATTCCTGCCGCTGCTCTCAGAACAGCCTGCCCGACCCGCAGGCGAGGGCCTGATGGCCATTCCAGGCTCTCAGATTCTCGGTGCTTCCAAAGGCTCCTTGGACTCCTTTCACATTCTCTGACCCCACCAGGGTCTTATTTTTCCATTTTTGGAATCTGTGGCTCTATCTCATCCCTGTAATTTTATGTAGATGTTAGCTGAGGGGTTTTGGCTTTGTCCCTGTCCCCTTAGGTGGGTGGCTATGGGAAGACTGGGACATGAGTGGCCACTGCCTCTTCTCCACACTCCGTTTTCTATGTACTTTTTGAACTGTTTGAATTTTTTTTTTTTTTACTGTATTACTTAGAGAAAATAATTTAATTAAAAGAAGATACTGGGCTAGGAGTAAAAGTTTTAGTCCTCTTCTACAACTTAAAGGAAGTGAAATGAATGATGGTGGTGAGAAATTCAAGTGCTGTGGAAACAAACGAAGCCGAGAAGGGACATGAGGGGGACTCATGCTGCAGATTTACTTTTTAAAAAGATTTTATTTATTGATTTTAGCAGGTGGGACAGTGAGCGAGGGGGAGGAGCAGAGACTCCCAAGCAGACTCCGAGCTGAGCACTGAGCGCAGAGCCCGGCTCGGGGCTGGATCTCACCACCCTGAGGTCACGATCCAAGCTGAAACCAAGAGTCGCCTGCTTAACTGACTGCACCACCCAGGCGCCCCTCATGCTGCAAGTTTAAATAAAGTGGTTAAGGGAGTGGGGTCTTCAAACAAAGCCCTGAAAGGGTGAGGGTCCAGCCGGTGGCTCTCAGTGGGGAAAGTGCTGCAGGCAAAGAAGAGGCGGCAGAGCTCTGAGGGGAGTGTGCTTGGGGTTCCCGAGGAACAGCAAGGAGGCCGGGGAGGCTGGAGCAGAAGGAGGAGGAGGAAAGACAGGAGACGAGATCAGAAGGACATGGGGGAGGGCGTGGGTTGGGCAGTGGCGGGGAGAAGGAGGGATCCTGGAGCCCATCACAAGGATTTTGACAATGGGGTGAGTGAGATGGGGGAGCCACCGGGTGAACGACCTGATGGCATTTAGGGTCATTCCGAGCTGGATGAGAAGGGTCTGTAAGTGCAAGGGCAAGAGCAGGAAGGCCACGTAAGAGGCCTTTGAAATAGTCCACAGTGCAAACCCAAAGCCAGTTCTCCCTCCATTATACCTTATGTACCACAGTGGTCAGAAGGGAGATGATACTCCTGAGTCCTTGTTTCCTCAAAACTACTCTTTTACAAATAAGCCATGAAAATATCCTTTGGAAAAAAAAAAACATCGAAAATCCTCTCCAGACCCACTGACTGCAGCTTCAAGTGTATCGTATTTCCATTGGAAACTACTCCCCCAGACGGGATAACTGACTTGCTGTAGGGCCAGCAGTGAGCAGTTCAAGCATCCGGACAACTCAGTCCACTGGGCATCGAGAGCAGCGCGGGGGCCGTTTGGGGGGAGGTTCTTCCGATGTTGGTGTCATACCCAGAAAATGACCACTAGGTTGTAGACGTAATCTTGAGCTAGTGATATTTTTCCCAGGAAAGGATGTGGTATAAACTGCCAATTGTTTGGCCAAAGCGTTTTCCCTTTCTCCCTTATTATTAGTCCCCTACTTTCGCTGGAGGTGGCAACAGGCCCAGGTGAAAACAAGACAACACAAGATTATACTTCAGGCTTCCTTGCGGCTCGGCGGCCACGTGGCACCATCCTGGCCACACACTAGTACGTGTGCTTTCAGGCAAGGCCCTCAGAAGGGAGAGATTTGGCTGGCTTGGCCTTCCGGTCTTTGCCTTTTCTCTTTTCCTCCTTCTCCCTTCCTGGAACTTGAATGTGATGGTTGGAGCCGGAGCCGTCATCTCAGCAGCATGAGGAAAAGGCCAAGGGAAACCTGGGAAACTCTGGCCTCGTACCTTTGAGCCACAGGAGCAACTGCCAACCTCCAGACGCTGGGTTCATCCTGTTTGAGCCTCAGGAATTCGCAGGTAGCAGAACACAGCTCCTAGTCCAAGAGCTGCCCAACCCACCAACCCATCACTAAACATACTCGGGAAAGAAAGAACATCCCTGAATTTCCACAGGGCAAGCGCCTGCGATGTTAAACATGCACCCTGAGGTCAGTATTTTGCTTCTCCTTGAAGAACGCTCACTTTTTCCAAGAGGGAGAATTTTCCCTGCATCCATCTGTGGGGAAGAAGTGCAAAAAGGGAAATTGACATTCTAAGGAAAAACAACCATGGAGCCCTTCTCAAATATTTCTGTTCATCCTGGCGGGTGTTTTTTTTTTTTTTTTTTTTAAGATTTTATTTATTCATGAGAGACAGAGAGAGAGAGAGGCAGGGACAGAGGCAGAGGGAGAAGCAGGCTCCATGCAGGGAGCCCGATGTGGGACTCGATCCTGGGTCTCCAGGATCAGGCCCTGAGCCAGGGGCAGGTGCTCAACCTCTGAGCTACCAAGGTGCCCCTTTTTTTAAGTAATCTCTATGCCCGGCGTGGGGCTTGAACTCAAGACTTGTGGATCAAGAGTCACACACCTCAGCAGCAGAGCCAGTCAGGCGCCTCTGTTCATCCTGAATCATTAGCAAAAAAGCAGCACAGTAGATCTGGTTATGAAAATACGCTACCGTGTGGCCCTGGGGTGCTGCTCGGGCAGACCGAGTAAGCTGCAGTGTCCTTTTGCCAGCCCTAAACGTTATGTTCCTGAAAACCATGCCAAGAGAAAGTGTGGCGGAGGGCCCGAAATACTTCCTGAGAACACGGAGGCACAAGAACCAAAATAGGCCCGGAGGAAGCCAAACAAAGCACATTCCTAAAAAATGTTCGCCACTATCCAACAGGCCACTAAATAAAGGGAGCATCGATGACGTCATGGATATGCCTACGTAATTCATAACGAGTACCACACAACTCATTTTCTTCGTTGCTCATCAGGAAATTTTCAGGACTCCCCTCTCTGCCGCGATCTTGATGGGAGCCTGTGAACTGGTGTCCCTCGCGGGGCAGTGGAGAGAAGTTGTGTTTTGCCTCAACGTTTCTCTCTTTCACAAGGAGACTCTGAACCAAGTATTTCCTGTCACTGTGCTGTTCCTTCCATCTCTGCGACCTCCCCAGGTTCTGATCCCAGACCAGGGGGGCCGGTGCACTGGCTGAGAGGGCTCTCCAGGGCCTCCTGTCACTTCTGGAACCACTCGAGGACACGTGGTAAGGAGAGAGGAAAGGAGGAACGTTCAAAAGCAGCAAAAGATCACCAAGAATCTTCTGTTTGTATGACTCTGTAGTTTGTTTGTTTGTTTTTTTTGTTTTGTTTTGTTTTAGACATGAAGGGATCCACAATGATTTGGGTTTTTTAATTTTTTATTTTATTTTTATTATTATTTTTAAGATTTTTATTTATTTATTCATGAGAGAGAGAGAGAGAGGCAGAGACACAGGCAGAGGGAGAAGCAGGCTCCGTGCAGGGAGCCCGACGCGGGACTCGATCCCAGGTCTCCAGGATCAGGCCCTGGGCCAAAAGCGGTGCTAAACCGCTGAGCCACCCGGGGATCCCCTAGTCTGTAGTTTTTCAAAGTATTTCACATATCACCGGAGATTCACATCCAACCTGTGAGGCGGGCAAAGTATCCTTTCCATCCTGCAGGGGAAGAAACTAAATAACCCCGGGCTCTATTATGCAACCAGTTAGGGACAAAACCTGGACCAGGGTCCTCTGCTAGTTCAACGGCCGCTCCCGACGCTTTAAGGAACGTTACCTTCAAAACAGAAGACACGGTCAGTTCATGTTCTAAGTTGACTCAGAAACAAAGCAATAGTTTCGTTCAAGGAAAGTACTGGGTTTTTTGGTCCTTAGAATGGACCCCACTGGGGGCAGCTGGCTGGCTCAGTCGGAAGAGCATGTGACTCTTGATCTCAGGGTTGTGAGGGGTTGTGGGTTCGAGCCCCACGTTGGGTGTAGAGATTACTTAAAAATCTTAAAAAAAAAAAAAAAAGAATAGAATACAAAAACATTTGTGTTCAAAAGCTTCAGAATCTAGAAACATTACCCCAAATGGAATATTAGGTAGGTATAACTAAGAGCGTTGTTACAGTCGTGATGATGAAACCCACTAGGAGGAATTATTGAAAAACTTTCTTTTTAAGGTATTTATTTTAGAGAGAGAGAACTTGTGTGAGCAAGGGGAGGAACAGAGGGAAAGGGAGAGAGAATCCTCAAGCAGATTTTATTTATTTAAGAGGAGGAGAGAGAGCTGGAGCGGGGGGAGGAGAGGGGAAGAGAAAGGGGAGGCCGCAGACTCACCGCTGACCATACTTCAGATTTCGTACACACCTGCTACCGTCTGCATCACTCTCAGAGGTGTCACCTCTTTGCAGACAACCTGTCCTTCCCAGGCCTCTTAGACTTCAGACCTGGACTGCCTCATCCCTAAGACCTCTTCTCTTCCACCTCATGTGGACACACCAAAATCATCCCTTTGAACCCCACACTAAAAAGGTTACAACTTCGACTGACTTCTGCCTTAGTTGCTACTTCTCTTTTCTGTTTACATCTTCCCAAATGTTAAGCTCTAGATTCATCCACTCGTCTCTTCTCTTGCTTTCTTTGTTCTTGTCGTTTTATACTTGATTCCATCCCTTAGTGCTATTTCAGTAGTGTTTCAGGAAACCAGATGGTCAGACCATTCCTCCTTTTGTAATATTTTTCTCTTCTCTTGGGTATTTTCCTGGTTTTCTGCCTTTTTGGCCAGTGGCTTCCATTCCATATGCCCATATGCCCTCTTTTGTCTCCATAGAGATTTTATTTTTAGGTCATCTCTACACCCAAAGTAATTTTTTAAATGTAATAATCCTATAAAAACTTTTGTTCCATGAGAGGAAGGTGATTGAATACGGTTATTTTTGGAAATGTTGATTGAACACTTTGTGATAAAGCAATTTGAAAGATTGGTTCCACGTTGAGTGTACCTCAGTGCTGGGCTTGAATGCCTGTCATGTTAAGATGCCCCCCAAGACTCAAAGCGCAGTGTCCAATATTCACACAGGCTAAGGTTTGTTATTAATTATGGTGGATAGGACTCCTGACTTCTATAGTCTTCTCGATAATTTTGAACTTTTTGGCTTCTCTAAGTAAGACCTGATTAAGAGCTCACATCAGGTACAGGAGAAGCACTCTGGTATTTTCTTATTCCCTGTGCTTGGGCTAAGAGTATTATCCTTAGTTGGAGGTTTCTTTGCAGGACTTTCTTTTAAAGCCACTTGGCTATTTCGTGATCTTGGTTTTGGAAAGCTACTAACATAACCTGGGAAGCTGCCTCGCAGGGCACGCACAACCTAAGACACAGAGCCACAGGTTCCACGTGAACAAACCTGAGCGGCCCTGTCTCACTGTGGCACCCGGGGGCCTGAGGACCAGACCACGTGAGCAGCCGGTGACCATCGAGATACTGTTTTGGTAAAGCTTTATTTCTTTTTTAGACAAAATAAATAGAATTTTCTAGTAAGTGGTTCCTTTCTGCACCTGGGGGGCATCTTGCTCCCTTCCCACCGCGCTGTGTGCATTCCACGTTGGAGGTGACCGGTCTGGGGTCCTGCTTTCTCTCACACGAGCTGTCAGCATGGCTGGAAGGACGCGTGCGCCTGCTCCTAAGACTGTGGTTGCCAAGGCAAGTGGGACAGAGCGCGAAGAGCCACTTGTTCTAAGTCAGGGAGGACGCGCATATTATCCGACTTGCTGGTAAGAGGTGGGGAAAACCGGAGCTCCTCAGCCCACCCTTGCCCCTGGTGACACCCAGGGATTTGGGCAAAGAATGAATTGATGCCTTTGCTGTCATTCAAGGTCAGAGTGCGGGCACCTGGGTGCCTCAATGGGTGAGCGTCTGCCTTTAGCCCAAGTTGTGACTCCAGGGTCCTGGGATCGAGTCCCGCATTGGGCTCCCCGCATGGGGCCTGCTTCTCCCTCGGCCTATGTCTCTGCCTCTGTCTCATTAAGAAATAAATAGAATTAAAAAAAAAAATCAAGGTCAGAGTGCTTTAATGTAACCCAGGCAGGGGGTGGGGGGAATATAAGGTAATGAGGTGAGAAAATGTGCTAATAGGAGTATGATTCTTTGTGTAGACGAGTCTCGTGGGGCTTCAGAACAACATGCGTCCTTAGGTGTGGAGGCGCGTCTGATTCTATGCTCTGGAGGGAAGTGGGCATGGAATAGGGGGTCGCACTGGCACCCCAGGCTCGGAGCTTACCCCTCTTCAAGAGGTGGGGGCAGGAGACAAGCACAGCCTGGGCTTCCCCTCCCTCTTTGCAGAGCCAGCAGGCACGGGCTCAAGGGCTCAGGAGAAGATGCTGATCTTCAGGAGAGGCCCAAGGATGCAAAGTCTGCAAGACAGAGGAAAGAAGGCGACAGGATTCCATTATTTTTGTTGGAGTCTTGGTTGGCCCTGGGTAACGGAGGGTGCGGCGGGGAAGAAGGGAGAGAAAATAGGGAGCAGTTAAAGGAGGGACTTCGGGAAATAGGGGCAGAAGAACTGAAGGGAACCCGCGGTTACGGACCCAAGAGAGCAGGGCCTAGGGCCTGGCTCCCGCCGCGGCTCCCCTCTACCCAGAAAATAATTTCTTTTTTTTTTTTCCCCAAAGCCTCGTCAGGGGCTCCGTGTGTGTGTTTTCCCAGCAAGGAGGTCATGTACAGGCACTTGCTGAAATGCCTCAGTTAAGCCTTATCTAGTTCTTTCTACCCCCGCCCCCTCCGCCTCCACCAGCCCCTTTGGAAAAAATAATGATACGGTGGAATTTTCAGGACGGCCTGAGCCCTGGAGACCAATCAAAGGATTATTCAGTTGCTCTGCTTCGTCTACACAACATCGAGTCCGTGCTGTTTAGATTTTTCCACCTGGTTTCCACTCTGCGCAGTAAGATCTGCTCTGAATAGACGCGGCAACACCCCGACCCCCACCCAGCCCCTCTCAGAGGCTGGGGTTGGCTTCGGAGAGGGCAGGCTTCTGACCCCCGCTGGGAACCCTCCTGGAGCCAGCACTGGCCCAGCCCCCCTCCCTGAGGCTCATTCAAGGGGCCGGAGGGCGAAGCAGCTGCCGGCAGGCTTTGGAGAAAAAGGGTTTTTTCCCACAGAACTTTGTAATTAGGCAGAATCTGAGAAAGGTGCTCCCAGAGCCCGGGGGATTTACTAGAGGACAATAACTTGCAGCCGGAGTTCGCTAATCCCAGGTGCCTCCTGTTGATTGGAAGGCCTGGGGCCTAGGGAGAGCCACCCCAGGGCTGTCCCTCCCTGCCCTGGGGTCATCTTTACATTGTTCTTTATGGGGTTGCGGTGGGAGACCCCTGAGAAGGCAGCTGCCATCATCCAAGGGAGAGATGATGGTGAGTTTGACTAGAGCTGCCCTGAGGGAGATAATGAGAAATACTCGAGATTCTGGATTTATTTTGTTTTTTAAAGATTGTATTGATTTATTCGCGAGAGACACAGAGAGAGAGGCAGAGACACAGGCAGAGGGAGAAGCAGGCTCCTCATGAGGAGCCCGATGTGGGACTCGATCCCCTGACCCAATCCTCTGACCCGGGATCACGCCCTGAGCCAAAGGCAGACGCTCAACCGCTGAGCCCCCCAGCCGTCCCTGGTAGATTTTAAAGGCAACGGCAAGAGGATTCTAGTGTGGAGTGTGAGATAAATCAATAAGCCCAAGGATGGAGTTTCTACCTTGAACAACAGGAGAATGGAGTTGCCACTTACTGGATTAGAGAAGAATTGGGAAGAAATGGGTTTGGGGACTTAGCAAATGCTATGGATGCCTTGTCCCCCCTCCCCTCAAGCTACTTCTGAGTTTACTTGCAGCTTGGCCAACTCATCCCTCTACCTGGCTGTCTTGGGGACTCCTTTGCTGGGGAACTTTGCTTCCACTTCCTGTTCTAACCTCCTGTGTAAGTTAGCGTTTGCCGCATAACAAACTACCTTAAAATGTAGTGGATTAAAACAACTCTTATTTTTGCTCACGATTTTTCGTCTCAGCATCTGATCTGGTCTCAGCTGGGTGACTCTTCTGCTGGCCTTGCCCATGTCACTTAGTGCTCTAATCGTCTGGCAGCTTGATTGGTGCTGAGTGGTCTAAGGTGAGCTCTGCTGGTAGATGGCAGGTGCTGGTTGTCAGCTGGTTAATTTAAGAGGCTTCAGACGGACCAGCTCATCTACCTCCCGGGCCCTCTCTTCCTTCTCTAGCAGAGATGGGGACTCTTCACGTGGCTGTCTTGGGGCAGCATCGTAAGGGGGGCAAAGGTGGAAGCTACAAAACACCCTGAGGCCTGGGGTCAGAAGCCCCCCAGTGTCACTTCTGCATTCTTTGGATCAGGGTAAGTCACGATGTGGGGCCAGAATCAGGGGGTGAAGTCATAAGTCCCACTTCTTAATGGAAGTGACATCAGAGTCACCTTGCTCAGGAGTAGGCCCAGAGGTGGGAAGGAAGCTTAGGGATCTTTGGTAGCAATCTACCCATCTCCCTCACTCTTCAGGTAACGACTGTTCTAGGGCTTGTCTTAGAGTCGGCTCGCTGGGGAATTGAAACTAATCTGGGAGTCGGTAGGAATCAAAGCTCCAGCTTGGATGTGCCAAGTGCGATATGCTTATTGGAGAAATCCAAAGGGAAATTTTGAATTAGCTTTTGGAGATATAGGAGTCTGGAATTCAGAAAGAGGTCTGGGCTAAGGGTACTCAGTTTGGGAGTCCCTTAAATATACATAACTATTGAAAGATCCTGGATCTGGGATCCCTGGATGGCGCAGCGGTTTGGCGCCTGCCTTTGGCCCAGGGCGCGATCCTGGAGACCCGGGATCGAATCCCACGTCGGGCTCCTGGTGCATGGAGCCTGCTTCTCCCTCTGCCTGTGTCTCTAACTCTCTCTCTCTCTCTCTCTCTCTCTCTCTGTGTGTGTGACTATCATAAATAAATTTTTTAAAAATTAAAAAAAAAGTCCTGGATCTGGAGAAGAGCATATAGGGAACACGTGTAGAGAGAATAGGTCAGAAGACTGAGTCCTGGGCCACCGCAGTGATGAGAAGTTGAGGAGAGGGTGAGGACCCGCCAGTGGGGTCCTGGAGGCCAAGGAAAGAAGTTTCCAAGAAGAGAGGTAAACAGTGATAGGGTGCAGGGTAGGGGTGGGGAAGGTGGGGTTCCATATACTCTGTGGTAAGTGACCTGGGCTTATTGTTTCATATGTATCAGCATTTTATGTTGCTTAAAAAACAAAAAAAACCCACGGACCCTAAATGATGTTCCTTAGACTGAGTTCCCAAACTGATGCTTAATATATAATCTCTCTCAAGAATCTCAGCCTCCCCCAGAAATCTAGTTCTAACCCATCAGCTAGAAGTATTTCAGTCCCTGAGGATGAGTCTGCCACCTGGGCCCCTCCATCCCCTGAAAAGATGAATTAATCTGCATGATACAATACCCCTTGCTTTTGCCGCTAAAAAACAGCCTCTCCTGGAACAATTCTTTTCTTTCCCTGAATAACTTTCTTGTTCCCTGCCTCTTTCTATAAAAACCTTCCATTTTGTGGAACTCCTTGGAATGCCTATTTGCTAGATGAGATGCTGCCCAAATCATGAGTCCTTAATAAAGACAACTAGATCTTCAGATTTACTTGGTTGAATTTTATTACTTAACAATATCCATCTTCATTTTTTAAATCAATTCACTTTTAAGAATTATTTTTCGGGGCACCTGGGCAGCTCAGTCGGTTAAGCCTGCTTTCAGCTCAGGTCATGATCTTGGGGTCCCGGGATGTTGGGCTCACACTCAGCAGCGAGTCTGCTTCTTCCTCTTTTTCTGCCCCTTCCCCTGCTCCAGCTCTCTCTCTCTCAAATAAAATCTTAAAATAAAATTATTTTGCAACTCAATGACAGAGGTTAGCAGAACATTTACCTTTGGGACAGGTGTGCAAATAAAGCTGGAGTTGAGAAGGAAGCCAAGGAGGGGCAACCATCTGCAGAAACAGGATCCTACGTCCTAGGTAACGGGAGTTACGGGGCGGGGGGAGGGGGGGCTTTACAAAGGAGCTAGAGGATCAAACCATTTTAATCTTCACGCTTAAGAGGAAATCAGCACTGTATTTATTTCTTGTTTATAATTGATTAGGTATTTACCAACGGCCCTCCTCCCAAATCAATTCTGTGTTGTTTGCACCTTATTTTATTTTTTTTAAGATTAATTTTTATTAAACACCAGAACTAATGCCTTTCTTGGCCTGATTGGGGACCGGTTCAAACCCACAATGTTGGTGTTGCCAGCATCACATTCTACCCAACTGAGCTAACCTGCCAGCTGTGCGTACCTCATTTTTAAGTGGTTTTGTCTGCTTCCTTCCCCCAGGAGTAACAATTTACCTTCCCCCTCCACGTCTTCCTGAACTTATAACTTACTCTTGTCATGCGTTCCAGATACAATAATGGTATAATTTTCTGAATACTGCATTCTATGCCTAAAAGAAAAAGAGCCTATCTTAAATCCATTTAGAAAAATTTTTCCATTGTCTGTAAACAATTACTAATAAGCTTTGAATACCTTTACCGTTAATAAGTGAAACCTCAAAATAGTTCTTTGGAAAAGACAAGGCAAAAAAAAAAAAAAAGACAAGGCAAGTGGCTGCCAGTGGGCAGAGGCCGCGTGGCTTCCCCACTTCTTTGCCAGTTCCTGGAAGCACCTCCCAAATATCCCTTGCTTCCAAATCCCTGTCTCAGGGCTGGCTTTGGGGGGAGCTCAAACCAAAACTGCCCTTCTGAACACCTGAAAAGTCTAGCAGCACTGGGCCCGCACTTCCCCGGACAGCAAACCAGGGAGTCCACTGACCCTCCCATGGCCACGAGAGCCTCTATTTTTAACAGCCCTCTCTGGGGGGCGGGGGGGTGTGAGTACACGGGGGTTTACCACCCTGCATATGTAGGATACAGGTACGGGGAGTTCGCCTCTCTTTTTTTTACATTTTTTTAAAAATCTTATTTTTAAGTAATCTCTACACCCAGTGTGGGGCTTGAGTTTACAACCCCAAGATCGAGAGTTGTGTGCTCTACTGACTGAGCCAGCCAGGTGCCCCTGCTTTTTTACATTTTAAAGCAATGAGAGAACACATTTTGCAACTTTAAAGTTGAGAATATATATATGATATAAATATAATATAAAATATATTAAATATATATAATATATAATATATAAATAATAAAAAAAATTTTTTTGAGAGTGAGTGTGTGTGTGCAAGTGGGATGGTACTTGCAGAGGGAGAGAGAGAATCTTAAGCAGTCTCCACGCCCAGCAGGGAACCTGCCTCGGGCTCCATCTCATGGCCCAGGGATCATGACCTGAGCTGAAATCAAGGTGCTTCACCTAGACACCTCCCACATTTTGCAACTTCAAAACCATAGTACAACCTATGCAATGCATGTAATTGAAAAAGCCAAATAGATCATTACACACAAAAATATTTTGTCTCCTAAGCACCTCCTATTTCTTTTCTCTTTTTCTAATTTTTTCTTTTCCTGCTTCTTTATTTTTTCAAGTTGGGGTTTCAAGAGTTTCATTTCAAGAACTAACTTGCTTTGCTTAATTTTTGTCCTCCGGGCTTTTGTTACCTCATTAGCTTGAGTGCTTTCAGGAGGACATTTAATGCTTCAACTTCAATTAGCAAGCTCTCCTGGAAGAAAATACATACCACTGTCATTTCTAAATTGTACGACCTTACAAAATTTGATTTCCACAAAAGAATGTGAAAATCATCTTAGATAATCTAGGCAGCAATTTCATCTGACAAATGTGAGATTTGATTCTTTCAAACAAGAAGACCTGAAAGGCAAAACTGCTTTCATGTGAAAAATAAACACCCGTGATGTCAACTGTTTAATATCAATTACTCCCAAAATCCTTTTTTCCTAGATTTACTTCTAAATAAAATCTGAGACTGAGTATTGAATTTCCAAGATTGCTGGTCTTTTACCTGATTTTAAGGCATGCTTAATTTCCCGTTTCCCAGGTGTTTAAAATGAACATTTCACAATGACAGTGATAGAATAATAGGAGCCAACTGCAGTCACTGCCACATCCGAAGCCTGCTCGTTGTAAAGTATTCGTAAACTGGGACTAAAAAATAATACAAGGTTTTCTTTATTTTTTAAAAGATTTTATTTATTCACAAAAGACAGAGGCAGAGACACAGAGGGAGATGCAGGCTCCATGCAGGGACCCCGATGCGGGACTCAATCCTAGGATCCCAGGATCACACCCTGAGCCAAAGGCAGTCCATCCAGGCGTCCCTAATACGAGGTTTTTTTTTTTTTTTTTTAAAGATTTTATTTATTTATTCATGAGAGACACAGAGAGAGAGAGGCAGAGACATAGGCAGAGGGAGAAGCAGGCTCTATGCAGGGAGCCCCACGTAAGACTCGATCCCAGGTCTCCAGGATCACACCCCAGGCTGCAGGTGGCGCCAAACTGCTGTGCCACCCGGGCTGCCCCCTAATACGAGTTTTTAAATAGAACTTCAAAAAATAAATAAATAAAAAATAAATAGAACTTCAACATGCACTTATTTAAGTAGTGATGGCTCCTTCAAAAGAATGGTTCTTACCATATTCTGAGCCACAGTGGATCAAAACATACTTAGAACCACCTTTATGGATTGCAGTTAATTTCTGAGCCCAGGATATATTATTTTTATTAGAAGATTTTATTTATGAGAGAGAGTGCACACACACGCAAGCACATAAGCAGGGAGAGCAGCAAATAAAGGCAGAGGGAGAAGCGGACTCCCCACTGAATAGGGAGCCCCATGTGGGGCTTGATCCCAGGACTCTGGGGTCATGACCTGAGCTGAAGGCAGACACATAATTGACTGAGCCACCCAGGCCAGGTGCCCCCTTCTTTTATTTTTTAACATTTATTTATTTGAGGGGGAGGTAGTGCAGATAGAGAATCTCAAGCAGACTCCCCGCTGAGCACAGAGCCTGGCGTGGGACTCCATCCCATGACCCATGAGATCATGACCTGGGCTGAAACTAAGAGTTGATAGTTCAACCGCCTGAGCCACCCAGGGACCCTCCAGGGTACATTCTCTTGAGTATCTCAATGGTGCCAAATAGTTCTTGAGGATTGGTTAATTAAAAAAAAATAACTGACCCAAGTAATTTGATAAGTCTAGTGAATATGATGGGTGATCATACCAGTGGCATGGACTTAGCAAAAAGCCTCATAGTAAGAATAATGAGATTGGTGTTCCTGCCTTGCTCAGACACTGCCAAGGTGTTCTGGGCTCTGCAGCAGCATCGCTGGCAGCTGCAGCCCCCTGAAAGGGGTGTCTGTGACCAGTTTGCCTATTACTGGACCTACTATAGTGACTGGTATGCAGCAGATGCTCAATAAACATTGGTTGAATAAATGCAAACATTCACAGGAGTACTCATTCATTCATTCATTTAATGCATATATTTGAAATAGTTATGTGGGGGGGGTTTGTTTTGTTTTAGAGAGGGAGGGGGGGAGGAGGAGAGCCAGAACCTGAAGCAGGCTCCATGCCCAGCACAGAGCCCCTACTCAGGGTTCGATTTCACAATCCTGAGTTCATGACCAGAGCCGACCGAGCCACCTGGGGCCTCTGAAATAGCTGTTTTTGAAAACAGTTTCCAAATTTGTAAATACAACAACAACAACCTGACAGTTTCTAAGAAATAGCCTCAAGCTACTCAATGTAATTTGATTTATTTTGGTATAATACCCCCTTCTAGGGGTGCCTGGGTGGCTCAGTGCTTGAGTGTCTGCCTTCAGCTCAGGGTGTGATCCTAGAGTCCCGGGATGGAGCCTGCTTCTCCCTCTGCCTGTGTCTCTGCCTCTCTCTCTCTGTCTCTCATGAATACATAAATAAAATCTTTTTAAAAATACCCCCTTCTAGATAGAGTCTGTTTTATAAAATATCACTTTTACAGCTATTATGTTGGGTGGACAGGGATGGACCCCGTATTATGGATTAAACATTGGGATGCTGGGCAGTTAAGTAATTTGTTCAACATTCGTGTTACTAGAATATTTTTGGCCACTAATAATAGAAATCCTATGTTATACTGACTAATGCCCATTTCTGCCCAAACTCCTGGCAAGGGAAGGGGGATTAGTCGTGGTGCTACGTGGAGCAAGATGGATGTCTGAGTAAGACTGGGGTCCTACTGGGGTAGAGGAAGGCAGGAGTGCATCCTGGCCCAGTACTGTCTCCCTGTAGTCGCCAACTGGCACTCAAACCTAGCTCTCCTAAAATCAAACGTAGTTTAAGAGAACATGCTGTGACAAAGTTATATTTTATGGGTTCATTTTACAGCAAGTTTTCAGGGATTAATAAATTTTACCCTGAGAACATATCAGCACTTTTATTCTGGCTGAAAGTTAAATTTGATTTATGTGTCTTACATATTTTGACTCAGTTTAATACAGTTCGTAAGTGAAGAGTTGTGGGGAGAATGCAAGTTGTACAAGCTTTTGTGAGAGTTTGTCATTTTGATTCTTAATTTAAAGTCGTATTACGTTCCTAGAGTCCTTCTGGTGGCACTATTCGAAATCCCTTATTGACATTATTTAAGAGAGTCTGTGGAATGTATTCCAGTACTTTTTGAAGTGGAATGTTCTTTAATGTTTCCCCACAGAGAAGAATTAATGCTGCCTATGAGCTTCTACCCCAAGGCCTAAGAAATTCCAGAGTTCAATAAATATCAGATTTGTGATTAGCATCCTCAGGCACGTGACATGCCAACGTGGCAGGCATTGCAAGTGGCTTGCCCAGTAGCCATCGTTGGGATTCACGGAATACTATCCTAGCCACAGGTGCCCAGTTAGAGTACCGAACTCTTTGCCTCTCTGGTGGTTGTGGGTACCGCGTAACATGCTTCTGGCCAATTCTCAATTTCTATAAACCGTGGATCGGGGGGCTTCTGGGAACATGCCACTGCCTTTCCCTTCTTCTTCCTGCCTGACTCATGGACATGGTGCTGGGCCGCGGAAGAGCCGTGTTGCCACCATCCAGATGGAAGAAACACCCTAAGGATGGAGGAGCAGGGAGCTAGGAGGAACCTGGGCCCTTGGTGACGTCCTCGAGCAGCTGCAGCCGACTGGACTGCCCACCTTTCAACTCCTACCGTGTGAAAGACCAGTCCCTAGTCGGTAGGGCCGTTGTACTGGGGTCTCTACGTGCGTCCAGATGCAATGGCTCACAGCCAACTTCCAGCATTTCCACTTTTCGCAGTCCTTAACGCTCCAGTGAGAAGACCCAACAGCAGGACCGTAACTACACGAAGCCTTCCCCTGCCTAGCCTACTAAATACAATTCATTCTTCTCTGACATGTGTTTTGGTGACAAATCGTTAGCTCATATGCAGTTGGCAGGGAAATGGGGACCTCGTGACAAGGAAGTCGCACTGATTTATACGCTATTTTTCGCAGCACATGAATATTTTGAAGCAACACATGGAGATCTTAAGGGGAGACCTCAAAACCTTACAGAAATGCCTTTCTTTAATATAAGTACTGACAATTTAGTGGCCTCAAGATCCACCAATCTTTCCCCACTGTTAAACTATTCTAGAAAAGGCAACCCAAGGGCAACTGAAGAAGCTGGGCATACGTATAATTCATTTAATTCCAGAAGAGTTGTTTCCTCCAGTGAAGGTCTCTAATTTCATCATGGGCGTCTCATGGGAAGGGCATGCGAGGCCTGGGGGGCTGGTGCTGCAAAACCTGGCAGGGTATGAAGGTGGGCACGGACGCATGTGCAGATTGGATGTGCTAATATTTTTACCAGAATTCTTATTGTTTCCATTAGTGCTCTGGTTACAACATTGCAGAGAAATTTAAGAGTTTGCGCCAGGCCCACTTTTCCCCTAAGTCCAATTGATTTTAGAGCATGATCTTGTAAAATTCAATTTTTAGAAAAGGAATGCATATATCCACTAAAGCAGAAATGTGTGATTCTTAGAAACAGATGACAACCCTTACAGGGCTGTCATTAGTAGTCTGGGTAGATTAAAAAAAAAATCGTACCATTAGGACATCTTTAAAAATGTGCTGAATAATGGAAATAATATTATGACATGAGTGGCCTGGCCACAGAGAAAATTCTTGTGCGTAGTAGTGTTTTCTATATAAGGGAAGTCATTTCACACCTTTGCAAGTAACCATATGTTCTATTCACAATGAATTCTGGAAACAAATTACCCCACAGAGCAAGTCTTTTCTGGTTCCTGTCTCCCTGAATATCTCTAAACAAAGTGAGCAAGCATGGGCTGAGCAGAACCTTTCAGGCATCTTTAATGTGTCATGATGAACAACAGTACTTATTCATTTAAAGACAACCCCACTACCAGCCTCTGTAAGTCCAGGCTCTACTCCTACCAGAAGAAAGAACCAAAACTCTCCAACCATCCGTAAAACTGAACAGCATACTAAAAACCTAGAGCCCAGAAGAAGAAGATTGAGGAAAAAGGTAGATGTGTAAAACCTTCTTGTTTCTTTTAACTAGATGAAGTTCAGAAAATCTGGGATCACTTAAAAATTCTTTGTAGAGCGGTGCCTGAGTGGCTCTGTCGGTTGAGGGTCTGCCTTCGGCTCAGGTCATGATTCTGATGAGGTCCTGGGATTGAGCCCCGCATGGGGCTCCTTGCTTAGCTGGGAAGCCTGCTTCCCCCACCACACACACACCCTATCTCTCTCTCTCTCTCTGTCAAATAAAGAAATAAAATGTTTAAAAATAAATAAGTAAATTCTTTGTAGAAAGTTGATACATTTTTCCCCTCCTATTTCAGCCAAGTCTTAACCATAAATGTCCCTTCTGACCTGACTCCTACCCTGCTCATCTCTCTGATCTAATTTCCACTGCCACAGCCACACTGGCTTCTTTGCTGTTCCTCCAATTCCTCTTATAGACCAAGCCCTTTCCCACCACAGGATCTTTACGCATGTCTTTCCCTCTGCCTAGAACACTTTTTTCCTCAGTCACCAGACTTGCTTTCTCACCTCATTCAGACCATTGTTGAAATGGCACCTCCTCTGAGAAGCCTTCCTAACTCCCATATCTAAAATGGCACCACCTTACAATTCCAGTCTCTCTCTACCGCTTATTCTGCTTTTCCCACATAGCATTTATCATTACTAGGCATTATGTCATATATTTATTTGTTCATTATCTTTCCTCCACTAGAATGGAAGTTCCGTAAGTGCAGAGACCTCATCGGTTTTGCCCACTGCTATACCCTAGGGCCTAGAGGGGTGGCTAACAAATATCACTCAAAAACATTTACTGAGCATCTTCTATTTTTTTAAAGATTTTATTTATTCATGAGAGATAGAGCCAGAGACACAGGCAGATGGAGAAGCAAGCTCCCCAAAGGGAGCCTGATGCGGGCCTCAAGCCCAGGGCCTCAAGCCCGGGACCCCAGGATCACACCCTGAGCCGAAGGCAAACGCTCAACCGCTGAGCCACCCACGTGCCCCTACTGAGCATCTTCTAGAGGCCGAGTCTATAGCAGTGAACAAAACTGGAAACTCTCTACCACATGGAGCTCATATTCTAGTGATACATAGGAAGTATTTGAGAAAAATGTGTTGGACAAATCCTCAGGACTGTATTCAAAATCCATTAAAATAAACATTTTGCCCCAGAAGCTCATTAGAACACACATTAATGAGACTGTAGTTGTATTAG
Organism: Canis aureus; assembly: GCF_053574225.1. NCBI lineage: Eukaryota > Metazoa > Chordata > Mammalia > Carnivora > Canidae > Canis > Canis aureus. Next base: position 64,706,528 of record NC_135621.1, on the reverse strand, counting down.
TGCCCTGTGGCTGTGTAACAGATTACCACAAACTGGGGGGCTTAAAACAACAAAAAGGTATTTTCTCACAGCTCTGGAGGCCAGGAGTAGGAAATCAGGATCACTGGCCCAAATCGAGGTGTCCGCTGGGCCTTCCCCCTCTATGGGCTCTAAAGTAGATAGACTCCATTCCTTGCCTCCTCCAACTTCTGGTGGCCTCTGGCCTTCCTTGCTTGTGATGGTATCATTCTGGTCGCTGCTTCTGTCTTCACATCACCTCTTCCTCTGTGTCTACGTCAAATCTGCCTGCCTTCCTCTTGTAAGGAGGTACATGACAGTGTCTGGGGCCCACCAGATAATCCGAGATAATGTCCCCACCTGAAAAAAAAAATCACATTTGCTAAGTCTCTTTCCCCCCAGTCAGGTAATATTTGCAGGTTGCAGGGAAAAGGCCCAATGTCTTTGGGGGCCGTCCTTCAGCCTATTGCACTAATTAATGTTCTAGTAGCTGGAGGGAAGTCCCTTTTAGGAGAATATTAGGACCTACCTTTTCCTTTCTTGCTTTTGTCTTTTCCTCTCCTTAGGAAACATGTTTCTATCCAGAAAACTAAGAAAGGTGATGACTCTTTATTTTCATATTAACAATAGAATTATGTTTTCCAAAGAATCAGTGTAATAGTATTTGTGACTGACTCATAAACGTGTTTGATTGTCTTCCATCAAGAAACTCCCACAAAATTAAGTTAATGAAAGTGGAGGTGGCAAAGCAATATTTGAGAACAAATTGTTTTATACCGTGTACCGTGAGATCTCATCATGATTTGCAGACAGAATGTGAAATCCTTACTGTTTACCACTTGGAGTCGCAAAAGCAGGCTGTGGCCTTAGGGCACTTGCCAAATGCCAATGAGCAAAGCAGTGTGCAGCTTCACAGGCAGAACTAGAGGCCCCAGCCTTCAGTGTGTTTGGGAACCCCCAGGAGGAAGGACAAGCAGGCATCATTAACAAAGGCCATTTTGATGCAATTAAGTCTCTCTGGAATTTGATTTGGAAGCCCAGAAGTCATACTTGCCAAGCCTTTTGGCTTCTTAAAAGAAAAAAAAAAGTATTCTACAACTTTTTTCCCCTACAACTTCATTCAAAGTATTTTCACTGCTTCTTTGGTGGGAAAGAATAGTCTTAGTTAGTGGGATTTATTTAAATATGGTCAAATTCAATCAATGTGTAAAGTCACTTGTTTTTCATAATAGTATTTTGCTCTTATAAAAAAGTCTCATTATTCAGTAATATAGTCTATCGAGAAAGGTTTAACAACAACAAAAAAGATTTGAATGACTCTTGTGAGTCTTATTTCATTTATAATGATTCAGAGGAACATTTTAATTTTATTTTTTGCATTAGTATTTTTCAAAATAAAATTGTGAGGGTAAATTGCATTTCCCTATCTAAAAACCTAATTTTAAAGACTTTGATCTGTTTAGGACCATAAAATTGAGAGTATACGTATTTTGCTTGGGTATTAAAATTTTTTCAAATATGCTATTTTATTTATTCATGGAACATTTATTTTTTTGAACACCTATTATGTGCCAGAGACGGTACTAGGCAAAGTCAGCAAGATCCAGTTCTGCCCTCGGGGAGCCTGCAGTGTAAAGGGGACGGTGACAAGGACACGGTTTCTCACAGAGCGTGATGGCACTCTGCTGGGGCTGGCGGGGGTGGCAGGATGGAGCAGAGGCCCAGGAGCCCAAGTACCTCTTGTGAAAGGAAGTGGGTAAAAGCCAGTTGCTCATGGAGACTGGTGTGTGTAGGCCCAGAAGTAAGAGAAAGGACAGGGCTTGGGAAATGAGGTGGTTTTAACGTGGCTAGATGTGCGAGTGACAGGGCAGTTAAAAGAAGAGAGGAGGCCAACTCCTCAGTGGCCCCTAAGCTTATTAAAGAACCTGGACTTCAAAAACCATTGAAGGATTTAATTTATTCAATTTAATTTTGTTTAAATATTTATTGTTTTTAAAGATAGATTTATTTATTTACTTATTTATTTTTTATTTATTCAGGAGAGACACACAGAGGGGCAGAGGGAGAAGTAGGCTCCATGCAGTGAGCCCAATGCAGGACTTGATCTCAGGACCCCGGGATCACGCATGGAGCCCAAGGCAGATGCTCAACCACTGAGCCACTCAGGTGCCCCTAAATATTTTTAATCACTCTACCCAATAAGGGGCTCGAACTCATAAACCCAACATCAAGAGTCCCATGTGCTACCACCTGAGCCAGCCGGGCACCCCTACCACTGGTGGATTTTAAAGAAGGCAGTGGTAGGCTGAGGTCTGTGTGTCACAGTGGTCATCCTAACTGCAGGGGGAGACAGGGGAGTGGAGGTTGGCGAGACTGGAAGCAGAGGTCTGTCAGGATGGGGTGAGGAAGGTCCAGGGGACAGTGCAGCTACCTGAATTGGAGCTTAGCGAGGAAGTTGGCAGATTTGAAAAAATAATTTCCCCTAGTAACATTCTTCAAACAAACAAGTTACATACTTCCGTGGAACCATGAAAAACTTTAGTGGCCTGTGGTAAAGGAGCTTCCAAACCTCTTGCTCATCAGCCTAATTTTATATCAATAAAGGACGGAATTGACAAGAGCTTTCTGTAATTTTTTATTCCGCAGCCATCTGACGCAAAGCCTAAATAAGTAAACCTGCCCTGCCCCCAGGGTAGAGACCTATCACAGCTGCTCTGATCCCCAGAACCATAGGTATCTAAGCAGCCACTGATCTTACCACTGGCACTTCTCTTGGCTCTCGGATCCAGTAGGTGAGTTTACCTGCTGTTTCCTCCGCTCATCTTGGGGCCCACCCCAACACCTCCCATTCCCTTGAGGCAAAGGGATGGATGCAGGTTGCAGGACATTCTCAGGAATGGAGAGGTCGGAGAACCTACTTCTTCCGGGGTCCGACCTCACACATTCCCTGCCTTCCCCTGGGGCAGTGAGGGGCTGCGCCTTTGAGGCCAAGTAGGATTTCCACTAAGTTCAATTGCACTTGTCTTGTCCAGCAGGTGGCGACATGTAAGTGACAAAGCTCCAGAGAGGCCCATTCACAGCTAAACCCAGAAGGGCACTGAATATTTAAAATTCTCAACTAAATGCCAACCGTTAAAATATTTAAATTTTGCTTAAATTGGTATAAAATGGGAAGCCTACATAAGGTCCCCGGATTGCAAATAATTGTGGCAGAAGCACGCATCTCAGAATTCTTATAAAAACGGAATCCTAAATTTTCTGGCCTTGTATACAGAAAGATGATGCTACTAACCAATGCCAGTGGTGACTAGTCTGCAGATAACCCCAGGAGATCATTCTGGGTTTCCTGTACAATGACCCAGCTTTGACCAACAACCTCCCTTCCCTACTTCTTCCAAACTCCCATGGAATGGTATTTTTTCCCCTCCCAGAAGGAGGGGCTGTGACCTCCCACAGACACCCAAGGAGTCAAGATACAGGCAGCTGGTTCTCTCAGATAACTCCTGACGGTTGACATCTAAACCCTGACAGCCTGATACCAGTCTGTGTGGACCCCACTGACAAGAATGTTCACAGCTCTGGTCGTGGGGAGAGCAGAAGAGAGGATGTCCCTTCCCTGGAATGCTCACTTGTAACACGTCCAACAGAGCACCCCGGGGCCTTCTCTTGCAGACTCTTGGCTCACAACTTTTCCAGTAAAGCTTGTTCCTTTGTCTGACACTGACTTTGCCTCAGCCCTGTTGGTGACAACATACGCTTTAAGTTGCCTTCCAGGTGATGAGCATTCCTTATGTGGTCCACAGTTGTAATCTCTCCAGGGATCAACAATCTGTAGAATAAGACAGGAATCTTTTTAATTAGAAGGAGGCAAGTAAAACCATGATCTCTTTCCTAGTGGAATGTCTTTAAAGATCTTATAAAGTGCCATTAGGATTTGTTGTGAGATTTAAGAAATCTTGAAATTTTTTTTAAGATTTTATTTATTCATGAGAGACACAGAGAGAGAGGCAGAGATATAGGCGGAGGGAGAAGCAGGCTCCATGCAGGGAGCCTGACATGGGACTCGATCCTGGACCCCAGGATCACACCTTGAGACCAAGGCAGACGTTCAACACAGAGCCACCCAGGCGCCCCAAGAAATCTTTAATTTTTATTTCCCTGTTCTTCTCTGACACTATGGGTTTAACAGATTTGTAAAATTTACCCTGACATTTTCTGTCCCAGAAAGACACTGGAAACATTCAGTTTGCTGAACATCCGTTTTTTTGTGGACTTGTTGGAGGTACTGAAAAGTTGAGATCAACTGTAGGAAAGGAAGTCCTCCACTGTGACATCCTTTTTTTTTAGTCTTCCATGCTTCAAAAGAAAAGTGTGAAAGACCTTACAATCATTCAACATTAAGTGTTGTGATTTTACAGCTCTTTGTGATATGTTTGTATAAGAAAAATCTTGTCTGGGATCCCTGGGTGGCGCAGCGGTTTGGCGCCTGCCTTTGGCCCAGGGCGCGATCCTGGAGACCCGGGATCGAATCCCACATCGGGCTCCTGGTGCATGGAGCCTGCTTCTCCCTCTGCCTATGTCTCTGCCTCTCTGTGTGACTATCATGAATAAATAAATAAAATCTTTAAAAAAAAAGAAAAATCTTGTCTCTTTGGCCTATCCAACTAATGACTGAAAAATGAAGAGAGACTATCTCTCAAAGGTTACGTTATGAGAATACCGATTGCACCAGCGTGCAAAAGTGATTATTCTCTTGAACATGGTAAAGACATTGTGTTTGTGAGGGCTTGAGGGCTCAACTTATCCTCTTGTCACACCTTGTGACTAGATCCCATAAGTCACTGCTGATTACCTTAACATGTAAAATTACACACAAAACTTTTACAAGTTATTTTTTCTCACTATCTAAACCCTTCATATTGTAAGTTTAATTGATCACTTTTTCAGAATAAGAAATTAGACTTGCAGACAGAGCAATTACAGAAAGCCCTAATGCAGCTACAAAGTTGAATAAAGATTATTTACTTAAATAGAAAAAGATCATACTATCTAATATAGACTAGAAAACAAACCTATAAATTTTAGTAGTAATTTTAAGAAGTAAGGTAACAGCTATCTATTAGCATAGGTTAAGGCAATGTTTTTTTATTTATTGACTTAGTTTTTGACTTACAAAAAATGGAATCAGGGACGCCTGGGTGGCTCAGTGGTGGAGTGTCTGCCTTGGGCCCAGGTCGTGATCCCAGAGTCCCGGGGTGGAGTCCCACATTGGGCTCCCTGTGAGGAGCCTGCTTCTCCCTCTGCCTGTGTCTCCGCCTCTCTCTCCGTTATTCTTGTGAATAAATAAATGAAATCTTAAAAACAAAATAAAACCAAACACCCAAATGGAATCATACTGTTTTTTTTTTTTTAATTTTTATTTATTTATGATAGTCACACACACAGAGAGAGAGAGAGAGAGAGAGGCAGAGACACAGGCAGAGGGAGAAGCAGGCTCCATGCACCGGGAGCCCGATGTGGGATTCCATCCCGGGTCTCCAGGATCATGCCCTGGGCCAAAGGCAGGCGCCAAACCGCTGCGCCACCCAGGGATCCCCCATACTGTTTTATAACACTTTTTCCACTTACCAGTATATCGTGGATAACTTTCCATGTTATTCTTTTAAAAGACTGTGTAGGGATCCCTGGGTGGCGCAGTGGTTTAGCGCCTGCCTTTGGCCCAGGGCGCGATCCTGGAGACCCGGGATGGAATCCCACATCGGGCTCCCGGTGCATGGAGCCTGCTTCTCCCTCTGCCTGTGTCTCTGCCTCTCTCTCTCTCTCTCTCTCTCTCTCTCTCTGTGTGTGACTATCATAAATAAATAAGAATTTAAAAAAATAAAATAAAAGACTGTGTAGTATCCCAATAGCTGAATAGCATTATGCTAACCAATTCCATATTTATAGATATTCACGTTTTCAATCTTTTGCTATTATAGGCAATGTTGCAATAAATATCCTGTGTATATATATCTTTGTGCTCTTGAATGATTATTTATATAAGATCAATTGTTGGTAGAATTCCTGAGTTCAACAGTATAACTGTTTGGACTTTAACAGGTATTGCCAAATTGTCCCTCCAAAGGTTGGAACCACTAAATATTCTCGTATAAATACTGTATCCGGCTAAGGCTGTGATTTTCAGACGCGTGTCCTGTGGGAACTCTTTCTTTGAAAGAAATCCTTTTCAGAATCCAGAATGTAAAGCAGAAAAGGAGCTTTGTTTTGGTGGAAGCTGATCCCAGGGTGGGAGGCCTATATCTGCCTGCTTGGCCCTCACCTTAGCCTCTGTGGCAGCTCCAGGCAACCTCCCAGAGCACAAAGCAATAGAGGAGGTTCCCTTCTTTCTAACAATGTGTCCTCAAATATCGTTGGCTGAAAGTAGAACTAACATGATCTAAGACCTAAAAGTTACTAGAAAGTGTCTAATTACCTTTGGTTTCTGACACAATTTTCAGTAATTTAGGCCTAGCCCTTGATATATGTGCTTTGGTTGCTTTCTTTTCTTTTACTATGAGCATTCAATTATAGCTAAATTATTATTTTTTTTAAAAATATTTTATTTATTTATTCGTGAGACACACACAGAGAGGCAGAGACACAGGCAGAAGGAGAAGTAGGCTCCATGCAGGGAGCCCGATGTGGGACTCGATCCCGTGACCCCAGGATCACACCCTGGGCCAAAGGGCATGCGTCAAACCGCTGAACCACCAGGCATCCCTAAATTATTTTTTTTTAATATTTTATTTTTAAATAATCTCTTCACCCAACGTGGGGCTCAAACTCACACCCCCGAGGTTAAGTGTTTCATGTTCTACTGACAACCAGCCAGGGGTGCCCCTAATTTCTTTTTTTTTTTTTTTAGATTTCTTTTTAAATTTTTTTAAAGGTGAGCTCTACACCCAATGTGGGGCTGGAACGCATAACGCCAAGATCAAGAGTCGCATGCTCTACTGACTAGGCCAGCCAGGCACCCCGATTATAGTTAAGTTCTGTTCCCTTTTTTTTTTTTAAGATTTTATTCATTTATTTATTTGACAGAGCACAAGCAGGCAGAGCTGCAGGCAGAACGAGAGGGAGAAGGAGGTTCCCTGCTGAGCAGGGAGCCCAATGGTATGGGGCTCAATCCTAGGACCTTGGAATCGTGACCTGAGCTGAAGGCAGATGCTTAACTGACTGAGCCACTCAGGCGCCCCTAAGTTCTGTTCCTTTTAGATAGTTGAGTGATTTCCATTTTCGTCTTAATCGTACTAAGTGTATGAAACCTAAACTTGCTGTCAATGGGATCAGCACTTTCATTTTTATTTCTCTTCATTTTAATAAGAGAAGGACAAGATGCAATAAAATATTCAAATAATTACAGAGTCATCGACAAAGGTAGTGGCTGTGACTGTCAAAATTGAAATGAAATTCTTGGCTGTCTCACCATATAATATTTCAAAGTACTAATTCATTAACTAATATTTAAGAACCTGAACTGAAGGAAAGATGGATTGGATGTGACCATATAATACCTAGGACAGGGAGCCTGGGTGGCTCAGTTGGTTAAGTGTCTGCCTTCGGGGGATCCCTGGGTGGCTCAGCGGTTTAGCGCCTGCCTTCGGTCCAGGGCATGATCCTGGAGTCCCGGGATCGAGTCCCACATCAGGCTTCTGCATGGAGCCTGCTTCTCCCTCTGCCTGTGTCTCTGCCTTGCTCTCTCTCTGTGTGTCTCTCATGAATAAATAAATAAAATTAAAAAAAAAAAAAAGTGTCTGCCTTCGGCTCAGGTCATGATTCCAGGGTCCTGGGATAGAGTCCTGCATCGGGGATCCTGCTTCTCCCCCTCCTGCTCACCCTGCTTGTGCTCGCTCGCTCTCTGTCAAGTAAATAAATTAAATATTTTTTCAAATGCATAGAAAAATAGGTGGTAAAAATGTGAAGAACCACTTATATATCATTGCAATCAGTGACTCTATTCAGGGGTTTCAAAGCCTATTTTCATTGTTTTTCTTAACAGATTTGTCAGACTTCAACAAATCTATGTTCCCAGAGAAACAATGAAAGAAGAGTGTCCAGGTAAGAATACGTAAGGTCCACTGAGGCTAGGGAGCCATTTGTACTGGTCATCTCAGTCGACTAGATGTCCTGCTCAGAGCTTTCGCTCCAGACCCAAGCCTCTGTGAGATTCCCCTAAATGGAGGCCTCTGCTTCCCCCAATTTCCCAGGACAATACTCCTCTCATTCTCTCTTTTTTTCCCTCTACACCTTTTTTACTTTTATTCCCAATTTTGTCAGGTCGAAATCATCCAAGGTTTATTTCAAGGTTGCTTCACAGAGGCATAATTAGGCTTATTATTTTTAGCCAACCAGGTATTGTCCCCCTTTTTTATAATTATATAATGCTTCTTAAAAGCATCCAGAAATCCTGGCTCTGAGAAACAAGGATGGAACACATTCCACCATCTAAAAGGAGTAGATCTTTAGCCTCAATCAGATGCTTATTGTGAAGGAAGAAACAACTCAGGAGGAAACACACAGAATGCTAGATGATTTTATTCGTTGAGTCAACAAATACGTGAGCCCCTATGGAGCAATGTGCTAGTTGCTAAGGGATCAAAAAATGCACAAACCGGATTCACTGCCCTGAGCCTATGATCTCACCGGGGCAGCTAGGCACACACACCCAAGAAGCTCCACGGTCATAAGGTGGTTTTGAATAAAATGTGAAATGAGTGGTACAGATGACAGTCGCTGGAGAAGACCCACCCTCTTAAGGTCTCACTTTATTAACCCCCCTCAGAGTTTCACGGGCCCTCGTACCTGGTCTGGCCACCTCACATCAGCATCTCAGAATCTTTGGCCCACTTGATCCTCCATGGCTGCCTTGTCAGTCCTCAATCCTGGGTAAACTCTGTCATCTGCTTTCTCAGCCTCCTCTCCTGGGGTGCAAAGCTTCGCTGGAGAGAACGATGTTCTTTGCTTTACCGGATTCTTTATGTGGCATCTCACAGTCGCTCTTCCAATTTTTCCTACTCTCCAGGCGCTCCTGGTCCCAGAGGCTCCTTCATCTCAGCGGGTGACCTGACCTCATGTACAGGAATCAAGGAGGTCTGGCTTGATTGTACCTTCCATCTCTCCCATCTGAATTTTTTCCCCATCCTCACCCTCCCTTTCCAAAAATAACTTCCCCATCCTCTCCTCATGATTCTCTCCCCCACAAACTTCCTCCAGAATTTGACCTAACCATGATTTTCCCTGTCCTGCAGGATCTGCAGTCTCTCAGACTCTGTTGGCTTCTCCTTCTCAGTCCCCAAACACGGTCAATACTGCCCTATTCCCTCACCTCCTCCATCAGTTATTATCACATAACAAATTACCTCAAAATTTAGCAAATTAGGGACACCTGGGTGGTCAGTGGTTGAGCATCTGCCTTTGGCTCAGGTTGTGATCCTGGAGTCAAGTCCCACATCAGGCTCCCCGCAGGGAGCCTGCTTCTCACTCTGCCTGTGTCTCTGCCTCTCTCTGTGTGTCTCTCATGGATAAATAAATAAATTCTAAAAACAAAGAAAAATTAGCAAATTAAAAACAACCCTTATCTCACAGTGTCTGTAGGTCAGGAACAGAAGATCAGCTTAGTTGGTGGTCCTTCTGGCTCTGGGTCCCTCATGGGGCTGCAATCACAATGTCAGCCAGAGCTTGTCTAGGGGCTGCAGAATCCACTTCCAAGGTTGAGTGTTGAGTTTCCTCACAGCATGGCAGCTGGCTTCCCCCAGGGCAGGTGACCCGCGAAGGCAAGAGGGCAGCCCCAGTGCCTCCAGGACCTAGTCTCAGAAGTGTCGTACCATCACATCTGCCTTATTCAATTGACTAGAAGGGAGTCACCAAATCCAGCCCACAAAGGAGCAGAACTGTTTCTACCTCCCAAAGAAAGGAATATCAAAAAAGTTGTAGACATATTTTAAACCCATCACATCTTTCAAACCATTTTTTAAGCCTGCTAATTCTTCAAGCTGCTTCGTTGCTTCCTTACTTCGTTCAGTACCATGCTTCTCAAAGCAGTGATCTGTTCCCTTCCCTCACTGTCTCACACAATCCAGGTAATTATTGCCTCCCTGAACACTGCTGCTGTTGAGCGTAATATCTGAATTGGTGTGGCATTCAAGGCCCCATAAAACCTGGTCACAGCCTAGCGTTTCATTTCACCTCCCCCAGTTCCCCGTATACCTCAGCTGGATGGATTTCTCACCATCATTCTCCAAACATGACCTCTGCTTCCTACCTCCACGCTTTTGCTCAGATGATTTCCCTCACTAGAAAGATCCTCTTCTCATGTTTTCATTGTTCAAGACCCAGTTTAATGGGATGCCTGGGTGGCTCAGTGGTTGAGCACCAGCCTTTGCCTCAAGGCATGATCCTGTGGTCTCAGGATCCAGTCCCACATTGGGCTCCCTGCATGGAGCCTGCTTCTCCCTCTGCCTGTGTCTCTGCCTCTCTCTCTCTCTCTCTCTCTCTCTCTGTGTCTCTCATGAATAAATAAAATCTTAAAAAAAAAAACCCTACTCAAAGTGCTTAGTGGTATAATACAGACCAAAACAAATTTAACAGAAAGAACGAGTAAGAAACCTGCCCTTTCAAGAGTTCCCTTTTTAATAATTTTGTTATTGGGACGCTTGGGTGGCTCAGGGGTTGAGTGTCTGCCTTTGGCTCAGGGCATGATCCTGTGGTCTCAGGATCTAGTCCCATACTGGGCTCCTTGCATGGAGCCTGCTTCTTCCTCTGCCTGTGTCTGTCTCTGCCTCTCTGTGTCTCTTATGAATAAATAAAATCTAAAAAAAAAAAAAAAAAAAAAAGGCCCAGTTTAAGTGCCTTTTCACCCAAGATTTCCTTGCTCTACCCCTTCCTTCTCTCTACTCCCAGAGCACCTTGTTATTCCATTTCACACCACTATTGTGTTATACGTCTTTGTATTCCTTTCAGCACCCCAACAATACGTGGCTCATACTAAATCCTTAATCTTTTTTGAATGAACAAATTTACCTAAATCATTAAGATTTAATTTTACTCTAATCAAAAGGCAAATTAAAGGCCCTATAATCTCTATTAGAGTAATATATTGAGCTAAGGGAAATTGTAGAATGGTCTATGCTAAAGAATAGTCGTCTTTTCTATTATTTGAACAATTTTAATGGAATGGCTTAAATTAAATCACGATTATTCCCCAAAAAGGTTTGCTTCTGAGATATGTTTGCATATAGTATTTTTACAATTCCTGGTCAACATGAAATTTCCATGGAAACAGATCACGCACAGTGGAGAAGAAAAGAATTGAATTGTGTGTGAGCTGCATTTTGTCATCTCCATGGAGCTATTTGTGCTAAATATTTGCGTAGGGAAACTATAATTTAAAATCACCCAAGTAAAGACATAATATTTAATGCTTTTTAAAAATGATAACTACTACTAGTTTTAAAGATTTGTATTAATATGTGGAGATATATAAAAAGAAGTTTGAATATTTCTTATATCATACATTAATATGAGCAGATAAAATACCCTTTTGCCTCTTTGCCAGTGCAGAAAAGGGAAGAAATTAAATGCTCAGCATGGAAAGGGTCACTTGATAGAATAATTTCTTCTGGATATCATTCAGCTTCTAGACTAGCAATGTCTAGAAGTGTCTAGCAATGATCTATCTAACAATTGTGATTCCAAATAGGACTAATCAAATAGAGACAGTTTAAAATATATGTATAGAAACTAAAAGATAAAAATAATTTTCACTCACTAAATAGTACTGTAAACCTTTATGATTTGAGAAATGTACTCTTTTCCTAAGCACTGTAAAACCTACTCAGGAACTTAAAATCACTAGAAATACTGTATCTTGAAGATTATCTTTTTCTAATCTGTTTTTGGAATATAAATCTTTGTACATCAAAATTATTAGAACTTTATTAAAAAAAACTCGACATGTTCAGGAGGAACCAGAATCATCTCAGAGTTTTCTTTCAACTCTCCTTTGACATCAACTGTTGACTTTTATTTTTACTTTCCAATAAGTATAATCAGAACAAACAAAACGGGAAAAAGGAAAAGAATTACAGAAGTTGTATGTCCTTTTGTGTACGTGGGCTATTCATAAAAAGAAGTTACATTACACTTATTCTACATATTACTCCCTCCACAATTACAACAACTGTTGGTTTTTAATATGAACAAAAGAACATATTGGCCGAAGACAATTATAATGTATCAATAATACTGATCCCACTTTCAGGCAAGCGGGCTTGACCAATGGAACGTAGAAAAGGCCCACAGAGATTCCTGGCTGAATACAGACAAGCCCATCAGGAGACCCACCTCAAAATATCTAGAGGTCCTAACCGATCAATGGGTTACTTACTACCAGGCACAGTCTCCCAAAAAGGGAAAGTTCTATACTTTGGGATACCTCCTTCTTGCCCCTTTAAAAACAGCCCTGGCCTTAGACCTCAGTGCAGACAGCCTCTTCTGCCTCCGGTCCTGCCCGCAGCTCTCTGGCACTGTATTCAATAGCCTTCTATTGCCTTTGTTCTGCCTCAGGAGAATTCTTTTACCTCCTGCGGTGCTACTGGCTTCCACCCGATTGTCACCCCAGGTTTGGGGGACCCCATTTAGACACCACAAGTAACACACTCAGCTTGTTCATTATATATATATTTTTTATTTTAAAGATTTTTATTCATGAGAGACACACACAGAGAGAGAGAGAGAGAGAGAGAGAGAGGCAGAGACACAGGCAGAGGGAGAAGCAGGCTCCATGCAGGGAGCCTGACGTGGGACTTGATCTCGGGTCTCTAGGATCACGCCCTGGGCCCAAGGCAGCGCTAAACCGCTGAGCCCCCTGGGCTGCCCCAGCTTGTTCATTATAGATCCACTCTCTACACCAAAATTTATCTTACAAAAGTCTCTTACTTTGCCAGGGACAAAACCTGTGAAAAAGCAAGAAGGTCAAAGTCAAAAAAGCAGCAGAAAGTGGTCAGTGGAGTATCCCTTCCTCTTGGCCAGTTTTAATTATTTCCTGGGAGTTTTGCTCCAGCAGAAATTTGGGGTTTTTTTTGTTTGTTTGTTTGTTTGTTTCAATGATTTTATTTATTTGTTCATGAGAGACCCACAGAGGCAAAGGCAGAAGCAGGCTCCTCAAGGGGAGCCTGATGTGGGACTCGATCCTGGGACCCTGGGACCCTGAGACCACAGCCTGTGCTGAAGGTAGATGCTCAACCGTTGTGCCCCCCAGGCATCCCTGCTCTGACAGAAATTTGAATGAAATCTCTACCTAGTTGTCTGAGTGATGATACTCCCCTCGAATAGGTTTGCAGCAAGCGAACTTACTCCATTTGGGGGAGGGCTGGCTTCCAGAGCTATGATTGTTCCCTCACAGGCCTGTAGGACTGCCAACACCTTCAACTAAATTACTGGCAGCCATTGCTTAAAGGAGTAGCAGCACTAGCTAGAGGCTTTGTTCTCCTCGTAGGATCCACCTTTTCTTCTCTGGGACAGCTGGAGCTTTGATTGGAATAAATAGCAGCTCGGAGGTGATTACACTTTGACTCTTCCACACAGGGGTGTGACTTCAGTGGACAGAAGGTCATATGCCCAAAAGAAGGTAAGCCTAAAATCCAACAATCCAACATGTGATGACAGAGGCAAAAAAAAAAAAAAAAAAAAAAAAAAAAAAAAAAAAAGGAAAGAGCCAAAATACTTAGGCCTGGGAAGTGACATTTTGATTAATTTTTATCTATTTTTCCTTCCAGATTGATTCTGCAGCCTCATCTGTGCCCTGAGAGGCTGACTTATATGGACTGAGCACTGGGCTCCCTGCCTCCCAATTTCTATTTGGGTTCAGCGAATGGGAGGGCGGATGGGTACTGGTAAAGGTAGAAAACTGGTAAGAGAGTGAGGAAGGGGTGTTTATGTCTTGGGCTTCCTGCCTGCTGCATTGCCATAGGTTGACCGTTTCCCTTTGCCCAAGTCACTGCTCCTGTTAGGTCGTCCTCACCATGAAGTTCACTCTCAAGGGTTCAGCAGCCATCCCTCCTCCTCGCCCTTTCAAGCATAAGTGTGGAAATTGCTCCCTGCTGTTACTAGACTTGGGACATGATACCATCCTTTCTTTTTTTCTCTAAATCTTGCCTTTATAAATAACCCCTTTATTAAACTCTCCTTAATTACTCAGTTTGACGGTGCCATCTGCTTCCTGGATCCTGACTGATACAGATGGTACTGATTTTTAGCAAGAAATCTCAGAAACTTGATTCTACACTGTAATTTGACTATACAATACTATCCATATTATAGACCCATTTCCTTGTTCACAGCCTATTTTATGACTGACGCCTCCCACGCCTCCAAGCTGATCCTTGATGTACACTGCTTTCTCTCTCTGCACAAACGGGAGGGATTTAGAACAGTTCTTTCCATTCTGGGAATGAACTGAGACCCTGGGCACATTCATGGATGAGACCCTCGCTTTCCCTCAAGTTGCGGCCAGTCTGTCCCACTAATCTTCAGTGCTGGTTATTGGTTTTCAAATTAGGCTCCCTGCTGGGACTGGAGCCAACCTTACAAATCTGGCCTATACTTATCCCAGACATTTATTTTTTTCCCCATTGTCTTTCAGCAGCTGGCTGCTTCTTAAGTCACCAAGATGGACCTTCCTGTCACTATGTCTTTGGCCTGCTCCTGAACCTAAAATTTGTCCCCAAATCCCTTCTGTTACACTACCCCATCCCTTAGATAGGAATCATATTCACTTATTCTCCTGGGATTTCCTATTAGACTGCTAGCCCCTCCTTGGAGGCTATGCCTATTGGGTGTATTCATCCCTCAGGTCCCATGCCTCCTACATGCACTACTGGCAGTGGGATTCTGGAACAGTTCATGGCCATGGTTATATCACTCATGATCAATACAAACTGAAGGGGAAAGGACAATACAATGTTAAAAATAGAGACACACAAAGCAGAATCAGTAAGTGTGCTTTCAGCAAAATACTAAGGAGAACGCATTCCAAGCAACCAATGCACATATTGCTCAGTTTATTAATGAACTGGCATTTTTTAAAAGATTTTTTAAATTTTTTTAATTTTTAAAATTTATTCATGATAGAGAGAGAGAGAGAGAGGCAGAGACACAGGCAGAGGGAAAAGCAGGCTCCATGCCGGGAGCCCGACGCGGGACTCGATCCCAGGACTCCAGGATCGTGCCCTGGGCCAAAGGCAGGTGCCAAACCGCTAAGCCACCCAAGGATCCCCATGAACTGGCATTTTGATTGACAAATCAGTCCTTATAAGTCAATTACTTAAGGCTTAATCACCCTAGATAAACTTCAAAATAAGGAATTTAAAAGCCTAAGGATCAAGATCCTGAAAAGGGAGTAATAATTCTCGGACTCCAACATAAAGACTCTGCAAGAAACAATCTTAAATGTCTAAAAATAGGAGAAAAGTTAAAATTACGGTGTTAATAATAGCTATTTTATTAGATACTATGTGTCAGATATTTTACATATATCACTTTATTTAACTGTTAACAATCCTGAAATTTTGGTATTTTACAAATACCAAAGCTGAGAAAGGTTAACTGCCTTTGATCACACTGTTAGTATTTGGGGAACTGGAATTTTAATTCAGCCTTGTTTAAAAGCTCATTCTTCTCTCTATATTATGTTAATACATCAATATAATATTGCCCTTAAAATAACATGATGAATCTATTGATACAGAAGAAATTATATATGAAAAATATAAATCCAATACAATATAAAAACATAAAAATTCAATGACCCTAAAATCATTTACAAAAGGGAACTCAGAGAAATTAAAATAGTTCTTACTTCAAAGCAATGAGATTATGTTTTGATCATTTTTTTTAAAGATTTATTTGTTAAAAAAATAAATAAATAAATAAATAAATAAAGATTTATTTGTTTGAGAGAGAGAACAAGCACACACACACAGGAGAGGCAGAGGGAAAGGGGAAGGGAAAGAATCTCAAGCAGACACGCCAACTGAACACAGAGCCTGATGCAGCTTGATCTCACAACATTGACATCATGACCTAGGTCAAACCAAGAGTCAGTTGCTCAATGAACTAAGCTACCCAGGCACCCCTTGTTTTGATTAATACTTACGTATTTGGGGGGTTTTTTTAGAGCAATTATAAATATTTTAATTTTTTTGGCTTACAATTATTAGTATATAGAAATAGTTGATTTTTTTAAATACAGTTGATTTTTGTGTATTGATCTTGCAATCTTGCTAAACTTACTTACTAGTTCTAGATTTTCTTTCAGGGGGGGGTAGATTCCTTGTAGACAATCATGTCATCTGCAAATAGGGAAGATTTTATTTCTTCCTTTCCAGCCTGTGTGCCTGTTATTTCTTTTTCTTACTTCCCCTGGCTAGGACTTCTGGTATGTTTTTGAACAGGAGGTGAGATGGACAGCTTTGACTTGTTCTTGATCTTAGGAAGAAGCACACAGCCTTTCATCATTAAATACAATGTTAGCTGTAGGTTTTTTGACGATGCTTTTACCATATTGAGGAAAGTCCCTTCTATCCCTAGTTTGCTGAAAGGTTTTTTTTAAATCATGAAATGATGCTTAATGTTTCAAATTTATTTTTCTGCATCAATTAACATAGCCACGTGATTTTTCTTCTGCAGATTGTTAAATTTATTATATTAATTATCTAATATTGAAAAAATTTTTCTCAGAATAAACCCCACTTGGTTTTGATGTGTTATTCTATTTTTATTTTTATATTACCGCATTCAGTTTTCAAATATTTTGTTGAAGGTTTTTCTGTGTTCCTGAGGGACACTGATGTATAGTTTTCTTTTCTTGTGATGTTTTTGGTTTTAGCACCATGGTAATGATATCTGCATCTTCTACGGTCTTGTTGACTTTTTTTAATTTTTATTTATTTATTTATGAGACACACACACATAGAGAGAGGCAGAGACACAGGCAGAGGGAGAAGCAGACTCCCTGCAGGGAGCCCTATGTGGGACTCCATCCTGGATCCTGGGATCATGCCCTGAGCTGAAGGTAGATGCTCAACCACTGAGCCACCCTGGTGCCCTGTTGTTGATTTTCTTTTTGCTACTCTATGACCAAAAGGAGTACTGAAGTCTCCAAGTATAACGTGAATTTGCATATTTCTTTTTCACCTCTGGCAGATTTTGCTTTCTGTTTTGAAACTATATGGTTAGGTGCATAAACAATTAGAATTCTTATGTCCTCTTAATGAACTGATTCCTCTGTTGCATGAAATGACCTTTATCCCTGCTCATTTTCTTTGCTATGAACTCTACCTTGTCTGATATCAATCTAGCTGTTCCAGGTTTCTTTTGACTGGAGTTTTAAAAGTATCTCTTTTTTCATTCTTTAGCATTTAATCTATGGATCATATTTGAAATGAATTTCTCATATAATATATATTTTTGTTGTTGTTTGTTTTTTTGTCTGTTTTGACAAATCTCTTCTATCTCATTGGCTCAAATTCCACTTTAGCCGAAGAAATACTGAGCACAGATTCATGTAAGCCTGGCAGTTATAGAGACAAGAGGGATAAAATCACTTGATTGGGTAGCATATTAAAGAATAAATCAGGGGTAGCCCCAGTGGCACAGTGGTTTGGCACCACCTTCAGCCCAAGGTGTGATCCTGGAGACCCGGGATCGAGTCCCACATCGGGCTCCCTGCATGGAGCCTGCTTCTCCCTCTGCCTGTGTCTCTGCCTCTCTCTGTGTCCCTCTGTGTCTCTCATGAATAAATAAATAAAATCTTTTAAAAAAAAAAAAAAGAATAAATCAGTAAGTAGAATTGAATCTCCCTTATCCCATAATCACATGGCTGCTGCACAGCTAGGGAGTCATGCTCACAACGTCCAGGACAGGCTTCAACTAACATAACCCTAGAAACATTTAGTATTTATAAAGCTGAACCCTTAAATGGTACCAACTAACTTTGTATCCCAAAAGAAAAACAAAAGTTCTAGAGAGGGGAAATTGTTCTTTCATAGAAAAGTATTTTCACAGATATTTTTGCTGGGATCATATCCCAAGGACAGGCTGTCACAAACTAACTCTTGTATTCACACCATAGCAGTTGTATTCCACACTAGTGCTAAAGAAAGGTTAAATGTAATTTTAAGTAATCTCATCTACAACTGCAGTTTTCATGTATAGATTGAACAGTCCTGACTCATACTTGGTGCTCTTTTCGGGGTGCCTCTCCCATAGGAGGGATCATATCCCCATCGGGTGGAAATCAGGCAGTCCTGTGATTTCCTTTGACCAGTGAAATATGAGCGAACAGGGTATGTGCCAACTTAGAGGAGAAACTTTTAAGAGCCAGTAGCTCACTATGTTCTCTTTTTTTCTCTGCCATCATGACCATCAGTGTTCCAAAGCAGTATGCATAAGAAACAAATTGAAAGTCCCTGAGCTCTTGGAGGCATTTGTTACTAATAGCTAATAATAATTAGCTTCTCTTGACTGATATTTTTTTTTACAAATGCTTTACTGCCTCCAAACTTTCCTGTCTCATCTCTCCCTTGCTTCCATTTTTTTGTGTGCTTAGTTTATCCCTTTTTACACCTTTATCTATTTATTTACTTATTTATTTATTTTTAAAAATATTTTATTTATTTATTCATGAGAGATACAGAGAGAGAGAGAGAGAGAGGCAGAGACACAGGCAGAGGGAGAAGCAGGCTCCACGCAAGGAGCCTGATGTGGGACTCGATCCCAGGTCTCCAGGATCATGCCATGGGCTGAAGGCGGCGCTAAACCACTGAGCCACCTGGGCTTCCCATACACCTTTATATTTTGCCATAATCCTGTCCATGAGAATTTTTTTTATTATTTATTTATTTATTGTTCTAACTGTCCTTGAGAATTTGAATCAACAACAAGCAGAGAGACAGTTAACTAACCTGGAGCCTGGAAGGCTTTTAATTTTCTTCTTGTTCTACAAATTCTAGGTAGTTTTTAAAAGAATCTAGGCTTACCATTTAGAAAATTAGAAACCTGAGAATTAATCTCATATAACTTTTACATTTACCCAGCATTGTAAATGCTTACCCTTACCTAGCTTTTCATTGACTGTGCCTGTTTGTAATTGGTCAGTTAGGGCCTATGGCTATTTTGAGGTGAGTCGCTTAATGGACCTGTTTGCATTCCGCTTGGTGATCACGGTGAGCTCTTTTCCCTTACTCAGGTTTCCATTACTCAAGCTTGTTGCCTAAAAGTCGCCTCTACAGGATACTGCAAAGCCGACTGGATTACTTCTTTACTCATGTGCCATCCAAAAGGAATAGACTCAGTAAAAGTCTGAAAATATGAGACTTGAAGGCTGGTCAGAGTTTAGCACTAGAGATGCAGATTTGAGTGAGTCCTAATCCATAGTATGAACAGCCTCTTGGATGAACTCATAGAAACTAGAAAGAAGAAAGCCTAGGACATCAGCTCAAGCAATCACAGTTAAACAGAATAAGAGTGAAGAAAATAAAGAAAAATCCGAAAGGAGAGAAAGTTATATCATGAAGATGAAGAAAAAAGGGGTTGACCAGTACCAAAGAGATGAAAAGGTGAATGAAGATTCAGAGAGCAAGCAGTGGAAAGGGGTTGGGGTGGGTCTCAGTATTCAGTATATAGACTTTCTCATTTAATCTGTTTTTTGCTTGACCTAGTATGCCTGAATCTGGGGCTCCCCTGGTTCAAACTCTACCAGTTCTAGGGATAAGCTACGCATTTGGTTATCTGCCCTAAGGATGGTGACCTAGATCTAGAAGTCTAACTACTCTGTACAGATTTTCAGTCTTCTGGTCTTTCCTTCCACACCCTTCCATGATGCCATAACTGTAATTTATGAGTCTGTAGTATAATAAGGCATGTATTGGGTCTTTGTCTTCTGTTCCTGGCAAAGAGCTCCTAAAACCTTTGGAATTTCCTCAGTGACAGGAGTATCTTTTGTTATTCAGGAGGTTCCACTTTTTCTGTTTTGTTTTTTGTTTTTAAGAGAGTGCAAGGGTAGGGTAGGGGGTGCAGAAGGAGGGAGAGAATCTTAAGCAAGCTCCAAGCCCAGCGGGCCGGCCAGCCAGCTGACGGACCATGGGGCTCAATCTCACCACCCTGAAATCATGACCTGAGCTGAAATCAAGCGTCAGACACTTAAGGGATTTAGCCCCCCAGGAGGCTCAGCTTTTGAGTACACTTGAGTTTATGCTAATGAGGTGATTTTGGGGGAGGGCCCCTTGATAGCTTCAGAATGGAACTGGTCACCAGAAAGACCCAAGTGAGTAGAGGGTTAGAATTTTCAGCCCTACCCAAAGACCTCGAGGAAAGGGACAGGGGTATTAGAGATTAAGCTCTATAAAAACTCTTAAGGAAATTTGGTGAGTTTCTGGGTTGGTGAACATTAGGGAGGTGCTGGGAGGGTGGTGCATAGAGGGCACGGAAGCTCTGTGCCTCTTCTGCCCTTCTTTGCCCTGTGCATCTTTCCATATGTTTGTTGCATTGTATCCTTTATAACAAATCAATAAACAAATGTTTTCCTGAATTCTGTGAACCATTCTAGCAAATTATTGAACTAGAAAAGGGAGTCATGGGAACTCCAATTTATGTATGGCTATTTAGTTGGAAATACAAGTGACAATCTGGATTTGCAATTGGCATCTGAGGTGTAGTAGTCTTGAGGGCTGAGTCAGGGTTCTCCAGAGAAACAGAACCAATAGGATAGATAGATAGATAGATAGATAGGTAGATGAGATTTATTGTAGGGATTGGCTCACGTGGTCATGGAGTACAAGAAGTCCTACGCTCTACTGCCTGCAAGCTAGAGAAACAGGAAAGCTGGTGTTATAATTCAGTTTGAGACTGAATGATGGCAGGCAGGCCCTGAGGACCCAGAAAGGGGATCCCACAGGTCTAGCAAAGAGGATCCTTGGCAGAATGGAAATCAGACATGAGCCAGCAGGGAGTGAAAGCAGAATTTACTGAAGATACAGAGAAAGAGAGAGATGGAGAGAGACAGAGCCTCTGGGAGACTCAGAAAGGAAAAGAGCATGATCTTGCCTTTGCTTGGGGCCTGGGATTTTTATTGCCAATTGTGGTCTGGTGCACAGTCTTTAGCCTCTGGGATCTGATGCTGTCTCCAGGTATGTAGTGTCAGAATTAAGTTAAATTTGTAGGACATCCAGTAGTGTCCACTGGAAATTGGAGAATTGACATGGGATAATCCCCCCACATCTGGTGTCAAAAGTATTGAGAGCGAGAAACAGAATTTTCCTTTATGGAGCCTCCCTGGAGTTCTGAATTATGAATTACTGTTCTTCTAATTGCCATTCCCCTTTGCATTCAGCTTTCTTAGTGCCCACAATTTATCCTTTTTCCTTCTTCCACTAAGAACTCTCCAATCTCTAATATTTTGATTTATTTTTAAAAATTTTATTTATTCATGAGAGACAGAGACAGAGTCAGAGAGAGAGAGAGGGGCAGAGACATAGGAGAGGGAGAATCAGACTCCATGCAGGGAGCCCGATGTGGGACTCAACCCTGGGACTCCAGGATCACGCCCTGAGCTGAAGGCAGACACTTAACCACTGATCCAACCCGGGCATCCCTACTCTAATATCTCTCCCATTCTCTTTTGTCCCTTTCCTACTTTCTTAGTCCTTGTGCGTTTTTGTATTTTCTCCATTCAGTGGGGTTTCATAGGGAAATAAGACAAACACGTATTTGATCTCTCAAGTTAAAAGTCAGTTTGTAGAATGTTTTCAAAATTATGAATTTTTTTTTTAAGATTTATTCATGAAAGACACAGAGAGAGAGGCAGAGACACAGGCAGAGGGAGAAGCAGGCTCCATGCAGGGAGCCCGACACGGGACTCGATCCCGGGTCTCCAGGATCACACCCTGGGCTGATGGCGGCGCTAAACCGCTGAGCCACCCGGGGTGCCCTATGAATTCTTTTATTTTTTTTTAATTTTTTAAAAATTTGTATTTATTTATGATAGTCACACACACACAGAGAGAGAGAGAGAGAGAGAGAGGCAGAGACATAGGCAGAGGGAGAAGCAGGCTCCATGCACCGAGAGCCCGACGTGGGATTCGATCCCGAGTCTAGAGGATCGCGCCCTGGGCCATAGGCAGGCGCCAAACCACTGCGCCACCCAGGGATCCCTATGAATTCTTTTAAAATTGGTTTTGTGTGGGCAGCCCGAGTGGCTCAGCGGTTTAGCACCGCCTTTGGCCCAGAGTGTGATCCTGGAGACCGAGGATCGAGTCCCGTGTCGGGCTCCCTGCACGGAGCCTGTTTCTCCCTCTGCCTGTGTCTCAACCTGTCATGAATAAATAAATAAAATCTTTAAGAAAAAATCTATTTTTTGGTTATAAAACACTTGAGTGATATCCTTTCTTTTCAATACAGTAGTCCTCCCTTAGCCACGGTTTCACTTTTTGAGATTTCAGTCACCAAGGCAGGTCAACCTCAGTCCTGAAGCAGGTGATCCTTCTTGTGATGTAGTCAATAGTCTAACGCCACAACACAATACGACCATCATTCACTTCACTTCATCACATAGGCATTTTACCAGCTCATATCCTCACAAAAGGGTGAGTACAGTATAAAATATTTTGAAAGAGACCAACATTCATATAACTTTTATTATAGTATATTCTTATAATTGTTTTTATTACTTATTAATCTCCTGCTGTGCCTAATTTATAAATTAAACTTTATCATAGCTATATAGGCATAGGAAAAAACATAGTATCTATGTGGCTTGGTACTATTACCAGTTCCAGGCATCTACTGGGGGTCTTGAATGTATGCCCTGCAGATAATGGGGCGGGGGGGAGGGGATTGAATCTTTTTTTCTGACTAGAAATGTTTGCTCATTATAACAACCCCAATACAGAAATATCTAACAGAGGAAGTTCCTTCATAGTGATAAGCCTTAGATAAAGTCACAGGTTGGTCTCTACGTATATTACTGTTTCATGATTCTATATTTGTAAAATATATGATAGGAAAGAGCAACAGAAAGATAGCAAAATAGGGATCCCTGGGTGGCGCAGCGGTTTAGCGCCTGCCTTTGGCCCAGGGCGCGATCCTAGAGACCTGGGATCGAATCCCACATCGGGCTCCTGGTGCATGGAGCCTGCTTCTCACCTCTGCCTGTGTCTCTGCCTCTCTCTCTCTCTCTCTGTCTCTGTGTGACTATCATAAATAAATAAAAATTAAAAAAAAAAAAGAAAGATAGCAAAATATAAACGGCAGTTACCTCTAGAGAGTGGTATTAACTTTTGATTTATCTGTATTTTCTAATGTGCCTGTTTATATCTAATCTTTTGAGCATTTTATATTTAAAAACCTTCAAATATTAAGATTTAAGTGTCTCTTCCTCAAATGTGTAATTATATTCAAACTTTTGCAGTTTTTGAAATAAAAATTTTCATTTAATATTCCAAGGATAAAAAAATAACAGTATTGCAATAGCAAAAGGCTCTCTGCTATCCACAGATTTTAAAAAATTCTAATAGTCAATGTGTCGATACAATCAACCATACCGTTGCCATCACTTAATCATGTAATTTGTGGTTAAAACAGCTACTTAAGCCTTAAGAGCTTTGTAGATGAGCAAACTCTTAATTTTCCCTTTTAACGTCATTCACCAGATGGTCCAGAAATCTTTGATCTGCGAGCCTTGCCCGGTCCAGAAATCTTTGATCTGCGAGCCTCCCCGAGGTGTTTTATTTTCCCCAAACTTTATATGATTCTTGTCCACCTCTAGGACTGAATCATTCGACTTTTACTGTAAAGCTACTAATCAATCACCATAAAGTTAAGATAATCAGCTCAAGAGAACAGAATGAATGTTACAACACTATTTGTGGATTTGCAGATTGTTTTAAAAGTAGCAAATCAGGGACCGATTTTCTACAGGTCAATGCAGAGAGACTGCCTTAAAAGAGCTCCGGTCAACCTTTCTAACTAAATGCCCTGATACCTCAAACCCAAAGACCATTTATTTTCAATGATAACCATTCAAACAGCGGTTATGAGCGTCCACCGCAAACACCAGCTTCGTCAGGTCAGCCAGGCTCCCACGGAGTCCCGGGCCTCTCCACCTAAGGCCCTGCGGCCGTGCAAGCGAGGAGCTCGCAGGGCTGCTGGGTGCAGCTGGGTGCAGCGGGACCCCCGGCTACGCAGGTGGCGGCCGCACCACCCTCCTCCCCCGGAGTCCCGGCCTCGCGTGCTGGGGCGGGGAGGGGGGCAGACAGCGTCGCTGAACTCCTGCAGCCCGCTCCCCGCGCAAGGCCTAGCACGACTCACACCCCCTCCGCCCAGGTCCCAGCCAGGCGCCCCCGCAAGGGCGGGAGGGAGGCAGAGCGGCGCGCGCGCGGGGACGCCTTTGCGCACGCGCGCGCGGGGCCTGAGGAGCCGGGCCAATCAGAGCGCGCCTCGCCTCTACGCCCCCAGCTCCGCGCGCGTCCGTCCCGCTCCAAGGGCGTCATTCGAATACAATAGCCCGCCCGCCCGCCCGCCGACGTTCCCTTCGCGGGACGCCGCTCGCTCGTCGCCCGTAGCAACGCTCTGCCCAGGGGCAGCCTCGGAGCCCCTCCCGAGGGAGGCGAAGCGGGTGTAAGCGCGCGTGTGGTGGGGGAAGCGCGGGAAGCGAGGAAGGCATCTTTTCACGTTCAAAAAAACCCTTTTCACCGTCCCGACGTCCCCGGGTTATCAACGTCCCGAGCTCACGTTCACAGCACATGTGGTGTTAAAGGAAAGCGGTATTAGTGTCTCCTCTCAAACGGCTAAGGACGCCTGCAGTAATGCGGCCTCGCTGCGTTACCCAGAATTCCCGCGGCCCCGCGTGACGTGTTTCCGGGCTGCGTGCTGCGGGGGAAGCCCCGCCCCCGGCCAGGGCCCCGCCCCTCCGCCCCGCTCCCCGCCCCTCCCCCCCTCCCGCAAAGTAATACTTTACCTGTAGTTTAACGATTGTGAGAAGAAAACTGCTTTCAAAAAGTGCCTGCTCCTTGCAGAACTGGTAGTAAGTACGGAAACGTTTATAAGAGAAAGTTGAACTCACCCACAATCCCGGCTGCCAGAAAGAATTACTACGCTGCTGTGTAAACTTGGGAGACCTCACACACGCACATGGTTTTCTGGGGTTTTGTTTTGTTTTGTTTTTTGTTTTTAAAGACCAGTGTCTCCTGTCTTTCCAGGTAAATAGGATCATTTTAAATGGCTGTATGGATAGAGTTTGTTCAAGCAGTCCCTTCCTTGACTGTCTTCCAGGGTATTTACAGTTTCTCACGTGTACAAACAATTCTAGGTGTCCCGAAAAAGAGTGGAATCTTGCCATTTGCAATGATGGGGGGGGGGGGGGCTGGAGGGTAGTATGCTAGGTGAAATACGTCAGAGGTAGACCAAAGGTCGTAGGAGATTACTCACACGTGGAATTTAGTTAAGAAAGCATAAAGATAGGAGGGGGGGGAGGGAAAGGGGAGGGAGCTGGGGGATGGGCATTGAGGCGAGCACTTGGGATGAGCCCTGCGTATTAACCATATATATTTATTTTTAGAGAGAGCAGCAGGCGGGGTGAGAGGAGAGGGAGAGAGAAAATACCAAGCAGGCTCCGCGCCCAGCACCAAGTCCCATGTGGGGCTTGATCCCACTACCCTGAGATTATGACCTGAGTGGAAGTCAAGAGCTGCCACCCAACTGATGGAGCTACCCATTTGCCCCTGTGCCGGGTGTTATATGTAAGTGATGAATCATTAAATTCTGCTCCTGAAACCGGTATTACCCTGTATGTTAACTAATTAGAACTTCAATAAAAAACTTTTAAAAAGGGTCACATGGGTGGCTCAGTGGTTGAGCATCTGCCTTTGGCCCAGGGCCTGATCCCTGCATGGAGCCTGCTTCTCCCTCTGCCTGTGTCTCTGCCTCTCTCTCTGTGTGTCTCATGAATAAATAAAGAAAGAAAACCTTAAAAAAAAACTAAAAAAAAAATCATACTCATTAAAAAAAAACACTACTAGATGATTATTCTCCTACATAAATCTGTACATATTCCTGATTATTTCCATACAATAAGTTCATGGAGATATAATTACTAGATCAAAGGGAATGCACACTTTTAAAAGATTATAGATGATGTTACCAGACTCCACCCTTGAAATGTATTTATTACTTTTCCACCTGCTAATCTTCAACATTGTCAGGCTTGAGGATCTTTATCACCTTTTGAACATTATTATCATCTTCGTCATCTTGTTTTAATTTGCGTTTTGTTGGGGTGGGGAGATGGGGTACCTGGGTGATGGACATTAGGAGGGCACTTGATGTAAATGAGCACTGGGTGTTATGAGACTGGTGAGTCACTGACCTCTACTTCTAAAACTAGTAATACATTATATGTTAATTCATTCAATTCAAAAATTAAAAATTATAATTGTTGTGCCCAAGATTGCGAATCCGAGAAACCATCAAGGAGCCGACACTGATGCAAGCGCATGAGGGTTTATTAGCAAGCTCGAGCTTGGGTCCAAGTATACCCGACACAGCGGAGCAGGGACTTGGACCCCGAAGTGGGTTACAGCTGGGTTTTTTATAGGCTGGTCTAGGGGATTTTCAGAAGGGGTGGAGGAATTTCTCAAGTTCTGTTTACATTCTGATATGGGGCTTTAAGGGCATTGAGCTCTGTTCTCATTTTAATATGGGACTTCCTACCTCGGGTGTGGGCTCTGTTGTCTTTCTGATATGGGATTCTCTGCCTAGGGAAATTCTGAGCTCTGTTGTCTTTCTGATATGGGCTTCATTCTGTAGTTTTTTCTATAAAGTTCAGCTCTTATTCACAGGGGCCTAAGATGGCTGTACTTGTGCTAATGCTAAACTTGAGGTGGAATGGCCTTGATTTTTCTCGGCCTCCACATAATTTGCATTTTGTTGACTAAGTATAAAACTGAACATTATTCATATATTTATTAGCTCTATTTTTGTGCATTGCCAGTAAATTACTTGTTTATTTTAAATTTGGGATGTTTATGTTTTAAAAATTACAAGTGTTCTGGGAATCCCTGGGTGGCTCAGCAGTTTGGTGCCTGCCTTTGGCCCAGGGTGTGATCCTGGAGTCCTGGGATCAAGTCCCACGTCGGGCTCCCTGCATGGAGCCTGCTTCTCTCTCTGCCTGTGTCTCTGCCTCTCTGTGTGTCTCTCATGAAGAAATAAATAAAATCTTTAAAAAAAAATTACAAGTGTTTTGATACTAATTTGGTGTGAAATATAATTACAAATATTATTACCATTTTTAATTCATGTTTTAATATGGCCTGTGCTGTTAATTTGCTGAAGGAAAAAAAGAAAACTCTCACAGAAAGAAAGAACATGTGATGCCAGATGACTAACATAGCAAAGAATACAATTCATCTCTAAGTTGTTTGTTAAAAGTTTGCTTATTTATTTATTTATTTATTTAAAATATTTTATTTATTTATTCATGAGAGACAGAGGGAGAGAGAGACAGAGGCAGAGGGAGAAGCAGACCCCATGCAGGGAGCCTGATGCAGGACTCCAGAATCATGCCCTGAGCAGAAAGCAGATGCTCGACCACTGAGCCACCCAGGTGCCTCAACTGTAAACTTATTTTGTCAAATTAAAACAGTTGTAATTTTAATTGGAATTGCATTAATTTTATAGATGAACTTAGGGAAGATGGGCATATTTATAAAAATAATCTGTATTTTTTACTTTGTGCTACTTGTGTTATTTAATCTACACGACTCTATTATCATCATCCTCATTGTACAGATGAAGAAACTCATGCATAAAAGAGATTAAAGAACTTGTTGAAGGTCAGGAAACAGGTCCTATGCTCTGTACATCTGTCATATTGCCTCTTCACAATATGGATCTGCTGATCTATAATGACATGCCATTCAGCTTGTCTGCATTACTCCCCCACGTCCCAATCTGCATCTTTATCTTCTGTCAATGAGTAGATACCTACTTAATCCTCCCTTCCTCTGCCATAGCTGATCAGACCAGGGAGTAGGTAGAAAAGCTGGTCCAATCAGATGGTTTCTCCCAGAAATTTGCAATTAGTCTTACCTGGTCTCTTGACCTAGAAAGTGGTAACGCAAGAGTAAAGCAGGGAGAGAGGTTTGACCCACACAGAGGTAGCGCAGAGAAAGCAGGCCTGTAGAGAGGCAGTCAGGCCCTAAGAATCCCATAAGAGAGTGGCAGGGTAGCTGCATGGGATTCTGGGGCTTTCCATGGCCTGTTTTGCCCCTACTAAGACCCTATTGCCCTTTCTGCTCTTGGGGATCTACATAAGGTACCTCTCTTCCCTCAAATAAACTACTTTTTCTTTAAGCTCACCTGAATGACTTCTCTTCCTTTTGAAACCAATTATTCATCTAAAAAAGTGGCCCCGGGCAACCCTGGTGGCTCAGCAGTTTAGCTGCCTTTGGCCCAGGGCCTGATCCTGGAGACTGGGAATTGAATCCCACTTCGGGCTCCCTGTGTGGAGCCTGCTTCTCCCTCTGCCTGTGTCTCTGCCTCTTTCTCTGTGTCTCTCTCTGTCTCTGTCTCTGCCTCTGTCTCTCTCTCTCTCTCTTTCTCGTCCCTCATAAATAAATAATAAAAAATCTTTTAAAAAATAATAAAATAAAAAGGTGGCCCTTTGATTTACAACCCCCCCTTTTTTTTTGGTTTCCTAATAGATTTTCTGTTTTTTTTTTTTTTAAAGATTTATTTATTTATTTATGAAAGACACAGAGACAAACAGAGAGGCAGAGACACAGGCAGAAGGAGAAGCAGGCTCCACACAGGGAGCCTGACGTGGGACTCGATCCCGGGTCTCCAGGATCATGCCCTGGGCTGAAGGCAGACTCTAAACCGCTGAGCCACCCAGGGATCCCCCTAGCATTTTCTTTACATATATCCTGCACATCTCTTGTTCAATTCATTTCTAAATGTATTTTAATTCTTTTTTTGCTCTTTATAATGGTGATATGTTTATTGGTTTTCCCTTTACATCTTAATCTATAAACATTCTACTTTCATCAATTCAGACTGCTGAATGTCAGTGGTTTGTAAATGTGAATTAGTCTTTCAAATGCATTTTGAAATAGTTTCCTACTAGATATATTTTTCAGTTCTATACTTTCAATTGTTCTGCCGATGATTCATGTGAAGATGATGGTGATTCATCTGATGGAAATGAGCCACAAGGATCCCAAGAAGTATAGAATTTCCTGTAACCTGACTTAAAAAAGAAAGTCTCATATGAATAGAAACTTAGTTTTCAACAACATTTAGCTGATATTAAAACAGATAAAATGAGGAAAGCTATTTTCAATAAGGCCAGTTTTTCAGATACAAAATAATAAAACAATAGAAGGCATTATTTGGGTAAATATTTTGAATACAATAGACCGAAAAAAGATTAATAAGAGAAGTTGATATCTCAGACTTAATATAGGCACATTCTCTTTTATCTAAAACCTTTGGGCCAGATGTGTTTCAGAACTCAGAATTGTTGAGATTTTTAGACAGGAATATAATGCATATACCATATTTTTTGTAATATCTCTGGAGTGTAGAGCAGCATTTTATGATCAAACATGTTGTTGTTCATGCCAACAAGAATGCATTAGTATTAACTCAAAATAGGATAAAATAAAGGCTATATAACCTATATTATATCCGTATATATGTTCAGGTCAGATTTGCTGCCAAATGAGTTTGCCTTAACCTTATGAGTAACTTTGGGTTTCTAAAGCTTTTCTGGGGTTACCTGGGTGGCTCAGTTGATTAAGCATCTGCCTTCATTTCAAGTCATGATACCAGGATCCTGGGATCAAGTTCTGCATTGGGCTCCCTGCTCAGTGGAGAGCTGCTTCTCCCTCCTCATTCTCTCTCTCTCTCTCAAATAAATAAATAAAATCTTTTTAAAAAATAAAGCTTTCCTGGATTTTGGAATTTAGGTAATGGTTTATAGACATATGCAAGCAAATACATTCAGAATTAAACATCTGGCCAGCTCTAGGGGTCAGTGAACGAGTTCTTTGAAGTCCTGGCTGTGTTAGATAGTCCTGTGGTTTGGGATGTTTAGTTTGAAGGCAGAGGAGTACACTTTTAGAAAAACAAAGTACAGACTTTGAAATAATTATTGAAAAAGGAATGGGTAAAGTATCTTAACTTGCATTCTTTTTTTTTTTTTTAAGATTTTGCTTTTTTAAGAGAGAAAGGGAGAGCAAGCAGGGAAGGGGGCAGAGGGAAAGAGAGAGAATCTCAAGCAGACTGTGTTGAGTGCAGAGCTTGGAACTGTAGCGGAACTCAATCCCATAACCCTGAGATCATATCCTAAGCTGAAACCAAGAGTCAGACTCAACCAACTGAGCCACCCAGGCACACCATTAACTCGCATTCTTGAGTTTTGTCATCAGTCATTATTTCAGTATGTGGTGTTTTAGTTGAAAAGATTTGCAATAAGCGATAACAGTTCCTTAAAATCTTACCTTAAAAAGTTGCTGTATTTTTCCTTCAACCTATCAATGAAGGTATCCTTGAGGTTTTTATTTCTAGTACATAGACTCCCTTCCT
Organism: Canis aureus; assembly: GCF_053574225.1. Lineage (NCBI taxonomy): Eukaryota > Metazoa > Chordata > Mammalia > Carnivora > Canidae > Canis > Canis aureus. The sequence continues at coordinate 64,675,853 of NC_135621.1, read as the reverse complement.
TCCAAATATCCTCTGACTGTGAAGATCTTATTTCAGTTGTCTTTTAAAGTACCCAAATTAAGGAACCAAATCAGTTACTGTATATGTTGAGTGCCTACTCTGTGTTGAACCATGCTAGGTGCTGAGGACACAGTCTGGTGGTAGAGAAGCACACATAAATAGGATATTACAATATCATGAGACAAGTGTTGTGATAAGAGAAAGTACAGTGTGCCACGAAACACCATGTTCTGGGGTGAGGGAAGGAAGGACTGAGGTAAGAAATTAGGCAGGTGAATTGGAGAGGGAAATAAATGTTCTACCAGTGATTTTTTTTTTTAAGATTTTGTTTCTTTATTCATGAGAGACACAGAAAGAGAAAGGCAGAGACACAGGCAGAGGGAGAAGTAGGCTCCATGCAGGGAGCCCAATATGGGACTCAATCCCCAATCCGGGGACTCCAGGACCACGCCCTGGGCCAAAGGCAGGCGCTAAACCACTGAGCTACCCAGGGGTCCCTTAACAGTGATTTTCAAGGTATGGTTGGTTCATGGACCAGTAACAACATCATCTGGGACCTTTCAGAAATGCAGATTCACAGACCATATCACAGATCCACTGAATCAAAAATTCTGAATCAAAACATCTGTGTTTTAATAAGGTTGACCATCCAGAGCGCCTGAGCGGCTCAGTCAGTTAAGTCTCTGACTCTTGGTTTCAGCCCAGGTCATGATCTCAGGGTCCTGAGATCAAGCCCCACATTGGGCTCAAGTCTGCTTGAGATTGTGTCCCTCCCCCTGCTCACATACATACTTTCTCTCAAATAAATAGGCAAAATCTTAAAAAAAAAAAAAAAAAAAGCCTGACCGTTCAAATGATTCTCATGCACCCTAAAGTTTGAAAACCACTGTTCAAAACAGCAAATGTGATAAAACCAGAGTATGCAGGCAAACTTACCATAAATGGGATCTGTATGGGATTGGGGTAGCAGAGAGTAGGGGGGGGGTCATGGAAATGCCAGATGAGGTTGGAAAGGTAAGCATGCTTTATTTGGGGTCTTATAGGCCATGTTAAAGACTTTGAACTTTATTTATTCAACAAATATTTATTGTATGTCTACATTATGAGTATGATGTACAAAATGGATTCCCTGCTCTCAAGGAACTTAGCCAGATAAGCAAATAAATGTATATGTCAGGTGGTAAAAAAAAATGCTATGACACAACAACTTGGATGAATCTCCAGGGACTTATGCTGACTAGAAAAAGGCAATCCCAAAAGGTTAATACTGTATAATTCCATTTATATAACATTCTTGAAATAACAAAACTATAGAAATGGAGAAGAGATTAGTGGTTGCCAGGGGTGACAGAGGGGGTGGAGGTTGGAGGGAAGTGGGTGTGTCTATAAAAGAGCAACACGAAGCCCTGTGGTGATGGAACTCTGGAAATGTTCTGGATCTTAACTGTATCAATGTCAGTATCCTAGTTGTGATATTGTACTATAGTTTTATAAAATGTGACCATTAGAGGAAACTGAGTAAAGGGCACACAGAATCTATCTATATTATTTCTTACAACTGCATATGAATCTGGGGATCCCTGGGTGGCTCAGCGGTTTAGCGCCTGCCTTTGGCCCAGGGTGCGGTCCTGGGGTCCCAGAATCCCAGGATCGAGTCTTGGAGCCTGCTTCTCCCTCCTCCTGTGTCTCTGCCTCTCTCTCTCTTTCTCTGTGTGTCTAACATAAATAAATAAATAAATCTTAAGAAAAAAAAACTGCATATGAATCTACAATTGTTTCAAAATAAAGTGTTTTTTTTTATACTATAAATATAAATCAGGATAGGAGATTGAAAGAGATGAGAGGATTTATTTTATTTGGGATAGTTGGGAAAGGCCTAGGTGATAAAAGAAGTTAGAGAATTATATATGAATATCTGGAAAATATTAGAAGTATAACGGCCCTGAAAGTATGCTTGGTATGGATAAGGAATAGCAAGGACACTATTATGGATAGAGTGGGCTGAGCAAGAAGGAGAAATGAAGTCAAAGAGTTGATACAGATGGTGGTTGTAGAGACAGATCATATAGGGGCTTATAGGTCACAATTAAAGACTTTTCATTCTGAGTAAAATGGGAAGTTATTTATTTATTTTTTTTAAAGATTTATTTACTTATTTATTCAGAGAGAGAGGGGCAGAGACCTAGGCAGAGGGAGAAGCAGGCTCCACGCAGGGAGCCTGACTCGATCCCGATCCCGGGTCTCCAGGACCACACCCCAGGCTGCAGGCGGCACTAAACCACTGCGCCACCAGGGCTGCCCTAGAATGGGAAGTTATAAAAGAGTTTTAAGCAGAAAAGTAACAATTGAATTTACATTTTAAAAGTATCACTTCACTGGGTAAAAATTTGAGGGAACCACATAAGTGAGATTATGGAGGTTTGGACTAAGGTGGCAGAGGAGGAGGTAATGAGAAATAGTGTGATTATGATTAAATTTTGTGAGTACAGCTAATTGGACGTTCTGATGGATTGGGTTGGGATGTGAGAGGAGAGGAGTAAAAAATGATTCCAAGGTTTGGACCTGAGCAAGTGGAAGAATGGTGTTATTACTTTTATGAAACGGAGAAGATGAAAGAGGAGCAATATATGGCAGAAGGTTTAGTTTTGGGCTTGTTGGTTTAGTTTTGGGCTTGTTGAAATGCCTGCAGACATCCCAGTGGAGATATTATATGGCCTGTTGGACATGTAAACACGTCTGGAGTTTGGTTAGAAGTTGGGCTAGATGAAGGGATCCCTGGGTGGCGCAGCAGTTTGGCGCCTGCCTTCGGCCCAGGGCGCGATCCTGGAGACCGGGGATCGAATCCCACGTCGGGTTCCCGGTGCATGGAGCCTGCTTCTCTCTCTGCCTGTGTCTCTGCCTCTCTCTCTCTCTCTATGTCTCTCATGAATAAATAAATAAAATCTTTAAAAAAAAAAAAGAAGAAGTTGGGCTAGATGTATGAATTTGGGAGGCAATAGCATATAGATTTTTAAAGTCATGATCTGGATGAGAACTCCAATGATGAGTGTGTATAGATTGGAAGACAGATCTATGGAATGAGACCTGACACTCTGATTTTTAGAGGCTGGGAAGATAAAGGAGAACTCAACAAAGAATACAGAGAAGAAAAGGCCATTGAGATAGGAGAGGAACCAAGGGAGGAGAATATCTGGGAGACCAGGGGAAGATAGTGTTTCAGGAAGAAAAGAACAACCAAATAAGTCAATTGCTACCTATAGGTAGAATGAAGTAAGAACTGAGATTTGTCCTTTAGATTTGATTGCATGGAGGTCATTAGTAATTTTGATAAGTGCAGTTTTGATGACAATGCGAGGAAGACCGGACTGGAGTGGGCTCAAGGGAGAAAGGAGAGTCACTAGAAATTAAGCATAGACAATTCTTTGGAAGAACTTTGATCATGAGAAAGGAGGTGCAAAGAGAGGAGACAGTAGCTTTATCCTAAGAACAATGGGGGAGTCAATGAAGAACTCTTGGTGTTCATCCTTTCAATGACAGTTTAAAATACTTGATAAGAATGGGCACCTGGGGATCCCTGGGTGGCGCAGCGGTTTGGCGCCTGCCTTTGGCCCAGGGCGCGATCCTGGAGACCCGGGATCGAATCCCACATCGGGCTCCCGGTGCTTGGAGCCTGCTTCTCCCTCTGCCTGTGTCTCTGCCTCTCTCTCTCTCTCCGTGTGACTATCATAAATAAATAAATTAAAAAAAAAAAAAATGGGCACCTGGCTGGCTCAATAGGAAGAGCATGTGCTGCTTGGTCTTGGAGATCATGAGTTTGAGCCCCATCTTGGGTGTAGAGATTACTAAAAAAACTAAATAAATTTTAAAAATAATATGTAAATTAGACAAATAAAATACTTGATACGACTGCTTTGTTTATGTGAATTTATTAGCTCTTATATATCAGGAGAGATGACACTAGCTAATATTTTAACTTTATGTACAATGAAACAATGTCATCAAAAGTGAATAACTCACTATTTTAAAAATATTGGATATCAGATTTTGAATGTCTGCTTTAAGTAATAAAATTTGTTCTATACCTGTGTGTGTTCATATACATACACACTTATCCATATATATATATATGTACTATATATGTATATATGTGTGTGTGTATATATATACACACACACATATACATATACTTGTCAAAAATATTTTAAAACCTTTATGTAGATTAATCTTAAAATATTCCTTGTTTCCAGAGAGAAATAGAGAAGTTGAACTAATTTTAGTAATTTTTTTTCCTTAGCGGGAGAGAGAAGTGGTGGGGGAAGAGAGGCAGAGGAGGGGAAGGAGAGAGACTCTTAAGCAGGCTCCGTGCCTGACTCAGGACTTGATCTCATAACCCTGAGATAATGACCAGAGCCAAAATCAAGAGTTGGATACAACCAACTGAGCCACCTAGGTGCCACAGTAATTGTTTTCTAATTTAGATCATTATATTATTGGTTAGATTTCTGCTTTTAATGGACTAGTCTCTTAAAAGGGACAGATATAAAAATGAGAGGTGGGAGGAAGGGGGGATCCTGTGAAGCAGGAGTTTTGGACATTTCTGCCATGTGGGCTGAATAGTATATAAGCCAGTTTCTCAGAGAAAATAGTTCATGTAACATTTACCAAAAATGTACTGTTAAACTACAAGGCTCTGTGCAGACAGATAACCTACCCAAAGCCCTACAGCTTCTAAGTAGTAGAATTAGGATTTGAACCCAGGCAGTCTGGATTGGGAATCTAGGAGTTTCACCACCACTCTTAGCAGATAAACAGAAATTGAGACAGCAAATGGCAAGAGTACCGCTAAAAATTGCCATTGAGAAAGCAAAAAGAGAAGTGATTATAAAGACAACAAACCTGGGTGCATCCCGGGATCCAGAGTAGGACCAAGGCAAAGTCTCTGGAAGGACTGTGAGTTGGTGATTCATCAGGAAGCAGGCAGGGTGTTGGAATTCTCAAATGGCCGACTCCATATGTGCTTCAGGCAATATATGTTTCTGGCTTCTACAAATAAAATGTTTTATCTTCAATTATGTTCTTTTCCATAAATATACAACAGCAGACAACAGACACAAATAACTTACAAAAGCATAGACTTTCATCAAGTATAAGAGAAGCAGCACCATCCTAGGAGTCTAAAGATTTGAGCTTTGTTCATTCATAAATGCTCATGGAAACTTTTGGGAGTGATGGATATGTTCGATATATTTAATACCTTGATTGTCGTGTTAGTTTCACAGATGTGTACATATGTCAGAACTTAACACCTTATGTGCAGTTTACAATAAGTCAATTATACCTCAGTAAAGCTGATTAAAATATTGATGGAGTGCCCATGGGGTTGCTGGCACTGGCCCGTAAAGAGGATATAGGCAGAACGTTATCCCTCAAAGGGCTTTTATTCAAGTGTACAGCCCAGACATGCAAGCACACAACTCAGAGCAATGGAGAGGGGCTGTAACATAGAGACCATGTGCTGTGCCTCCGTTTCCTTTTCTAGAATATCTGTGCCCCTACTTCAAAGAATGTGGTAAAAATGTAATGAAAACACTTTGTGACAAATCCTATCAAAACATAAGGGGTTTGTTTTCAAACTAAGATAATTCTTGTTAACTTATTTAGAATCCTTGCTAAGCTGACCATTTTCAAATAATGCCGGCATAAAGTAATTACTGAAGGTATTGCATCTATACACAAAATAATAAGAAATTGTTAGACTTGACTTTGCCATTATTATCATGGAAATGTCATTTGTGTGACTTTGGGTAAGTGACTTAACTTCTCTAAGCCTTCTCTATAAAGTGGAGATACTAAAATTGACCTCCAGGATAGCTGTAAAAATTAAATGAAATAATGTATGTTACCTGTTTAATACAGAGCAAATAATGAAAGGTACACCTGATTTGAATTTTTTTTACATTTTATTTTATTTTATTTATTTATGAGAGGCACACAGAGAGGCAGAGACATAGGCAGAGGGAGAAGCAGGCTCCCCACAAGGAGCCTGATGTGGGACTTGATCCCGGATCCCGGTATCACGCCCTAAGCGGAAGGCAGATGCTCAACCACTGAGCCACCCAGGCGTCCCCATTTCTTTTTATTTAAGTTCGATTTGCCAACATATAGTATAACACCCAGTGGTCTGAAATTTTTTAAAGCAAAAACTATTCATTCTTTTTTTTTTTTTTAATTTTTATTTATTTATGATAGTCACAGATTGAGAGAGAGAGAGAGGCAGAGACACAGGCAGAGGGAGAAGCAGGCTCCATGCACTGGGAGCCCGATGTGGGATTCGATCCCAGGTCTCCAGGATCGCGCCCTAGGCCGAAGGCAGGCGCCAAACCACTGCGCCACCTAGGGATCCCCTATTCATTCTTTTTGAACTAACAGTTTTCACATCTAGTGTTTTCCATTACATTATTTGAACACATAGGAAATTTTTCATAATAAGGTTAATCCCTATAACAATTATCACAATAATTCCAAATTGTGTTCCTGTCTTTTTGTAGTTACAATTTTACGTTGTGGGTCGGAGGATAGAAAAAGATGAAGAGTGGATGGGGTTGGTTGTTACCCTGCAGTCTTTGAGTAATTCAATCTATTTTTATCCCACTTTGATGGCTCCAGATCATTGCAGATAATAGTTTTATCTGTCCTATGAGAGGTTTATTTGGTCCTTTTGTTTTTTGCTTTTGATAGTGGAAGAAATACCGATAAGGTCATTTGGGGTGAAGAAAATATACTTGGGTCATTAGTTCTCCTACTTCAGTGGCTAATCCATAAACCTGAGGTAAGGAATGCAATTTTATTTTTAAACTTTTTTTCTATGAACTTTCTTTTTTTAAATTGAAGCATAGTTGACATACAGCATTTTATTAGTTTCAAGCATACAACATAGTGATTTGACAATTTTATATGCATTAAGTTATACTCACTAAGGTAAGTGTAGTTACAATACAACCTTATTACAGTATTATTGGTAGTATTCACCAGGCTGTACTTTTCATCCCCATAACTTATTTATTTTATAACTGGAAGTTTATGCCTCTTAATCCCCTTTACCTGTTTTGCCCATCCCCCAACCTCTCCCCTCTGGCAGCCACCAGTTTATTCTCTGTATTTATGATTCTGTTTCTGTTTGTTTGTTTTGTTTTTTTTAAGATTCCACATATAAGTGAAGTCATGTGGTATTTGTCCTTCTCTGTCTGACTTCTCTCACTTAGCATAATACCCTTTAGGTCATGTTGTGGCAAATGGCAAGATCTTATTCTTTTTTATAGCTGAGCAATATTCCATTTTATATATATACCACATCTTCTTTATTCATCTGTGGGTGGACACTTGGATTCCTTCCATATCATGGCTATTCTAAATCATGGTACAAAAACATAGGATTGCATATATCTTTTTGAACTGGTGTTTTAATTTTCCTTGGGTAAATACCCAGTAGTGGAATTACTAGATCATATGATAATTCTATTTTTAATTTTTTGAGGAAACTCCATGCAGTTTTCCACAATGTCTGCACCAGTTTGCTTTCCCACCAACAGTGCACAAGGGTTCCTTTTTCTCTACATTCTCATCAACACTTGTTATTTCTTGTCTTTTTGATTTTAGCTATTCTGACAGATGTGAGGTGTTACCTCATTGTGGTTTTGATTTGCATTTCCTTGATGATTAGTGATATTGAACATCTTTTCATGTGTCTATCAACCGTCTGTATGTATTTAGAAAAATGTTTATTGAGGTTTTCTGCCCATTTGATTAATTGAATTTTTTTGGTGTTGAGTTGTATAAGTTCTTTTTATAGTTTGGATATTAACCCCTTACAGATAGATCATTTGCAAATATCTTCTCCCATTCAGTAGGCTGCCTTGCTGTTTTGTTGAAGGTTTCCTTTGCTGTGAGGAAACTTCGTATTTTGATGTAGTCCCAATAATTTAATTTTACTTTTGTTTCTCTTGTCTATGGAGACATATCCATAAATATGTTGCTAAGGCCTATGTCCAGGAGACTACTGTCTATGTTTTCTTTGAGGAGTTCCTCATATTTAGGTTTTTAATCCATTTTGAGTTTACTTTTTGTTTGCTATATTTTAAAAACTTAAGTGATTCTAATGTATTGACAAGGCTGAGAACAATTAACAAGTATGTATATGGCTGGCAGAAATTAAGCACCCAATAAATAGTAACTTAAAAAAATTGGGGGAAAATGTAATAGAAAGCTTATGGACAGAGGTAGATTTAATTTGAAGCAAATGAGGCTTATGTTTCAGAACCCTTGACCAGCACAGGCTCCTTCTAAGGCCCAGTAATGAGGAGAGTAGTCAGCAACCCCAGCCCTGTGGAGAGCTGCCCTACCCAGGGCCACCTGCCTATGCTAATTCTCTTACACTTCCCTGTTTCTGTTTCTTCCAATTGCAAAAGGATATTCAGGTAATAGAAGGGATCAGCAAGATTTCAAAACAGAATAAAAATTATTTCTGTGGGAAGACCTCAGTATACCCTACAAATAGGTAATTCTTGTTACTAGTGTTGAAAGTAACACCCAGAGAGGTTAGGATCTGCCTCAAGCCACAAATCAGCAAATAGTAGCAGCAGCAGCCACACAGTAATAGAATCTGTGAGTCTTGTCTTACAGCCCTGTGCCTAAGCACACGAATATATCTCTGGAGCAACCATGCAGATCTGTGCTGGCTGATTGTGCATAAACTCTAGAGGATGGTTCCACTCACCTTTCAAAACTTGCCCCATTCCTTGAGTAATTGATATGTCTTCAGGCCTTACTAGCTTGTGACCTCGAAACAAGGCCGTGTGTGTGCCTTAATATCCAAACCACAGCTCTGAGCCCATGAAGCTGGGGGGTCTGTTCCTTTGCTGAATTCACATGCTCCTCCACACCTCCCCCAAATCTAAGGAGTGCTTAGGAGTGCTTGTCATCCCCATCAGTCCCTCCCTTCCAAAATGGCCTCTTCTAAGACCCTGGGGAACCCCTTGCAGTACATTCAAATGGGTGTATGTCTTCATAAAAGTTGTAAGTATTTTAATTGTAATCATTTCAGACTTCTGTCTGTTTCTACTACTACTTTTGCTCCTTCATACTCTCCCTCTCTAGGGTGGTATTGGAGCGGCTGTGGGCCTCTTTTGTAGGAGCTGGCTAAGAGAAACGTGAATACTATATATGTTGTGCCTCAAATTTTTTTTTTTTGATTTTGTATGTTTTTTTATTGGAATTCAATTTGCCAACATATAGTATAAAAAAATATGGAGCGCTTCATGAATTTGTGTGTCATGCTTGTGCAGGGGCCATGCTAATCTTCTCTGTATCATTCCAATTTTAGTATATATGCTGCCGAAGCGAGCACAAAAAAAATTTTTTAAAGAGCAACTTGGAAATATGATGTTTTTAGCACCTTTAATGTCAGATATTGACATATAATAAAGGGCTCATATTGAAAGTGTGCAATTTGATATGTTTTGACTTATGTATAGCCTGAGAAACCATAACCAAATCAAGATAAAACCCATCACCCTTAAAAGGGTTCCTTGTGCCTCTTTGTAATTCCTCCTACTTGTTCTTACTCTGTTCTTAGCCACTGATTTCTGTCAGTTTAGTTTGTGTTTTCTATAAATGGAATCATGTAGTATACTCCTTTTGGTCTGGCTTTGTTTTGCTCAACAATTACTTTGGGATTCATCCATGTTGTGTGTATCAATAGTTTATTCCTTTCTATTACTATTGTATTCCATTTTATGAATATGCTACAATTTCTTTAACCATTCTACTGCTGAGACATTTGGATTGTTTCTAGTTTAGGGGTTATTTCAAATCTGCTGTGTATGTATGATGATGTACTTTCATTTCTCTTGGTTAAATACCTGGAAGTAGAATGGCTGGGTCAGATGGTAGGTTTATAGCTAATTTTTAAGAAATTGCCAAGCCTTCCAAAGTGATTTTATCATTTTGCATTCCCACTAGCAGTGTATGAAAGTTCTAGTTGATCTATATTCTTGCTAATTCTTAGTATGATCAGTCTTATATTTTATCCATTCTAATAAGGGTAGCAGAATCTCACTGTGATTTTTTTAAAAAAGATTTTATTTATTCATGAGAGACACACAGAGAGAGGCAGAGACATACGCAAAGGGAAAAGCAGGCTTCTCACAGGGAGCCTGATGTGGGACTCAATCCCAGGATCCCGGGATCATGCCCTGAGCCAAAGGCAGATGCTCACCTGCTGAGCCACCCAGGCGTCCCCTCACTGTGATTATAATTGCCATTTCCCTAATAGCTAATGATGCAGAATCTATTTTCAATGTGGCTTGTTTGCCATCTTTATATCTCCTCATTGAAGTGTCTTTTCAGATGTTTTGCTCATTTAAAAAAAATTTTGTGTTGTGTATTTCCTTATTGAGTTTTGAGAGTTTTTTTTTTTTTAATTTTTTTTTTTTTTTTTAATTTATGATAGTCACAGAGAGAGAAAGAGAGAGAGGCAGAGACATAGGCAGAGGGAGAAGCAGGCTCCATGCACCGGGAGCCTGATGTGGGATTCGATCCCGGGTCTCCAGGATCGCGCCCTGGGCCAAAGGCAGGCGCCAAACCGCTGCGCCACCCAGGGATCCCGAGAGTTTTTTTATTTATTCTGAATATTCCCAGATGTGTTCTGGCTCCATATGGCCAGAATAAAGTAATCAATATGGATGGCAGAGTTTTTCCAAAGCTGATTACTGTGTCTTGAATAATGCCACTGTAGGACACCCCCTACCCCAACCTGCAATGTAGTCCATGTAGCACTGGGCCAAAATATTCTGTATGGGAAAAATACTCCCTTGGTATACTCCTCTACTCTCACACTACTACCACACTTCACTTCACTTCTGACACTAGATGTGTGGGTTTCCCACACATCAAACAATTCTCTGACACCAGCTGGGTGTCCGACAATTTAACTCAATTCTGACACTATCTACTTGGAGTTAATATCAGATCTCACAGGTTAAGGTCTCAATCCCACAAGACCACCCATCCCTCACTCAGATACCAGTCTCAAGCTCCAGGTTGTCATCTGTACTTCTGACTAATCATCTGTAAATCTCATGTCACATTCCTTGGGTTTGATAATTTGCTACAATGATTCACAGAACACAGGGAAATATCTAAATTACCTTTACCAGTTTATTATAAAAGGATATGATAAAGGATAGAGATTGACATCCAGATGGAAGGGATGCCTAAGGCAAGGTATAAGAGGAAGGGTGCAGACCTTCCATGACCTTGCCATATGTGCCACCCTCCCAGTACCTCCTTTCTCCATCCTCAATGTATTCAACAAGCTGGAAACTCTCAGGACCTCATACTTTTGGGACTTTTATGAGGGCATCACCATGTATGCATGATTAACGAATATCTCAATTTCCAGCCTTGTCTTCTTGGAGGGTAGAAGGGTGGGGCTAAATGTTCTTAGTTTCTTTTTTTTTTTAATTTTTTTTTTAATTTTTTTTTTTTTTTTTTTTTTTATGATAGGCACACAGTGAGAGAGAGAGAGGCAGAGACATAGGCAGAGGGAGAAGCAGGCTCCATGCACTGGGAGCCCGATGTGGGATTCGATCCCGGGTCTCCAGGATCGTGCCCTGGGCCAAAGGCAGGCGCCAAACCGCTGCGCCACCCAGGGATCCCATGTTCTTAGTTTCTGATCATGGCTTGGTCTTTCTGGTGGCCAGGTCCCATCTGGGCCCACCAACCATTGCCTCATGAGAACAAAAGATACTCCTATCACTTAGGAAATTACAACAGCTTTAGAAGCTCTATGCTAGGAACTGGGGACAGAGGCCAACATATACATTTTCTATTATTTCACATGCTCCAAGTCCTTTTCACAGCTTTTCTTCTAGCATAGGAGAAAGAGGAGTTCAGACCTTCACATTATCCAGTCTAGTCTTAAAAATCTCCTATGAGCAAATATTTTAACAAAAATACAAATACCTTTTGCAAGAACCATCACTTTCAAGGATATTCTAGTCTACATAGGCAATTAGAAAAACAAAAGACAAAAAACAGCTCTCTTACTTTGAAAGCATATAGTCCTGCTAATAATACTCTCAATTTATATCCCTAAATGACAGGTTTAACATTTTAAGTTTTCAGATGCTTTACAATTGTCTGCACTTGTCTTCACAGTTGTCTCCAAGAAGAGTTGATGGATTCCTGCTTGTCATTTACATTTTTCAGGTTCCATTTTCATCTCTACTTCTAGAGACAGAACATTTGTAGTAAATATCACTTTTTCAGCTTTTCAAAATGCTAAACTTATTTATTCACTGGACACTGAAATACATATACAGATATGTATGTATATACATACATATGTATGCATATAAATATATATATATTTGCAACTTTCCCTTCTAAAGAACTTCTGATTGAGGAAGTCATGGAAGTCTCTGGATCAATGAACAAGCATTTTGGAGATTTCTAATCCTCTTAAATGTGGGAGCCTAGCATCTAGCCATTTCAAAACACTGGTAAAACTGATACAGGAGTGAGGGACTGACCCTAAATGGGGCCAAGAAGTGGGTAGCAGAATGCTCTTTCCATCCTAAACTTGTCCTTGCTAACCTTTAGTTATGCAAAAGCAAAGATTTTACAGAAGGGCATAGAAGAGCAGCATTTATTGTGGAATTCTGAAAGACTTTGGAAACTAACACCAAGTCAACCAAAGGAATTTTTTAAAATCCCGGTTGTTTGCAGAACATTTATTTTAGTATCAAAAAGCATTCTACCCCTCAACATCCTCTGACTACCTTGTCATATTCAATATGGCACTGTTGTCATCCTCATCATTATTATCACATAAGTATTGGTCTTATTTATTAGCATTAACCATTTGCCAGTCACCAAACTACATGCTTTAGACATTGTATCTTTCAGTAACTCAGAACAGCCCTATGTGTTAGAAACTATTATCCCTTTTCACAGATTAAAAAGCAAAAGCATGGAGAAATTAATTTCCTCACAGTAACAAACTAGTAAATTAAGTTAAAAATCAAACACAGACCCATTTAACCAAAGTCATGCTCATAATAAGCTTATCACAGTCACTCCTTCACTCAATAATTGGTATTTGTAGAAGCAGATTTACCATGAAATAGTGAAGCTTAAGTTTCAGGCCCCTCGAGTTATACAAACCCCTTCCAGAGCCATGTCCCTGGGGGTCCCTAATGATATGTTCACACAGTCATGTGCCTTTGTAAAATGAGTTATCAGTTAAGATGCTTTTCCTTCTGTTCAACTCCTCCCCCATCACACTTTCCCTTACATCATGGGGCATTGTTATGGCTGTGGACATTTTTATACTGAATTGGGGACTTGGGGATACATTTAATTTGAGTTTTGTGTGATATTTTATGTAGTTCACAGTAACTTTTGTATACAAGCAAGCAATTCCTATTGCTTGGTGGTGTAGGAGTGGCTTTTACTAATACTCTTCTCATTGATGGTGCCAACTCACCTGGTGTTGTGACACTTAAACGAAAAGAGTTAAAAAGTGGTGAAGAGAATCAAAGCAAATGGAATTAGAGTGAAAATTACATTTTTGACATCTTAAACTACTATAAGAATTCATTAATCTTAAAATTAAGCTCCTTACTATTAGAATTAACTCATTAAACCATTCATGAAATTAGATACAGTATAATCTCTAATACATTTTAAATCTTTTTTTTAATTTTTATTTATTTATGATAGTCACACAGAGAGAGAGAGAGAGAGGCAGAGACACAGGCAGAGGGAGAAGCAGGCTCCATGCACTGGGAGCCCGACATGGGACTTGATCCCGGATCTCCAGGATCACACCCTGGGCTGAAGGCGGCCCTAAACCGCTGAGCCATCCGGGCTGCCCCATTCTGATATATTTTTAATTAAATAAAAATATCTCTTATTTACAAGAGACACACTTAAACAATCTGTCAAAAAAAGGAAAAAATAAAGGACTGGAAAATTGTCACTAGGACAATGCTAATGAAAAGATGGATTAGCACTTTTAAAATCACTATTCTCCTTGGATATTACCTCTCCTTCTCTGTGTCTCTCCTTCTCCTTCTCTGTGCCTCTCCTTCTCTGTGTCTCTCATGAATAAATAAGTAAAATCTTTAAATAATATATATATATATATATAATATATATGTCAGAATGTTAAACAGTATTTTGATTAGGAAGGTGACTACCTGTCAAGGTTCAAATATCTTAAAGAAGCAATTATAAGAAAATAATTTAAAATGTTAATTATAGGGGCACCTGGCTTGCTTAAATGGTAGAGCATGAGATTCTTGATCTCAGGGATGTGAGTTTGAGCCCCACATTGGATGTAGATTTAAAACTAAAATCTTTAAGAAAAATGAATAGATAAAATGTTAATTATATAACTGGGTGGGTTAAAACAAATAATTCACCAAGTAGTTTGAAATACAACTTGGAAATCTGAATCCCTAAAATTATAATTTTATAATTATAATCTTATAATCTTACTCTCGAGTGAGTGACCAGAAAAGAAAGGAAGGTGGGAGCAAATAGTACTATCAGGTCTTATTAAACCAACTGCAGGGATGCCTGGGTGGCTCAGCAGTTGAGCCTCTGCCTTCGGCTCGGGGTGTGATCGCAGAGGATCAAGTGCCACATTGGGCTTCTCGCAGGGAGCCTGCATCTCCCTCTGCCTCTCTCTCTGTGTCTCTCATGAATAAATAATATTAAAAAAAAACAACAACAACTGCAGATTTTTGGAGATTTGACATCTACCAATATAACTGAGAAGAAAAAAATAATAAAAAGATACATATTTTTAAAGATTTTATTTATTTATTCATGAGACACACAGAGAGAATCAGAGACATAGGCAGAGGGAGACATAGGCTCCCTGCGGGGAGCCCAATGTGGGACTCGATCCCAGGACCATGGGATTACAACCTGAGCCAAAGGCAGATTCTCAACCACTGAGCCACCCAGCATTCCAAAAAGATTTAAGGATATTTAAAATGTGACTATGGGGAGCTTGGGTGGCTCAGGTGGTTAAGCAGCGGCCTTTGGCCAGGTCATGATCTAGAGGTCCTGGGATCAAGCCCCACAGTGGGCTCCCAGCTCAGCAGGGAGTCTGTTCATCCTCTCTCTCTGCCTCTCTCCCCCGCTCATGCTCCTTCTGTCTCTCAAATGCATGAATAATTTTTTAATGTGGCTATTATATTTATATAAAAATAGTTTTATGATTCTACTCTCAAGAATGCAGAGTTGAAAAAAAAAGAATGCAGAACTGAGTATAGTTTTTTTTTTTTTTTTCTGAGTATAGTTTTTGTCGTTAGTGTTTTTACTTATTTTTCCAGTAGCAGGATAGATTTGGGTTGAAATATTCATGTTCTTTTACCTGATCCACTTTGTCATGTTGTGAAGAAGACTGGCTAAGGATCAGAACCAGGAAAGTCACCTGGCCCACACTGGCATCAAACTTTTGGGAATTCATGCATCAGATAACTCTCTGAATGGACCCACTACAAATAGCTATGAATTACATTATTATTCTGGCAGCTACATTTTCTGTTCTGATTATCTTTGCAGAGGATAGATTCCTTCTATGTTTCAACGTTAATAGAAGATTGAAATTGGATGGTCATTGTGTTTAACATGGATCAACCATGTTATCTGTTGCCAATGGTGGCAACAGATACCAAACAGATTCATTTTCAAACCCAACCTGAGGCAAAACCTAATACTCAAAACAATCATATTTCCAGGTAAAACAGAAATATTTTGTGGGCAATAGTGAGCTAATTTATTTTTTTTAAGATTTTATTTATTTATTCATGAGAGATACAGAGAGAGGTAGAGACACCAACAGAGGGAGAAGCAGGCTCCATGCAGAGAGCCCGATGTGGGACTCAATCCTGAGTCTCCAGGATCAGGCCCTGGGCTGAAGGCGGCGCTAAACCGCTGAGCCACCCGGGCTGCCCTTTTTTTTTTTTTTTTTTTTTTAAGATTTTATTTAATATAGTGAGCTAATTTAAACAATAGCATTTAATAGTATATCAAATGTCCCCTGCAACAGCCATAGTTAATTAGTATAAGGCAGTAATTGTGCCAATAATAAGGAAATACCAAGGTAAATCCGGATGAAGAAGAAATTATATTAGAAAGGATTTAAGAGATAACTCTATCAGAAATCATGTCACCAAACTTACTGGAAAAATGATCATTGTTGAAGCTGAATGATACTCAGGTTTAATTCTCTCTATTTCTGTATATCTTCAAAAATCTCCGTTAGAGAAGTGATAAACAAAAGTGTAGAAAAAATCTAAGTCACTTTTCTATCTCTGTGGAAGTAAAAATAAAGTTTAAGTGACAGATACTAGAAAAAGTAAATACTATGATGACTATAACTGGCCTGTACTACAAATCAAATTCATATTCATTAAAATTTTTACATTGATTTTTGTGTGTATATGTGTAGGCTTCAATGCTCAGAATATATGTGTCAAGTTTGAGTAAAATGTCTTTATAAGGTGTATGTCACAATATAAATGTTAGATATTCTTATTTATTAAGAAAATTACCAGTGCCCAATGTCACTGAAGCTGATAGATAGAGGGCAGCATGGTCTTATCATTTTAACAACAGATCCTAAGAGGTGGGCTGTGATCTCAGTTTTGCTTATCAAAGAAACAGACCAATCTGATAATTATTTAAATGATACTTAATAAGGGTTCAACACTGTACTAGAACAGTGTGATATAATGGGTATGGCGTAATGATACTTCTGGAGTCACACTTGGGCTAGAATTAAACTTGGGGCGCTTAGGTGGCTCAGCCGTTGAGCATCTGCCTTTGGCTCAGGGCGTGATCCCCATGCCCAGGGATCGAGTCCTGCATTGGGCTCCCTGCAAGGAGCCTGCTCTTCCCTCTGCCTATGTCTCTCACATGAATAAAGAAATAAAATCTTTAAAAAAAATTTAATTTAAACTTACTAAACCAGGCTGTTTCCTCTTCTTTAAACAATAATAGCTAACTCAAGGGGAGTTACAGTTACTTAATGTTACAGTTCTAGTTACTTAATGAGGTACAGCTCATTAAGTAGAACAGTGTCTGGCATATAGTACGTACAATAAATGGTGGTTATTATTATTATCTGCCCCATTGAATATGATATATTCTCTCCATAGTAGTAAGTAGAATGTAGAAATATGCGTAGTGGTAAGTAGAATATGTAAATAGAAATATTTTTCTATTGGACTAGGCATTCTAAAATAGACCATGTGTGCAGGACAACCGAGCTCTTGACATAAGCAGCATTATTTAGATGCAATTTCTTTGTGTCAGCCTATCAGGCTGCTGTATTTTTGGGTATCTTAACATCTAGGTGCCTCTAGCCTCCTGAGGCTTGCATTTTGAGGAATCAGCCAAGTAGGAAGCAGGCCTGCTGAAACCTGTTCCACCCTCAAACTTGGCACCTGCCATCTCCACAACTGGATTCATCTTCTAGATACCCTCAATTCCAATTGATCTGGGTCCAGGTCTTCCCCTGGCACCATGACAACTGCCCAGAGTTCCCAAAGCCAGATGACACCACTCCCGTCTTACCCCTCAGATCAGATCACCTCTTGCAAGCCATTGTCTGATTGCAGTTCAGCCACTCTCCCTGGGCTTAGATATTAAGACTTCTATACATCTCTCCAGCTAAGAGAAGATCCACCTTTTCTATCAGTTGCTTTTCTACTGCTACCTTATCCCAGATTCTGTTTCCTACCCACGCCAACCCATCCTAGCATGCTGCATGACACGAATAACTACCTGTTCTATAGAGGATATTCTCTAAATATTTGTTGAATTAATGATGTTCATATTAATGATGGGGATGGGAGGATATTCAGCTGGAATGGGCATGGATGTGGGTAGTTCAGTAAGTTAGCTATATATTTAATCACACTAGACTTTATCTTGATGTCTTTCTTGTCATTTTGATTTCTGAATCTCATTCTTTGGTATATTCCTGGGAAAGGCACATGAGAACAGTATTCCCTAACAGCAGTTTATTTGTGCCCTTTATATTTGAGTCACTTTTTCCCGACAGCAGTGATTTCAGACTTCAACGTCTCAAACTTCTCAATGCTCTGATCACTCCCTTCTACCCTCATTGGCAACAGCAAACCTCACCTCCTACACAATAGAGGAAATAGAAGCCCTGTTTTCTCAATATAAAATATAAGCCTACTTTCCTCCTTCCTTTCATTAAACAAAGAGCCCATCCTTATTGCTCTTTAAAGTTAAGCCCTCTTCTCTGTTTAGATTCTATTCCTTCCCTCTTTCTATGGAACATTACACTGTCAGTTATCCTTTTTTGTTTTTGTATGTTCAAACTCTCTCTCCTGATTAGAACCTTCTTATCAAGTTTTAAATACATTCAAGTCACCCTCAATTTTTTTAAAAGGTCACTCAATCCCACATCCCCTTCCAACTATCATCCTATAATGTGCTTCCCTTGTGGTCACACTTTTCCAACATGTGATTTGTACATGCCATGTAGCTGCTATGAGTGCCTTCTCAATATCCATCTCCCCTGTTTGCTACAGAAACTGATTCTGTTAGGAACAATAATCAGTCAGACTAAAGTGCTGCATTTCCTAGTTGCCCTTATAGCTAAGAGTAGCCATATGACACAGTTATGGCTAATGGTAAGTAAGCTGAAGTCAGCTGAGGATTTATAGAAAATGTTTGCTTTCCTGGTATAGGTACCAGACATTTCCCCTTGATATTTCTTTCTTCTGCCTATCTGAAACACTGGCTTGAGAGTTAATAGCCATCTTGCATACGCAATGGGATAAAAGCCACATACTAGGGATGACAGAGCATTGATGACATCATGGAGTCACTACACCAGTCTTAACTGTCTCCCTCTGTCATTCTTATCACATGAGGAAAATAACCCTATTTAGTTAGGCAACTGTCATCAGTCTCTATTACATGTGACTAAATGCAATTCTTAATCTATATCTTGCTCCCTACATTTCCTCACCTTCCACTCACTCTCAAACCATTCCCTTCTGGCTTGTGGCCCATCATTCCACTGGACTCACCAATGACCTGCATGTTGTGAAATCCAGCGGATATTTTCAGTTCTCATATTTCTTAACCTCTCAGCAGCATTTGACTCCTGTCCATGGCCTCTCTTTGAAACACTGTCTTCCCATGGCTTCCATGACCTATACGCTCTGAGTTTGCTCTTTCACCACCAGCTGCTCTCTCTCTGTCTTCTTTACAGGTTACTCTTCCTCTTCTAGCTACACTCACCATCTCTTGGCCTCTAAGACATACCATGGCCTTAGTCACATGCTCTTCCTTCTGTTGCAAATGCTCTCCTCTCCTTTTTTTGCCAGGTTAGTCTTCCTTGTCCTTCTATCCATTCTTCACTTCCTCAGAGAAGCTTTCTCTGACCTTTTTGTGAGGTCATATTTCCCTATTGCATATTCCTTCATAGCTCTTACATAGTTACAACTTCACCTTTTGTAGTGTGACTCTTTAAGTAAGCTGCCTCCCTCAGAATGTAGGCTCCATGAAGACAGGGACATTGTTGTATCCTGAGAATGCAAAATGTTTCCCAACACATAATGTGTGCTCTATAATTAGTTCTTGGGTGCATAAATCGAAGAATGTATAATTATATGGTGATTTACTTACATGCTTTTTATCTGCCTTCTTCCAGCTCCAGGAGAGAAGGAAACTAGTTTTGTTCACAACCATATATGCATTACCTAACACCTACTGCATGGCACATTGTAGGAAACACAGTACATTTTTTAATGAATCAAAGAATGAAAGAATAGGGTACCAAGAGAGACGTCCCAGTAGGTCCATCCCTAATTATTTTGATAACTTTTCATGAAGTTTCTGGTAAACAATAAAGTATCAAATAGCTTTATGGTATCTAGAGAAGAGTCTTTTGGAAAATATTGTCTGCTAGCTTGTTCTCCTTACAATATGTCATATCTAAAATAGGTTGTCTATAAAGATCTTGAATCTATATACTTCTTCCCCTCTTCATTGCCACTACCCTAGTCAAGCTCACTTATTTCCCCTGGACTAATTGGACCATACACCTTTCTTTAAGGATGATTTATTAAACTATATATAAACTTGGATGATTCAGAGTTTTGACTGTATCTCAAGTCCAAGGATCATATCTGTTTATGTTATCTCCAAAGAAAGCTAAGAACATTTGGCACATACATAATTTTTTATTTTGTTGTGGCAAAAAGTCATTTTTGTTCTACATTTACAAAGTATTTCATTTGCTTAAGGAAAAGAAGTATTTTTAAACTAGCAACGACTTTTTGTTTTCAAATGACTAAATTGAAAACATTAAAAAAAGAAAAAGAAAGCCAGTGACCTTTTAAGTCCCCCTACCTTCCTGCCCCACGAATTCTTGGTCATTGAGGTACCGGAGATGTCCAATGAGGTTGACAAGAAGAGTAATTTATGCATTTGTGACAGATTTGAGAATGCCCCCAGCCTTGTAGTCAGCATGTCTGGATCCTGCCCTTCCATCAAGGCCAAGCACCTGTCTTTCTTCCTCGACAAATTTTCCTTTCACTCACTCATAGCCGCACCACCTTGACTTATTTTATATGTCTAATAAATGTATGTATGTATATATCCCCTTGCTTCAGTCAGCCTGGGAAGGATGCAATCCATCCTACACATTGTTGTATCCTTAGGACCCAGTACAAAGTCTTTTTTTTTTTTTTTTTTGTTCATGAGAGACACACAGAGAGAGGCAGAGACACAGGCAGAGGGAGAAGCGGGCTCTTCGCAAGAAGCCCGATGTGGGACTCAATCCCAAGACTGGGATCCCAAGACCAAGCCAAAGGCAGATGCTCAGCCACTGAGCCACTAGGCATCCCAGACCTAGTACAAAGTCTTGTTGATAAGTGTTTTGCTGGTGTTGATGCTTATCTTCTTTTTGCTAATTAGATTTACTGAGCACCTATTATAGTGTCAGACACTATGTTATGCTCAGTAGGTGCTATTATTGTTCCCTTTTCAGTGATGAGAGTTTAAGGAACTTGCACAAGTCTTGTAGCTAGTAACAGACCCAGGACTCAAACACAAGTTACTAGATTCCAGAGCAGGTGCCCTTAACCACTAGGCAATCCTGCCTTCCATGAATATTCATAGGTTCTAGACTCCAGCCAAGCTGCATTTGCTCCTAACTTTGAGAAGGCAGTAAGTGATAAACTTTGCTTACAACTGATCAGGAGCATTTCAAGTTGTTTTCAAATGAAGTTGTAAGTCTGCAGATAATTAAGAAAGAAACCATTTTTGGAAACAGCATGAAGGGGTGATATGTAGAGGCCCACTTTGACAGTTTGAAGTGCATTTAAACACATAGCTTAGGGCTATAAGAAGTCACTACACTAAGATTGCAGAAGTATTAGAAATCAAATTGCCTTATTAATTTGTAAATGACAGCCTTTTATCCCTGGGGAAATCTTTCCCAATAGCTCCAAGCCTCTTGGTGACTGGGATGAATAAATTGGCCTCCATCCTTTTCATGTATCCAGTGCCTGCGCCAGAGCGTCAAAGAAAACCATCTCATTTTAAAATTGAAGCTTTATTTGTTGAAGTTTCTAGCCAGTGAAACTGGAAGCAGGAAGAGCCATTTCATGTGGCCTGAGAGTAGAAAGCCTTTCACCACAGTCCAGTATATGAGGGGAGACTAGTCAAGGTTCTTATTAAGTTTTAATCTTCTCATCTAATTGATAAGGTCAATTAATACTCTTTCTGTCAAGAAAAGAAAAGAAAAAAGCTTCACTAAGTCTTGACTGTTGATACTTTAACTTCTTACCGTTTTGTATTTTGAGTGAGAGGCTCTATATCGTGAACCACTGAGTTTCCTTGAAAGCTCCAGAGAATCAAACAGTTGCAGAAAAGTCCAGGAGTAAGATAACCCAGAGACTTGAACCTGCAGTGAAATGGAGTTTCTCCAAATTATGCATCAGAAGTAGCAGATAAGAGCAACTGGCAACTGGAGATATCCTTGTTATTCTCTGGGCTACAGTCATGCTGGCAGAAGCTTTAACTAACTAAATTTACTTGTGAGTTCTCCGAAGGGAGCAACTGTGTTGCACCAGGGTCATTTTTCATAACATACTACTTTGCAAATAAGTTCCTAGGACCTTCTAAAATATTTGACTTCTGAACCTCAATATAAGTATTAAAATGCTAGCATATCCATTACGTAGCCCAACTACAAAAAATATGAGTTTAACTATTCACTGGAAATAGAAACTCCAATAATATTTATGACTTATTAGAGAACACAGTCTTCATTTTGAAATACGTAAAGCCTCCAGGAGGTATTTATCCAAAATTAGCATCCAGTAATAACACCTTGGGATATCCCTGTTTTGGCAGCATCCGTAGCCAGATCTGTTTTTTTTTTTTTTGCCAGATCTGGTTACAGTTAATAAACTAATGCTGGAGCTGCTGACCTTAGGGAGACAGGTGTCCTCTCTAATAGTAGATTCATATTCTGCTCAATAAGAAATTTATGTGCTCAATTAAATTGGCTTGGGGCCTGGTCTGTTTGCTCTGGTATCTGGCCAGCATTGTAGCCTCTTTACAAAGACTTAATGGAGCTTTCATTTCTTCCTCACATTTGCTCTGTAATAAATTGAGCATTACATTTTCCGAAAGAAATGCTGTTTTGTGGCTGAATACATAATATTCATTAATTTATTAATTAATCCAGTATATATCAAATACCTCTATGTGTCAAGTACTTGGCAGGTCATGGAGATACAAAAATTAATAATAGCTCAACTTAGAGTAGCTCAGTAGTTGTTTAAAGGATCCAGATCATTCTATCTATATTTTATCCCTGCAAACCGATCTGCAAAGCTCGGTTCAGGTCCTATCTCCTCATTCATTCATTTATGAAAACTTTGTTAGATTCCCAAAACTGTGAGGCACTGGAATGATAAAGATGAGGAGAATAAGTCTCCAAATCATCAGGAGCTTCCAGCTTTGTAGGGAGGTAAGCAAAATAGACAGGACCAGATTGTGGAAGACATTTCAAGTCAGGCTAATCAAGGAATATGGGTTTTATCCTATAGCAGTGAGGAGCTATGAAACAGTCTTTTATTTTTAAGATTTTATTTATTTATTCATGAGAGACCAAAGAGAGAGAGAGAGAGAGAGGCAGAGACACAGGCAGAGGGAAAAGCAGGCTCCATGCAAGGAAACTGATGTGGGACTCGATCCCAGGTCTCCAGGATCACACCCTGGGCTGCAGGCAGTGCTAAACCGCTGCGCCACCGGGGCCACCTGAAACTGTCTTAATGCAAAAAAAAAAAAAAAAAAAAAAAAAAGCGTGGTCAAATTTCCATCTTAGAAAAATCAGTTTGATAATGACAAGGAATATGGATAGTAAGGAAGAAGGGCCAGAAGGAAGGAAATCAGTGGGAGGAAAAATCAAATGCCAAAGCAGTTGAAGAAATAGAAATAACAAGATTTTAATAATAAATTGAATGTGAAGACTGAGGGAGAGGGTGGAGTCTAAGATGACTTCTGAGATTCTGATCTAAGTGGCATTAGCCCGAAGAGAATGAGGAACAGGGTCAATAGAAAAATGAGTTCAACATTGAATGTGTTTTGGGGCCTGGGTGGCTCAGTCGGTTAAGTGTCTGACTCTTGATTTTGGACCAGGTCATCATTGCAAGGTCATGAGATTGAGCCCCACTTTGGGCTCTGCACTGAGCAGGGAGTCTGCTTGAGGATTCTTTCCCTTTCCCTCTGCCTGTCCTCCTGGTCGTCTCTCTTTCTTTCTAAAATAAGTAAATATCTAAAAAAAAAATTTGGAATGAGTATTTTGTTTCATGGATGTGTTGAACATCCATGTGTCAACATCAAGTATGCTGTTGTAAATGTTCCTCTGAAACTCATGAAAATGGTAAGGTTTCAGGACTCATCTATAGATATAACTGAAACATAATTACAAATGATATTGCTAGTTCTGTAGCCATCTTGTACTTCTTCTTAGTTTCAAATGCCTTGTATTCATCCAGGATTCATTTTTAAATTAATTTATTAATTCATTCATTCTTTCACTTGGTTGATTATTACAGTCAACTTTGTTGACAAATACAGAAGGAACTCCAGTATCATACTCCTGGTGCCATTAAAGATTTTGAGTGTACACAGATAAATAAGCTTTAATTTCTTACCCTACAGGAACTCATAATCTGGCTGTTAATTATAAATTGACTAATTCTCAAATTCTGTGTGTATCTCATTCTCTAAGAAGAGGATAAACTCCCAAAGTAATACATTCCCTTGGGCTCCTTAAAAAAATCCCAGTAGAGGGGATCCCTGGGTGGCGCAGCGGTTTGGCGCCTGCCTTTGGCCCAGGGCGCGATCCTGGAGACCCGGGATCGAATCCCATGTCGGGCTCCCGGTGCATGGAGCCTGCTTCTCCCTCTGCCTGTGTCTCTGCCTCTCTCTCTCTCTCTCTCTCTCTCTCTCTCTCTCTGTGACTATCATAAATTAAAAAAGGAAAGAAAGAAAGAAAAAAGAAAAAAATTAAAAAAAAAAAAATCCCAGTAGAGGGATCCCTGGGTGGCGCAGCGGTTTGGCTCCTGCCTTTGGCCCAGGGCGCGATCCTGGAGACCCGGGATCGGATCCCACGTTGGGCTCCCGGTGCATGGAGCCTGCTTCTCCCTCTGCCTGTGTCTCTGCCTGTGTCTCTCACTGTGTGCCTATCATAAATAAATAAAAAAATTAAAAATCCCAGTAGAGACTTCGCACAAGTTCTGCTCTTTGTAGATGCTTGAGGTGAACCTTGAGTGATAGATTACTTATTTAAAAACATAGACCAGGGGATCCCTGGGTGGCTCAGCGGTTTGGCGCCTGCCTTTGGCCCAGGGCGTGATCCTGGAGTCCCGGGGTCAAGTCCTACACGTGCTCCCTGCATGGAGCCTGCTTTTCCCTCTGCCTGTGTCTGCCTCTCTCTCTCTCTCTCTTTTTCTCTCTCTGTGTCTCTCATGAATAAATAAATAAATAAAATCTTAAAAAATAAAATAAAGTAAATAAAAACATAGACCACTTTGGGAGCACCTGGGTGGCTCAATCAGTTAAGCATCTGCCTTCAGCTCAGATCATGTCCTGGGATCAAGCCCTGTGTTGGGATCCCTGCTCAGTGGGAAGCCTGCTTCTCCCTCTCCCTTTGCCTCTCTCCCACCCCCACTCCTTCTGTCTCTCAAATAAAATCTTTGGGAAAAAAAAAAAAAGACTATTAAGACGCCAAAGGCAGAGACCTATGACTTTTTAAAAGTAAAAATATAGCATGTATATATAAAAGTTCATAAAAATAAGCTTGATGAAATTTTATAAAATGAACCCAGGTACATGGAACCTAGGCTAAGAACCAGATAATTACCAAAACCCCAGAAGCCCTCTTCTGCCTTCTTCTGGTTACTGCACATTATAGCCACATTCTTCCCTTGAAGCTCTCTGTCAATGCCTGAGCATGACACAGGTACTAGTGCCTGGACATCTCTGCCCATCGTAGACCCCATCAATGAGCAGGCCAAGATTTTCTCAGAGCTACACCTCTGTCTGAGGCCCTTCCTACTCAATCCTCTTTTCTTTCCCCTCTTCTTTCCCAGGTATCAGACCTGCATCATGATCTAAAGATTTACCCTAACTACTCCTTTAATAGATGTTACCAGAAACAAATCTCTTGCAATTCTAATTCTGCTTTGAGGTCTGCTGCCCAGAGAACCCATCAATATGGATGGTACTAGAAGTGGTCTGAAAGGACAAGCTCAGTTTGGGGACTAGACCACATACCTCCCTGCTGGCTAGAGGACCCCATCCAAGTGGTATGTGGGCACAGATAGTCTCAGACAGAAGTGGTTACCCATTTGCTAAAAATATCACCAGTAATGACTTGGGAATGACATCCCAAAGGAGAATGCCTTCATAGGTGAGATGGTTCAAACCCTTTTAAATGCAGGCAGTCAGGGGAGAGAGAGACTACACATAAGGATCATGGGATTGGCTGGGTATTAAACAGTTGCATTGACCTACCCTACAGAAGAATAATTGGAAATGGAGAGCAGTTAACAGATAGTTAGGGCTAAATATGAAAGCCAGGAGGCCTCTTTAGTAGCTTATAAAGTAGAAAAGCTAGTACAACCCAGGACCAAATGCAGGATTTGATAGTTTGGAGCCCTCCAAACAGTGGAATGCTCAGCTCTGGCAGTCTGCTATACCCTGGTTGAGAAAACCTGGGACCCTGAAACAGGGATGGGAGCGTTTGGGTGGATACCCTCAAGGATACTAGCTCTGCAGTCTTCCCTGCACCTTCAAAATCTACAGATGTGGCCAAGCCCTCCCTGTGCAGGAAGACCCTGCAGAGGCCTCTCTTCAAGGCAACAGATGCCCGAGGAGCTGTGCCTACCTCCTCTTCTGACTGCCAGCTTGATAATTACCTTTAAATCCTCACATAACTTGATAGGGACACAGTGGACCTGATGAGGGCCCTAGTGTTCCTCCCTCAGCTCA
This sequence comes from Canis aureus, assembly GCF_053574225.1. Classification (NCBI taxonomy): domain Eukaryota; kingdom Metazoa; phylum Chordata; class Mammalia; order Carnivora; family Canidae; genus Canis; species Canis aureus. The sequence continues at coordinate 64,649,216 of NC_135621.1, read as the reverse complement.
TATCTGTGGCTTTAGGGGCCATCCAGTATAATCAGCTGAAGGAGGAACAAAAAGTCCAGCCTTGGTTTACAAATGGGTCAGCTCCATTGTGGGTACAAGCTTTGTTGTTGGAACTGGCACAATGGGCACATGAGTGGAGAGGCCACAGTGGCAGAGACAAGCTACATATGGGCTGAAAAGCATGGACTCCCATTTATCGAAGCTGGCCTCACTGTTACTGCTTTGGAATATCTAACTGGTCAGCAACAGAGACCAACACTCAGCCTATTAAATGGCTCTATTCCTTGAGAAGACCCACCAGTAATAAGTAGACTAATCGGGCCCCTTGGGCCCCAGAAGACATAGAGATTCATTCTCACATAAATAGACACTTACTCAAATATGGGTTTGCTTTTCCTGTCCTCAAAACTGCCACCATTACCACTTTCCAGGGGCTTACAGAGTGATCCACAGGCACATAGTCCCACATGACAGCTTCTGACCAGGGTACCCTGTTCTGAACACAGGAGGTATGGATATGGGGCTATGATCTGGGGATTCACTGCAGCATCGAGAAGCTGCTGACCTGCTAGAGTGATGGAGTGACCTGCTGAAAGCATAACTGAAATGTCACCTTGGAGACAAGACTTAATGACTGGACACTCCTCCAGGATGCTGTATATGCACTGAATCAGAGGCTTCTATATGGTGCTGTGTTCTGGGAAGAAGAAAATACGTTCCTAGGAACCAAGAATAGAAGGAGGGACTCCACTCAGCATCACTCCAGTGACCACTGGAAGATTTTATGTCCTCTATCCCTGCAACTCTGGGCTCTGCAGGGTTGGAGGGCCTGATAAGGGGATGCACTCCTGCCATTTGATGCGGTGAGCTACAAACTGTGGCTACTACCTGAGCACTTTGGGTTCCTGTGTCTAGGAGCTAGCAGGTAAGAAGAGTCATCATCTTGGCAGAGGTCATTGTCCCTGATCAGCAAGTGGAGGCAGGGCTCCTGTTACACAATGGGGATAGGGAGGAATATGTGTAGGATTCAGGTGACCCACACAGGTGCCTTTTGGCATTTTATTGTTAAATGCAACCTTGGATGGGCAAGTGCAGCAATCCCAGCCTAAGAAGGACATGGTTAACAAAAGCTCAGACCCCTTAGAGTGAAGCAGCTGCTTGCTCCCAGGATCTGTGGTAAGAAGTAAATATGTGTAGCACAGAGGTGGGTTGTGGCAACCAAGGATTGATGTGCTGTTTAAATGTCCCTTCAAGAAAGAACTTGGTGGCCAATTACAAGAGGAGCCATTAGCTGATAGCCTCAGGTTGCAGCACCTTTAGGATCTGCTGTTTTGAGCTGAGGCCAGGCTTTTCCTCAGCCAGCCCCAGCCAATGACTGACCATGTGCCCAGCACTCTCTCTTACATTTGGGAATTTCTCTACCCAAATCCCAGCCATGGGGCTCCAAAAGGAGCAACCATGCTCTTCTGTGTCCTGTCTCCCACCACCAGAGTTATTGGTCTATGGAAGAGTGCCTAACTGAAGACAGGCGGCCGCTCATAGTCCTTCCCTTGGATTTCTTTTATTTTCTTTTTTTTAAACTGTAACTGAGAAAAGGGTCTCTCTAGTAGAGAAGGTATAAGAGGTAGATTCCAGAGTTATTGGTTTCTGGCCATGTGAAGAAACCTATCTACAGTGAGTGAGAATGAACTCAACGCCCAGACAAGTACAAAAACAAGAGACAGTGCCTGCAGCGTTCAGTTTCTTGAGGTCCCCCTGTATCCAGCTCTTCTAGGTTTGATTGTTTTAACCTTTTCCTTCTACTAGGTAATATAGTCTAGTATGTTTCCAATAAATAACCTAATTGGAATCAGACATCCATGATATGTGACTACTTAGGTTCTGGCATTTAGGAGTATCCTACACCCATTTTATGTTAAAAGTTAACATTGATTGAGTTGAGGGTTTATTATGATCTAGAGAGTGGTCTAAGTACTTTACATATCTGAATTCATTTATTTTTTTAAAATTTTTTATTGATTTATGATAGTCACACACACACACACAGAGTCAGAGACATAGGCAGAGGGAGAAGCAGGCTCCATGCACCGGGAGCCCAACGTGGGACTCGATCCCGGGTCTCCAGGATCGCGCCCTGGGCCAAAGGCAGGCGCCAAACTGCTGCGCCACCCAGAGATCCCCATCATTTAATCTTCTCAGCAACAATATGAGTCTAACCAAATGCCCTTCCTTGATTGTTTTCACCAATTTACATATAAAGAAATCAAGGCTACTTTTATTTTATTTTACACACAGAGAGAGTGCACAGCAGGGGGAACAGCAGGCAGAGGGAGAGGGAGAAGCAGCGCCCCACAGAGCAGGGAGCCTGATGCGAGGCTAGATCTCAGGACCCTGGCATCATGACCTGAGCTAAAGGCAGACACTTAACCAATGGAGCCACCCAGGGACCCCAAGGCCATTTTATTTTATTTTATTTTATTTTATTTTATTTTATTTTATTTTATTTTATTTTATTATTTACTTATTTATTTATTTAAAGATTTTATTTATTTATTAATGAGAGAGAGAGGTAGACACACAGGCAGAGGGAGAAGCAGGCTCCATGCAGGGAGCCCGACGTGGGACTCGATCCTAGGTCTCCAGGATCAGGCCCTGGGCTGAAGGCGGCGCTAAACTGCTGAGTCACCCGGGCTGCCTGGCTATTTTATTTTAAAATAAAAAATAAATGAGGGATTTGACCACATGTCCTTTTATTTTATTTATTTATTTTTTTCACATGTCCTTTTAATAGGGGCTCCAGAGAGCCAGCTTTAGAGATGTACGGTCTTTAGCTTTCTAGTCTCTGACCCAATGATGACAGCTCTGATTTATGGCTTGAGCAAGACAGATTTGCAGCTGCAGATTCCTTCAACAAGACAGAAAGGCATGATTTTAGGAGTAGGGAGAGTAGCATTACAGTAGTCCCCCCTTATCTGCAGTTTTGCTTTCCACAGTCTCAGTTACCCATGCAAGCAGATGATCCTCTTCCTGAGAATCGTCGGGTCAATTGTAGCCTAACACTGTGTCACAAGCCTGTGTCATTCACCTCACTTCATCTTATCACACAGGCATCTTATCATCTCAGTTATAACAAAAACTGAATATAGTACAATAAGATATTTTGAGAGTAAGATACATATACACATCTATATAACATTACAGTATATTGTTACTATTCTGTTGCATTAGTTATTGTTAATCTCTTCCTATGCTGAATTTGTAAATTAATCTTGATCATAGGTATGTATACATAGGGAAAAACATAGTGTATATATATAGCAGGTTGTGTGCTATCATGGTTTCAGGCATTCACTGGGGGTCTTGGAACATATCCCTCTCAGATAAGGGGTCAACTATATACATAAGCAGAACTGATAATTTCCTATATGTACACATTTTGGAATCATAAAACCAGGGTTCAAGGTTTGACAACTACGAGTACTAACATGGTCAGAACATGTAAATGGAGACAATCCTGGAAGTCCACAAAAGTTGCCATTGGTACCTATCAACAGACTCCTAGGGCAGCCTGGGTGGCTCAGCGGTTTAGCGCAGCCTTCAGCCCAGGGCGTGATCCTGGAGACCCAGGATGGAGTCCCACATCAGGCTCCCTGCATGGAGCCTGCTTCTCCCTCTGCCTGTGTCTCTGCCGCTCTCTCTCTCTCTCTCTCTCTCTGTGTGTGTCTCTATGAACGAATAAATAAAATCTTAAAAAAAAACAAAAAACTTCAATCAGTGCCAAGACCCTGCCTCTAGATCAAGGCTGTCCCACAGAAATATAATGCCTGCCACATATTTAATTAACATTTTTCTAGTAGCCACATTAAAATTTATTTCCTAAAAACAGGTGAAATTAATTTTAGAAATATAATTATTTAAAACAACATATTAAAAATACTATCATTTCAACATATAGCCAATTTAAAATGAATAAGCTATTTTACATTCATTTCTTTTATGTCTTTGAAATCCAGCATATATTACATGTACAGCAAATAACAATTCAGATGCTCACTGTATTTAGATTTCACAAAATTTTATTTTATTTTTTATTTTTATTATTTTTTAAGATCTTACTTAAAAAAAAAAAAGATTTACTTATTTATGATAGACATAGAGAGAGAGGCAGAGACACAGGCAGAGGGAGAAGCAGGCTCCATGCAGGGAGCCTAATGTGGGACTCCATCCTGGGTCTCCAGGATCACGCCCTGGGCTGAAGGCTGCGCTAAACCGCTGAGCCACCCAGGCTGCCCTAGGAGTCTGTTGATAGGTACCAATGGCAACTTTTGTGGACTTCCAGGATTGTCTCCATTTCATGTTCTGACCATGTTAGTACTCGTAGTTGTCAAACCTTGAACCCTGGTTTTATGATTCCAAAATGTGTACATATAGGAAATTATCAGTTCTGCTTATGTATATAGTTGACCCCTTATCTGAGAGGGATATGTTCTAAGACCCCCAGTGAATGCCTGAAACCATGAACCATGATAGCACACAACCTGCTATATGTATACACTATGTTTTTCCCTATGTATACATACCTATGATCAAGATTAATTTATAAATTCATAAATTATAAATTAATTTATAATTGCCCTCTCAAGTATCAATTTTAAAATTTAAACTAAAATTAAAAATTTAGTTTTTCAATCACAGTAGCCACATTTCAAGTGCTCATTAGCCATGTGTGTGACTAATGACTACCATATTAGCACAGAGAGCGAACATTCCATTAGTGCAGAAAGTGTTATGGGACTATGAAGTTCCAGATGGTTCTAGCCTTTAGTGTAAACTTGATTCACTACTTATCTGGACAGTCAGGGAAGTGAGTTACATATGCAAAAAAGATTCCTTAACTTTCCAGAAGCCTTGAGATGCCTCTCCCTTGACCCTCAAGCTGACTTCTCCATGTCCCTTCCTTACTCCATCACCCCTCCTTCAAGCCAGTAAAGAGCAAGGGTTTTAAAGATCCCAGTTTTAATCTCAGCTCATCACTTACTGGTTGACTTCCAACGGGTTAATTAACTTCTCTGAGCCTTAGTTTTCTCATTACTAAATTGATGACAGTATTTTAAAGGATTGTTGTGAAGAGTAAGAGAGGTAGTATGAGCAAAACATTTAGCACAGTGCCTGCCACACAGAAAAGAATAAGTGGTAGTTATTAAACAAAAAAAACCAACCCTCTGTATACCCTTTGTATATGCTTCCACCACTCCCTGCCACCCATGCCTGGTTATTCCTTGGTATTCTTAAGCAGAGCAGGAGTTGGTGAGGATGGTGGTGAGAAGTGGGGAAGGGCCTGGGCATCTGGGTACATCATGCACCCCAGTTCAGTGCTATGAACACCGTTTGCTGCTACTGTTTATCTTCAGCTCTTCCCTCCCCCTTATCTGTTCAGATGGCTTTTGCACTGGAACTCCAAGTCCCACATGCCCCTCCCTTTCTACTCCGAACTAGAACAAATGATTAACCACACAAAGCAGCCATCAACACTCTTTCCAAGGACATCAATGACCTCATTAAGTCCAACCTAAGGGGCACTTTCTCCTCAACCTCTGCAGTGTGTGACACTGTTGCTTCTCCCTCCTCATTTTGGTTCTCATCTAACATCCTGCAGACCACTCCTCCTCCTCCCTTTGCAAAGGCAAATCTCTTTACCGCTCCCTAGGCCTCAGTCTTCCCCAGGGCATAGTCTTATCTACTCCTAAACTCAGTTTTCCTAAACTGATGGCTCCCTAACCTACACCTCCAGCTTCCACTTCAGCTTCAGCCCCTACCTACTGCTCCCTGCTGGCCACTCCTGCATGAGCCACCTTTGAATCCACCCTTATTCCCCTCCAACCAGGTTCTGCCGTCAGTGGGGGAAGAGAACACACACAGACTGCAAGCTTCTGTAACCACATCTTGTGTTAGGTACTTCCTTTAATCTTCACAACAACTCTGTGAAGAAGGAACTTCGATCTACACTTCACAGCTGGGGCGGCGGGGAAAAGACTCAGAAGAAGAAGAAACCAAAATCTAGGTCTGTCTGAATCCAGACTCCACATTCTTTCCAATCCATAGGAACTCCAACTCATTCAGTGAATTGATGCTCTCTGCCAGGAGGTAATATACCATCCGCCTCCCTAACAGTTTGCAATTTAGTGAGAGAGACAGAGAAGATATTACAGGTAAATTCAGTATTGTGGTCGTGCTATGGAATGCACAGAGGGGAACCTAATTCAGGCTTTCATGTTAGAAAAAGCCCCTTCCAAAGAGAAAATATCTCTGCTGAATCAAGAAAGACCAGTAAGAATCACAAAGGAAGAAAAGGGGGTAGGAAGCATGATCTCAGGCAGAGGGAGTAGTTAGAGCAAATGCTTGAAACTGGAGGAGAGAGTCAAGAGGCTGCAAACAGTTCAGTGTGGCAGGACCAGAGGGAGTGTGAGACAGAGGTGAGCAGAGACCAGCTGAGTTTGAGGGTACAGGAAACCATTAAATCCTTTTAACAGACGAGAAGCATGTTCAGATTTGCATACAGGAAAGAATCCTTCTGGCTGGAAAGTAGAGAATGGACTCTAGAGGGAAGCAAAGCGTGGAGGGCAAGGAGACAATTAGCAGGCTGTAGCCATAGCCCAGATAAGAGATGATGACAGTGCAAATTAAAGCAAGTAGCTCCCTAGATAAAGAGGGGGAGAAAGAAATCCAGGATGGAAACTACATGAAACTTGGTGGTTGATTAGATGTTATTAGATGTGTAAAGCAGCTAAGGAATCAAGGATAATGTTCATATTGGGAAGTAGGCAACTCTATGGATGGTGGTAGAGTCATTGAGAGAGATAAATACACAAAAAAGGGCAAATATGAAGGAATGTTGATTTGTTTCACTTGAGACATGTGGAGGTGAGGTGCAAGTGGGACACCCAGATCAGGATGTCTGATAGACAGTGGTCTGTGGGTCTGTAGTTCAGGAGAAGGAACTGTTGGGATAGAGACAGGTTTGAGTTTCATCAATGGTAACTTAAACAATAGAAATATATGAATACTACAAAGAGATATAAAATGAGAGGGAAAGCAGGTTGAAGAAGGGACTGAGACATTCAGACATTTAGGAGGTGAGTCGGAGGAGAAAGACCTTAAAGGAGACTGAGAAGAAGCTAGAGAAGCCGAAGGAAAAACCAAAAAAGTGTAGTCTTGTGGAAGCAAAAGGATAGGAGTCGAGGTAAAGATGCTGACAGTACAACTAGTTTCAATGGTAGGGAAGCGCTGTGGGTGCCCTTTTTGAGAGCAATCTAAGCCAATCTGCAGTGGTTGAGGGGAACCCGGATGGTAAGCAAATGTAGATGGTGAATGTAGAAAACTCCTTCAAGTTCTAGCTCCACGTTGGGTGTGGAAATTACTTAAATGAATAAAACTTTAAAAAAAGAAAACTTCAAAATATCTAATTGCAATAAGTTCACTGTAAAGATTAGATGAGATGATGAAAGTAAAGCAATTAACGTGCATGGCACATAACAATAATTCAGCAAATGTCGGGGACGCCTGGGTGGCTCAGTAGTTGAGTGTTTACCTTCAGCTCAGTGTGTGATCCTGGTCCCTGGATCGAGTCCCACATCAGGCTCCTTGCATGGAGCCTGCTTCTCCCTCTTCCTATGTCTCTGCCTCTGTGTGTGTGTCTCTCATGAATAAATAAATACAATCTTTTAAAAAAATTTTCAGTAAATGTCAGTTACTACTACTATTATTATTATTATATATTAAAGATTATATCATGGAGTGTGTGGGTGGCTCAGTGGGTTAAGTGTTCAGCTCTTGATCTTGGCTCAGGTCTTGATCTCTTGGTGGTAAATTCGAGCCCTGCGTTGGGCTCCACACTGAGGCATGGAGCCTAGTTAAAATTTTTAAAAAGGAGGGCACCTGGGTGGCTCAGTCCTGTCTGCCTTCGGCTCAGATTGTGATCTCAGGGTCCTGGGTTGGAGCCCCACATTGAGTAGGAGTCTGCTTCTCCTTCTCCCTTGCCCCTGCTCATGCTCTCTCTTGCTATCTCTCTCTCTCAAATAAATAAATAAAATATTTAAAAAAATAAAAGGAATGTATATTAAGGAAGAGGAAAGATATAGTGGTAGCCATGAAATGTAAGTTTAGGGAGGATTTTTTTTTAAGGCCTCTCTCTTTACCATATTGAAAAAAAGGCGGGGGGAACATTTTTAAAACCTCATCAAAGAAATACATGCAAATAATTTTTTAAAAAAGCAACAATCCTCTGAGCCACTCTGCCAGCCCCCAGAAGCAACCACTTTGAACTGCTTCTGTGTTAAGGTAACCTCCTTATCACTAATTAACCTCCTAATGATGGTTTCTTGATTTATTAGCCTTAGATATTATCTATTAACTTCATGCTGTGCTGAGTAAGAATTTAGTTCACTGATACCTCTCTCTTGTCATCCAAAATGGTTGTGTCACCATCCACTGGCCACAAAACCTACTTAAGCTCTTTTTTCATTCCATTAATCACAGCATTTCTTGACGCCCTACATTTAAGATGAGGATATTAGTAGCCTACTCTTCCCACTACCTCTCAAGGGGAAAGGTTTGTTTTTGTTTGTTTTGTTTTGTTAAATGTGAGAGATTCTTGAATAGGGTTAAATGGAAAAGAATCAATGAAAGTGAACAATTGAAGATAGATGGCAAAACAGTTGTTGCCCTGAGATCCCTGGAGAGACTGAAGAGGATGAATTCAGAGTCCAGTATGGGACATCTCCTCCATAATGGCACCACCAGGTTCCTAGCACAAGTCTAAAAAACTTCTGGAACATGTGGAAATCTTTTGTACCCTAGATCCAATCAGCTATAAAATTCCATAGATTCCACCTCTTCAATTACCATCTTTCTATTAATTTCTCTTCTGCCCATGTCTTTAGTTTGGCCTTTCAGTATTTCTGACTTGGACAGCAGATTTCTAACTGATCTCGCTCTTTCTCCTCACTTTACCCACTCACACAACGTGTCCCAGCCCAGCGGGGAGTGTTGAAAAGGTACAAGCCAAGAGGAATGGGGTGGAGGCCAAGGCAAATGGAGCATTTTCCCCTGGTACAAGCATAGTTTCTCAGGACTGTTCATTCAATAGAGCTTCAGGGCCTTACCAGAAAGGCTGGTGAAGCACCCCAAATGTGCCCATTGCGAAGTCAAATAACCATAGCATGGGCTCTGGTTGAGAAATTCTCTTCATGTCTCCTTCAGAAAATCGCAAAAGAAGAAATACACGCAGCCAATAAACATTTAAAAGTTCAACATCACTAATGTAGAGTGACAGCCATGAGAAAAGGTGTGTGCTATTTTTTAAGGGGCTTCCTTTGTGAGCATTATTAAATTAACTTAGAAGGTGGACAGTTCAGCTGGCAGCTACTTTCCCTCCTTCTCTGGTCCCGGTCCTTTGAGAACTGGATATGCCTGGCATAGGGCACTAACTGCGAGGAGCATGTGAGGCATGTACCTCTGTGTCACGGAAGCTCTGACACTGAGCAAGATTATTTTTAGAGGTGACCTTCTGGGTTCCAAGGAAAAGTAAACAGACAGATGCACATGATTTCCTCTGGGAGACTCGCAGTAAACAAATTGGCATGTGTGCACTCCCTATTATCCCGTGTTCTGAATCCAGGGCTCTTAAAGAGCAGGCTCAGGTGAAACACCTTACTGAAAGCTAATAACCAACCAAATGAAGAAAGGGGAAACTGAGTAGAAGTTCAGTTTCTAGCCACTAGGTCAGAAAACCACAGATGAAATACCTTATCTAGTTCAAATTCTTGGAAAACATTTTGTTGTAAATAAAATTTCAATACTTTCTCATAAAAACATTGCTAAAACTTACTATTTAATTTATTGCCTTTTATTTTGTATTACTCTATTTGTTTTACCTTTGTGGGTTTTTTTTTTTTTAACCTTTGTGGTTTTTCTGTGAACATTGTAAAAAAAAAAAGTAGAAAGGAAAAAATCTCCATAATACTTACCCTTATTAATACTTTGTTGTAAAAAAAATACTTTTTTTATATCCTTGAGATTTTCTTGCACATACTTATATCTCTGTATCAACAAAAGAAAAACATACTGTCTTATAACTTTATCATCTGGTACTGTATCTTGCCATCTTTTCATGTTGGTGTTTATAGGTCTCTTTTTTTTTAAACACTTTTTTTTAAAGATTTTATATACTTATTTATGAGATACACACAGAAAGAGAGGCAGAGACACAGGCAGAGGAAGAAGCAGGCTCCATGCAGGGAGCCCGATGTGGGACTCGATCCCGGGACCCAGGATCACACCCTGGGCCAAAGGCAGACGCTCAACCACTGAGCCACCCAGGTGCCCTATAGGTCTCTCTCATTCTAATGATGGTCATTTAGATCATTTCCAGTGTTTTACTGTATTACTGTTACAAACAATGCATAAGGAAGCATCTTTGCACAGAAACCTTTGAGCACTTTCATGAAAGTTTCTGTTGGGCTGTTTGTGGGAAGAAATTCTAGATCAAAACATTTACACAATTTTTAATTTTTAGTTTAGTTATTGCTCTTCACCTTTCCCCTGAAATATGAAAATAAGCTAATTTCTCATAAAGACTTAGTACCTAACACAGTGCTTGGCACATGTTCTTTAACGCTGGGTGGATAAAAGCATCAAATATCATTGTTCTGGTTGTGAAAAAGTGATGCCTTTGACACTATTGAAGCACATTGCCCTGCCTGCCTCACTCTTAATTGTCCTAGACAACATTTAAGTGCCGGTAAAATGTTAGATTCATAGTAGTAGTTGTCGTCATAATATAATAACAAATAAGTGCATCAGAATACATAGCACTTCTGATTGTCTCCTTGGTTGACAAGCTGTTGTTATGACCTGAAATCATAGAATTCTATCATAGATAGGAATCTAGACATCAATAGTCTAAGTGTGTGTATATATATATACATATTTGTTAAAGCTCAGAGAGGTAGTGATTGGCTAACCATTTGAGAACCAACAGATGACTATGACTATGTCATATCAACAAGGCACATTAATGACTGCGATAAGTTTTCTCTGGTCTTCTTAGTTATGTCGACTTACCTGCCTAGAGCTTTCTTTCTTGCCCTTCTAATTTCCTACTTCAGGTCAGCCAAGGATTGGAAATAAGATAGGCTTAAAAGAACTATATGTCGAGTTGTGGGATCTGACTGTAAGTCTAAGGTTTTCCTGTCAGTGAAACATGAGAGTCTTAGTACAACGTTTCGTCAGCTATTTTAGCAACTCAGGACAGCTTGTGTGTGTGTGTGTGTGTGTGTGTGTGTGTGTGTGTGCATGTACATGCATATGCACTTCCTACGTTTTAGCAGCTTAGGAATATGTTGCCATGTTCTAGAGAGATGAGATGATATTGTATATAAATATTTATCTGGCATATAGTACCTGGAATACCTGGAAGGTACTCAGAACCCTTTAGATTTAAAAATTTACCTAATTCTAAGGAAACAAATAGCCAAAGGGTTTGTCTTCAAATGCTCTTAGCATTTGGCCAAGGTCTATTTAAAGGAGAGTGAAATAATCTTTTTTCATCCCTTTGCTGATACATAATGCCACCTTTAGTTTCAACATCAGTAATTTCAGGAGTAGTATATGTGGCCCAAAGACAACCATGTCCTAATTCCTGAAATGCCTGAATATGTTACCTTACATGGCAAAGGGACTTTGCAGATATGATTAAGGAACTCGAAATGGGAAGATTATCCTGGATCATCCAGGTGAGGCCAGGAAAGTCTCCTTAAAGAGGGAAGCAGGAGAGTTAGAGTCAGAAAAGGAAGTATGTCGACAAAAGCAGAGGTCAGAGTGATACTATTGCTGGAGGAAAAGACCATGAGCCAAAGAATGCAGGTGGCCTTTAGAAGCTGGAAAAGGCAGGGAAATGGATTCTCCCTGAGAGCTTCCAGAAAGGAATGCAGCTCACTGCCAACACCTTGATCTTAGTTCAGTGAGAACTTTTTAGATTTCTGACCTCCAGAACTGTAAGATACTAAATTTGAGGTGATTTTTAAGTCCCTAAATTTATGGTAATTTGTTGTAACAACAATAGGAAATTAATACAGTGTCTTACCATAAGGCAGTGCAAGTTTGAATTTTGATTGAAGGATGCTGTTCGCTGAGTGAAGTAAGTCAGTCGGAGAAGGACAAACATTATATGTTCTCATTCATTTGGGGAATATAAATAATAGTGAAAGGGAATATAAGGGAAGGGGGAAGAAATGTGTGGGAAATATCAGAAAGGGAGACAGAACGTAAAGACTGCTAACTCTGGGAAACGAACTAGGGGTGGTAGAAGGGGAGGAGGGCGGGGGGTGGGAATGAATGGGTGACGGGCACTGGGGGTTATTCTGTATGTTGGTAAATTGAACACCAATAAAAAATAAATTTAAAAAAAAGGATGCTGTTCTTTTGCATTTTAATAAAATATTTAAAGAATGTGAAAATGTTTTTTTTTTTTAAGATTTTATTTATTTATTCATGAGATGGGGGCGGGGCAGAAATACAGGCAGAAGGAGAAGCAGGCTCCATGCAGGGAGCCCAATGTAGGACTTGATCCCGGGACTCCAGGATCATGCCCTGGGCCAAAGGCAGGCACCAAACCGCTGAGCCACCCAGGGATCCCCTGAAAATGTTTAAAGAAAAAAAAGTTGGAAAAAATAGCCATATAATAATAGTTAACATATACTGAACACTTACTATATACCCAACATTGTGATTCACAGAATTTCATGTAAGGCTTATGACAACCCTATGAGTTATTTGGCATTCATCTGTTTATTTGACAGATAAGAAAGTAAATATAAAAGAGGCAAAGAATTTAATTAACTTCAATAAGCAGAGATTAGCTGAACTCTCAAGTGGGAAAGTGAATTCCATCCTCTCAAGTCAAGCAGGGAAAAGTGGAAAAGAGTTACCACAAAAATCAGGCAAAGGTAAAACTTGCAAGGGATAGATGATGCCCTACATTGTAAAAATCAATCCCATCTGAAATGCTTTGAGTTCCTACCACAGGGCAGGCAGTTCCCAGGGATTACAGGGGGCCCAGCTTGTTGAGCGCCAGGCCTGGAATAACCCTCAGGGGGTGCACCCCTTCCTCTTCCACTTAATCTTCCCCCATCTGTAAACTGACCAAAAACCCCAAAACCGTAACCCCAATCTCAAGTCTTTGACTGACCCCTGAACATATCAGATTGACAGTACCAAAATAAATCTCCTGCCCTCGTCCTTGGATAATGTCACTGGATAATGACTGCAGCCCGAGTAACATACACCTGGTAAAGAAATTAACGTGACTTTTAATGACACCTTCTATTTACAAGAAGTAGTAACACACTTTTAACTCACTGTGTTGCTTATGTATGTATTCTCTGTATTTAAGATACTTGAAATATTTTAGAGAGTCTCACAGGTTGGGGGTGTGTGGAATCTGACATTAGATTTTTAATGGAAATACTTAGGATTTGACCAATAAGCGATGTAGTAGATATTTCAATGCTTAAGTGAATTGCCTTAATGTATAGGTTTGATTTTTATGCTGCACAGATGCCTAAGAGAACTTGATCTAGTATTTTTACACAAATACCATGACACTTGTTGAGCACTTAGCACCCACCGGGCACGGTTTTAAGTTCTTTGCATGCACTAACTCAGGTAAGACTCACAACTCGAGGAGTTGTGTACTATTGCTACCCCCACTTTCAGGTGATAAAGCTGAGACACAAAGAGGTAAAGGACTTAACCAAGGTCACACAGCCAGTTAGTAGCAGAGCTCACTTCTAACCAGTGTCCTTTCAGGGCTGAAGAAGACTCAGGAATACTCTCTAAGTGCTCTGGAACTGGGCAGAAAATGGGCCAAGATGATTTAGAGTGTAAATCTGCCTTGTTAGGGGCGTGAGGTGCCTAAGACAATCAGATACAGTTTTGTGTGAATTTGACATATTTTAAGGGAACTTAGTAAGTTAATAAACTTATTAATAAATTAAGTTTGTATACAGTGCAAATGTGTAAGATAATTTGATTTGTTGGATGCTTTTGTTATTTAATGCTTTAAGAAAATTCTATCGTATTTATAAGAGTGTTTAAATGGAAAGTTTAATATGTCCAATTAAGAAGTTCACCAAACATTGATCAAAGAACAAGTAAAAGTGTTTCATTTTTATTTATTTATTTTTTTAACATTTTTTAAAATTTTTACTTATTTATGATAGTCACACGGGGGGGGGGGGGGGGCAGAGACACAGGCAGAGGGAGAAGCAGGCTCCATGCACCCGGAGCCCGACATGGGATTCGATCCCGGGTCTCCAGGATCGCGCCCTGGGCCAAAGGCAGGCGCCAAACCGCTGCGCCACCCAGGGATCCCAAGTGTTTCATTTTTAACATAAAATTGATTTATAAGTGAATTTGAGATTTGCTTTTACATGCTTAATAACAGCTAGGCTTAAAATTTACAACACTAATAAATATCAGTTAAAAATCAAGCAGCTTTTTGGGTTCTTTCCCATGCACAAAATAAAATCCTTCTGACATTTAAAATCTTCACTGACAGTTGGTAAAGTTATAGTCCTATTTTGCAGAGGGGAAAACTGAAATAAAGAGAAGTAACTTTCCAAGTGGGAAGTGGTGTTTCCTACATTCTAGCCCAGGCAACACCAGACTGCCAGCCTACTCAACCATTATCCTGTACTGCCTCAATGTATGGAGAGTTATTTTTGTAGAAAATAATTTCAGTTCCAAGTACATAACCTGGGGAAATAACACACCAATATAACAGTGCTGGCTTTGCCTAGAGTAGAGGCAAGGGCTGTTATTTTAATTTCTGTGTTACTTAAGATTTAAGTAAAAGGAGTTCTCTACCCTTTCACCCCATTTTTCAACTAATTTTTTTGCTGCCAATTTAAAATTAATAGAATTCTGTACCTCTTTATATTTTAATTTCTTCTGTGTTGTCAGTCAGCACTTTATAGTCATTTATTAATATCTACCTCATGAGCTTTTTTTCTTTGCATTTCTGCTTATGCTTCATTGTTTCAAATACCACCTCAAATGGACATAGACATCATTCATGAGTCAAACCTTTTCTTAAATCCTCATCCCCATAAACCTCATAGAATTAGTCACTCCCTTAGTTAGGCTACTTTTGTACCTAATATATGCTTTTATTAAACATGTAACAGTGAATTAGTTGTTTTTCTATTTATCCATCTTCCATATTAGTGTCTGTGATATATACCTCTTTTCCCTGGATGTAGCACAGAATTTGGTTGGTTAAACCAAACTTTTTTTTCTTCAGTGCAAAAAAAAAAAAGGTGGTTTTATTAAAGCATGAGAATAGGACCCATTGGCAGAAAGAGCTGCTAAACCAAACATATTTTGCAGTTATGAAAGCTGAATATGATTCACTTAAATAACCTAAAGTATGAAGTATTTTTTGTTTTTGTTTATTTTCTAGGAAGATTCTTTTATTTTATTGAAGTCTCTGAATGATACATATACATAATATATTTTATTTTTTATTTTTATTTTTTTAAGATTTTAAAAGTTTATTTATTCATGAGAAACACAGAGAGAGAGGTAGAGACATAGGTAGAGGGAGAAGCAGGTTCCCTAAGGGGAGCCTGATGTGGGACTTGATCCCAGGATTCTGGGATTATGACCTGAGAGGAAGGCAGATGCTCAACCGCTGAGCCACCCAGGTGCCCCTATTTTCTTTTTTTTTTTTTTTTAAGATTTTATTAATTGATTTGAGAGAGAGTGCACGAGAGAGAATCACGAGCAGAAGGGAGGTGTAGAGGGAGAAGTAGACTCCCCTCTGAGCAGGGAGCCCAATGGGAGACTCTGTCCCAGGACCCTGGGATCAGGACCTGAGCTGAAGGCAGATGCTTACTGACTGAGCCACCCAGTCACCCTATATTTTGTATTTTCATCGAGGTTATTTTAGAATCTGTTTGGAGCCAGGGATCAAAGACTGTGGTTGTGGTTTATGAGGTATAAGAAGAGATGCTTAACAATTGGTTTCCACTGGCTACTGAGTGGAACATCCTCAAAGAACTGATAAACCCACTCACTATCCTTTGAGCAGTTGTCAACACTGCTCAAAGCTATAGAGATAGTGGAAACCAACAGAAATCTCCTGCCATACTGGTTGTGGCTTAATCCAGTATTGTACATTGTTCTGAGTGCTTTTTTTTTGGAATCTCCAATGTCAGGGTGCTTGAATTTTGCTTTTATTATAGTTTTTGAGTTGAAGTATGCTTTGCACAGGCAATGATATACTTCCCCCCCCACCAAAAGGTTTATTAGTCTCTTTTGGTCCTTTAACTCTGGTCTAGCATTGGGGTAGATGACACGATCAAGCCTTAAATTGAACTAAACATGGAGGAATTCAGTTAAGAAGCTGTTCCAGGGAGTCCAGGTGGCTCAGCGGTTTAGTGCCGCCGCCTTCAGCCCAGGGCATGCATGATCCTTGAGACCTGGGATCAAGTACCACCTCGGGCTTCCTGCATGGAGCCTGCTTCTCCCTCTGCCTGTGTCTCTGCCTCTCTCTCTCTCTGTGTCTCTCATGAATAAATAAATAAAATCTTTAAAAAAAAAAAAAAAAAAGCTGTTCCAAAACTAGATTCCAAAACCAATTCTCTGAAAGCACGTATCATTTACAAGAAGAGTGGACCCATATCACGTTTTTTAACAACTTGGGAGGGAGGGAGAACCTCGTCTTTGCTTTCCTTGAGGTGCTCCCTGTCCAGCTGCTTTCAAACTAGCCTCGCCACCACATCTGGTCTGTATTTCTAAAGGTCGGGTTTTCTACTTAAAAGAAGAAAAGGGAAAAAAATAAAAAATAAAAAAAATAAAATAAAAGAAGAAAAGGGCAGTTAACCACTCAACCAGAACAATATTTTTACATAGTAGGGGGCCAGGAATACTTAAGTTACTTACGGTGACCCCAGTGCATTTGCATTTTCTCCCAGACTGTTTCAGAGGCGGAAACCTCGGAGTACTGCTTTGTATGGTCCACCCTGCGGACCCTCTCACCCCGCACCAGTGCTCCTGGGCCCTCACGGCTGGGAGGCCGGCCTGGAGGCGGAGGCCGTGACCCAGGGCCGGCCCCCTCACGTTCTCGGTTCCAAGGCTGCAGCACGATCATCGGGAAAGTGAAAATGAAAACAGAAGCTACCCCGCTTGCCCATCCTGACGACCCGCCCCGTCACTTCGGCTGTGTGAGAGGACGGGCAGCGCCGCCAAGGCCTCCCCTCTGCGGGGGAGGGTCTCCTTCCTGCGCGGGGGCCTGTGCGGCGGCCCGATTGCCCACTCGGGGCGGTCCCACGACCCCCTGCCCCGCCGAGGCTGGTTCGCGGCCCAGTTCGGGTCCTCCCTGGGAGCCCAGCGCGGGGCGGGGCTTCGGCGGAGGCTCTCCCGCTTCTGCCTCCGCCCCTGCTCCTCCTCCTCCTCCTCCTCCTCCTCCTCCTCCTCCTCCTCCTCCTCCTCCTCCTTCTCCTCCGCGCTGCGGGGAGTCGTCGGATCCCGATCCTGATCCTGATCCCGATCCCGATCCCGATCCCGATCCCGATCCCGATCCCGATCCCGAAGGCCTGGCGGAGTCTGGGACCGGGAGAAGCCAGAGGCTTTTCTCCTTAGGGCCCCATCGAGGCCTGGTCGTCCGGCGGCCGCGGGCTGAGTCTCTGTCCCTCGGCGCATCTCTGCGTTGAGAACCTGTAGGGGAGGGTGGATCCTGAAGAACCTTGTGGACACTTCTACCTCCTGAAGCGCCAGCCCCGCCCAAGGGGAAGTGATAAGAAGGGGAATAGGTAAATAGGCTGGTGAAAGGAGAAGAAAGCCCCTGAACTGCCAAGTGCCTGGCTGGAGAAAAATCAGGGAGCAAGGACAGGACAGGACTAAAAATGTTTGAGGTGAGTTCAGTTAAAACATACAGACGGCTAGAATCACCATCAAAGTATTGCTGATTTCCAACTGCCCTTTAATTCATTGCAGCTTAACAGGATGCCTGTTAATTGCAGTTGACACCAGCCCTAATACTTACAGACCAAGTTCAGATCGGATTATTTAGAACAATGCAGGTATGAAGCAGGGAAATGGGGTGTTGATGTTTTCAAAGTTCTTTTCAGGTTTCTGAAAGTTAGTGGGGGGAGGGGGAACCTCCAATGAATATATACCCCAGGCATAATCAAGAACGACGTAAAGCCACTGTCATCTGTGTTTCTCCTTGTCTGACATCAGATTGTATTCACAAGTTATTCGTTGGCTGGAGTCAGCCCTTGTGATCAAAAGAAGCCAGATGATTTAGCACGTACAGTTGTTTGCCTATGTTCTCAGATGCTGAAGAACGTTGCCTAATACACTTCTAGGGAATTTAAAGGCAAAAAACCCCACCTGCTTCCAGTGCTTAGAATTGTACCTGCACAATTATAGAAGCTATCCTTTAGCGCCTGTGAATTTTTACCTAAGGAAATGTGTAGTTATGAGACGTACTTCATAACCACCTATTCGTTATGAAACTTTGTCCTTTAGAAATTATTCAGCAGTGGTTAGTGGCAGAGTTAAAGGTACACACAACCTTATGGGCCTGTTAGTGCTAACAAGGACACACTCAAAATTCTGAGGGTTGTTGGCAGGTGAGATATAAGATCATGCTGTTTCTCCAGTGTTGCTTCTACCTCTGCAATAAAGAATAAATGAATATGGTGGTCCCAAACAATTCAGGATCCACAGGCTTCATGCAGATATAGCCAAGTTCAAGAACTACACCACATACAACGAGTCATGAAAATGGCACAGAAACAAGATCCAAAAAATCCAGTCCCAAAGATAAGAATCTTTTTAAGGGGATAGACATTGATCCTGAGGAACATGCCTGTTGCCAAGAAGCATAACAAGAAGTGCCTGAAGAAGGTGCAGGGCAACTCCACCAAGGCTGTGAGTGCATGCTGAGGCTGTCAAGGCCCTAGTCAAGCCCAAGGAGATCAAACCCAAGATCGTAAGTGGTGGCAGCTGCAAGCTCAGTCAACTTGCCTACATTGCTCACCCCAAGCTCAGGAAACATGCTGGTGCCATATTGCCAAGGGTCTCAGTCTCTGGGGGCCAAAGACCAAGGCCAAGGCTGAAGCCAAGGCCCAAGCTATGCCTATGGCTTCAGCTCCCAAAGGTGTTCTCAAGCCCCCATGAAGGCTCTAGTAGTGTACAAACTAGTGATAAGAAGGATATGGATAGAAGTTCTAGTGTGACACACCCCTCCCTCCCCAGGCTTCTGGTTACATGGGGTTCATGTCCTCCTGTGCTATTTGCACAAATAAACATGAGGCAGGATCTGTCAAAAAAATTATAATAAATGAATATGGTGAACAGTTATAAGTGAGGGAAAAAATGATGAGTTCGTAGATTTCTATTTGAAAGACCCTAGGTAGAAATTTAGATATATTAAGTTTATTTATTTTATTTTTAATATTTTATTTATTTATTCCATGAGAGACACAGCAGAGAGAGAGAGAGGCAGACACTTAGGCACAGGGAGAAGCAGGCTCCATGCAGGGAGTCTGACGTAGGACTGGATCCTGGGACTCCAGGCACTAAACCGCTGAGCCACCCCAGGGATCCCCTGAAGTTTATTTTTTATCACACCTAGTAGTAAAAGGTGAATTGAGACTAGGCTGTATTCTGGACACTTACTGCTCATTATTTCACTGTACCTTTAACAATTTTGTGAGACTATCATCCTCATTTTACAGGGAGAAGAATCAAGGCTTTGAGAAGTTAAGGTAACTTGCCCAAGGTCACATGGCTAGTAAATGACCAGTTTTGGATTGAACTCAAGTCACTCATTTCTCCAAATTAAAAACCATGCAGAGGAGCACCTGGAGGACTCAGTCAGTTGAGTATTTGCCTTCCCTCAGGTCATAATCCTTGGGGTCCTGGGATTGAGTCCCATATGAGGCTCCCTGCTTAGCGAGGAGTCTGCTTCTCCCTCTCCTTCTGACCCTCCTCCCTGCTTGTGCTCTCACTCTCTCTCTCTCAAATGAATAAATAAAAAAATCTTTAAAAAATGCAGAATGTGGATGTATCATTTATCTAAGAACCTGACAGTATACAGTTTAAGTGGATATATTTTATGTAGATTATACCCCAGTAAAGTTAATTTTTAAAAATCATGCAGGGGGCACCTGGGTGGCTCAGTTGGTTAAGCAGCTGCCTTCCCCTCAGGTCATGATCTCCTGGTCC
The DNA here is from genome assembly GCF_053574225.1 of Canis aureus. Classification (NCBI taxonomy): domain Eukaryota; kingdom Metazoa; phylum Chordata; class Mammalia; order Carnivora; family Canidae; genus Canis; species Canis aureus. The sequence continues at coordinate 64,628,918 of NC_135621.1, read as the reverse complement.
TGAGAGCATGCCTCTCATTGGGTTCCCTGCTCAGCAGGTAGTCTGCTTCTCCTTCTCCTACTGCCCCTCCCCACCATGTGCCTCCTCCCCTCCTGCTCTCTCTCTTTCTCTCTCTCAAATAAAATCTTTTAAAAAATCATGCAGGATGAATGTGATTTTTTATGATAAACATTATGGGGGGCATTTGGGTGTCTCAGTCGATTAGGCATCTGATTCTTGATTTTGGCTCAGGTCATGATCTTAGCACAGAGTCTGCTTGTTCCTCTCTACTCCTCCTCCTGCACACTCTCTCTCAAATAAATAAATAAAATCTTTTTTAAAAAAACAACATTATGATTTCATATATGATAGTTTCAGAGGAAAAAGAGATGGAAGTGATATATATATATATATATATATATATATATATATATATATATATACTTAACATACACACTGAAAAATTGGTGACACCACAGTTAAGGAGTGTTCATTTAGTTGACCTTCCTAAACATAAGACACAGATGTATAGAAATATCAACCAGGATGCTACCATGGGGAAGGAGCATGCAAATCTGTTGTGGAAATCAACCAAGCATATTTCCCAACAAAATTGGAAAAGACATCTGAAGTATATGGTATCAAATTTGTGTAACAAAAATATGTTCCAAGTATAGGACATTAAAAAGTTAGATATTTGGTAGGGGGCACCTAGGCAGCACAGTCAGTTAAGCATCTAACTCTTGGTTTCAACTCAGGTTGTTTTATTTAAAAATGGGAATAGTACCTATTTGGGTGGTTGTAGGAAGGATCCAATGATATCATGTATAGAAAAAGCTCTTTAGGGACGCCTGGGTGGTTTAGTGGTTGAACATACACTTTTGGCTCAGGTCATCATCCCAGGGTCCTGGGGTCAAGTCCTGCCTCAGGCTCCCTACAGGGAGCCTGCTTCTCCCTCTGCCTATGTTTCTGCCTCTCTCTGTGTGTCTCTCATGAATAAATAAAATATTTTTTTTAATTTTTTTAAAAAAGAAAAAGCTCTTTGAAACCAGGATATTCAAATCTGACAGAGGACAGAATATTTCTGAAGAAACTTTTAACTAACCATACATTTATTTTAATTAGGTTCAGGGATTTAAAATTTTTTTTAAAGACTTCATTTATTTGAGAGAGAGAGAGAACATCAGGGAAGGGGCAGAAGGGAAGTGATTTAAATATTGTATTAGAAATAATGTTT